>NC_091198.1:12022447-12175584 GCF_040958095.1 Procambarus clarkii
GAGGAGCGGCTGTTGCAGCACCTGGGGAGGCTTGCAACATACATTATCGGGTGGAATGTTTTAAGGCCGCGAGAGGGGGAGGGAGAAATACAGTGGGAGTGTGGGAGAAGAATGGTCGCAGCAGGGGGAGATAACGTGGGAGGAGAGAGAGAGAGAGAAAGAGAGAGAGAGAGCATGGGAGTAAGTCACAATAGAGTAATTAGGGTGTAGTGACCACCCATCCCCTCTCTCTCCCAGCTAGGGCTGACAGAGTGACAAATGACTACACAAGACTCCTCCTTACCATTCAACACCCTCCACACGACAGGCCAACGTGTGGCCTCGGGAGATGAAATGTAGTTGTCAAAGAAAGAGAGAGAGAGAGGGAGAGGGAGAGGGGGGGGGCCGAATTGCCAGCTTTATATATTATAATCTTTCTCTCAACCAAATCAACCAGGTGTGTGTGTGTATGTGTTATATTTATATATATATATATATATATATATATATATATATATATATATATATATATATATATATATATATATATATATATATATATATATATATATATATATATATATATATATATATATATATATATATATATATATATGTCGTACCTAGTAGCCAGAACGCACTTCTCAGCCTACTATGCAAGGCCCGATTTGCCTAATAAGCCAAGTTTTCATGAATTAATTTCTTTTCACCTACCTAACCTAACGTAACTTTTTCGGCTACCTAACCTAACCTATAAAGATAGGTTAGGTTAGGTAGGGTTGGTTAGGTTCGGTCATATATCTACGTTAATTTTAACTCCAATAAAAAAAATTGACCTCATACATAATGAAATGGATAGCTTTATCATTTAATAAGAAAAAAATTTGAGAAAATATATTAATTCATGAAAACTTGGCTTATTAGGCAAATCGGGCCTTGCATAGTAGGCTGAGAAGTGCGTTCTGGCTACTAGGTACGACATGTATATATATATATATATATAATCTATCCTCTCTTCTCTCTTTTTTTCTCTCCAACCCCTCCCCACCATAGTGTATAGTAGGTCACTGGAGACGGGAGACCTACCAGAAATATGGAAGACTGCGAATGTGGTCCCAATATACAAAAAGGGCGACAGGCAAGAGGCACTGAACTACAGGCCAGTGTCCCAGTGTCCTTGTATACCATGCAAGGTGATGGAGAAGATTGTGAGAAAAAACCTAGTAACACATCTGGAGAGAAGAGACTTCGTGACAACCCATCAACATGGGTTCAGGGAGGGTAAATCTTGCGTTACAGGCTTGATAGAATTCTACGATCAGGTGACAAAGATTAAGCAAGAAAGAGAAGGATGGGCGGACTGAATTTTTTTGGACTGTCGGAAAGCCTTTGACACAGTACCCCATAAAAGGCTGATGCATAAGCTAGAGAAACAGGCAGAAGTAACTGGTAGGGTGCTCCAGTGGATAAAAGAGTACCTAAGCAATACGAAGCAGAGAATTAGTAAAGGGTGAGACCTCAGATTGGCGTGATGTCACCAGTGGAGTCCCACAGGACTCCACTGCACTAGGAAGTGATGTGGTGGAAGCTGACTCCATACACAGCTTCAAGTGTTGATATGATAGAGCCCAGTAGGCTCAGGAATCTGTACATCAGTTGATTGACGGTTGAGAGGCGGGACTCAAGAGCCAGAGCTCAACCCACGCAAACACAACTAGGTGAGTACAACTAGGTGATCGGACCTATCCTGTTTCTAATATACGTAAATGATCTCCCAGAGGGTATAGACTCATTCCTCTCAATGTTTGCTGACGACGCCAAAATTATGAGAAGCATTAAGACAGAGGAGGACAGCTTGAGGCTTAAAGAAGACCAGGACAAGCTGCAGGAATGGTCGAACAAATGGTTGTTAAAGTTTAACCCAAGCAAATGTAATATAATGAAGATAGGTGTAGAGAGCAGGAGACCAGATACACGGTATCATTTGGGAGATGAAATACTTCAAGAGTCAGAGAGAGAGAGAGACCTGGGGGTTGATATCACGCCAGACCTGCCCCCTGAAGCCCATATCAAGAGGATAACATCAGCGGCATATGCCAGGTTGGCTAACATAAGAACGGCCTGTAGAAACTTGTGTAAGGAATCTTTCAGAACTTTGTATACCACATATATCAGACCAGTCCTGGAGTATGCGGCTCCAGCATGGAGTTCATATCTATTCAAGCATAAGACTAAATTGGAAAAGGTTCAAAGGTTTGCCACCAGACTAGTACCCGAGCTGAGAGGTATGAGCTACGAGGACACTACGAGAATTAAACCACTTCACTGGGAAACAGAAGAGCTAGCGGGGACATGATCACCACATAAAAGATTCTCAAAGGAATTCATAAGGTAGATAAAGACAATCTATTTAACACAAGGGGCACACGCACATGGGGACACAGGTGGAAATTGAGTGCCCAAATGAGCCATAGAGACGTTAGAAAGAATTTTTTCAGTGTCAGAGTAGTAGACAAATGGAATGCATTAGGAAGTGATGTGGTGGAGGCTGGCTCCATACACAGTTTCAAGTGTAGATATGATAGAGCCCAATAGGCTCAGGAACCTGTACATCAGTTGATTGACGGTTGAGAGGCGGGACCAAAGAGCCAAAGCTCAACCCCCGCAACCAAAAATAGGTGCGTACACTTTTTTTTCTTTCGCGCGCATGCGTGTGCTCCTATGCTCTCCAAAATGTAAGCGATTGAATAAAAGGCTCGACAACAACGTTAGTAAATTGTTTTGAAAATTAATCCTTTTCCCTCCCTCTTCCCTTTCACCCTCTTTATTGCTCACTGTGCACGCGCGGCCTCACAGTGCCCTGGCCAGCCTCTCAGCTGGACCAGACACTGGGAGCGGTGTTTATCTTGGCAGTGATGTAGGCAAGAGTAAGCGTGTTTCCCTGTTTCCCTCCAGCTGTGTGTGTGTGTGTGTGTGTGTGTGTGTGTGTGTGTGTGTGTGTGTGTGTGTGTGTGTGTGTACTCACCTAGTTGTGTTTGCGGGGGTTGAGCTCTGGCTCTTTGGTCCCGCCTCTCAACCGTCAATCAACAGGTGTACAGATTCCTGAGCCTATCGGGCTCTGTCATATCTACACTTGAAACTGTGTATGGAGTCAGCCTCCACCACATCACTTCCTAATGCATTCCATTTGTCAACCACTCTGACACTAAAAAAGTTCTTTCTAATATCTCTGTGGCTCATTTGGGCACTCAGTTTCCACCTGTGTCCCCTAGTACGTGTGCCCCTTGTGTTAAATAGACTGTCTTTATCTACCCTATCAATCCCCTTCAGAATCTTGAATGTGGTGATCATGTCCCCCCTAACCCTGGAGTGTGTGTGTGTGTGTGTGTGTGTGTGTGTGTGTGTGTGTGTGTGTACTTGCCTAGTTGTGCGTGCGGGGAGTTAAGCCACGTAAAGAGAGCAGTACATAACACCGTGAGTGGTCATGTCTCAGAGTTAACCCCCCCTCCCCCCCCCCCCCCCGGCCTGTGTCACCTGCCCCCCCTCCCCCGCCTGTGTCACCTCACCACCTCTCATCCCGCTCCCAAGCTGGGCCAGACTCTGCCTGCCCGCCACCGCTGAGGTGTTGCCAACTGTGCCCGCCGACCACTCCTCTCAACATACTCTTAGTCTAGTTTACCTTCATGCTTTTTAAGGCAGGAATTATCGTGAGAGCTGGGCGACGGAGGGAGGAGACTTAGAGGAGGGAAGAGGTGGAGGAGAGTGAGGGAGTGGAGAGGTGGAGGAGAGTGAGGGAGTGGAGAGGTGGAGGAGAGTGAGGGAGTGGAGAGGTGGAGGAGAGTGAGGGAGTGGAGAGGTGGAGGAGAGTGAGGGAGTGGAGAGGTGGAGGAGAGTGAGGGAGTGGAGAGGTGGAGGAGAGTGAGGGAGTGGAGAGGTGGAGGAGAGTGAGGGAGTGGAGAGGTGGAGGAGAGTGAGGGAGTGGAGAGGTGGAGGAGAGTGAGGGAGTGGAGAGGTGGAGGAGAGTGAGGGAGTGGAGAGGTGGAGGAGAGTGAGGGAGTGGAGAGGTGGAGGAGAGTGAGGGAGTGGAGAGGTGGAGGAGAGTGAGGGAGTGGAGAGGTGGAGGAGAGTGAGGGAGTGGAGAGGTGGAGGAGAGTGAGGGAGTGGAGAGGTGGAGGAGAGTGAGGGAGTGGAGAGGTGGAGGAGAGTGAGGGAGTGGAGAGGTGGAGGAGAGTGAGGGAGTGGAGAGGTGGAGGAGAGTGAGGGAGTGGAGAGGTGGAGGAGAGTGAGGGAGTGGAGAGGTGGAGGAGAGTGAGGGAGTGGAGAGGTGGAGGAGAGTGAGGGAGTGGAGAGGTGGAGGAGAGTGAGGGAGTGGAGAGGTGGAGGAGAGTGAGGGAGTGGAGAGGTGGAGGAGAGTGAGGGAGTGGAGAGGTGGAGGAGAGTGAGGGAGTGGAGAGGTGGAGGAGAGTGAGGGAGTGGAGAGGTGGAGGAGAGTGAGGGAGTGGAGAGGTGGAGGAGAGTGAGGGAGTGGAGAGGTGGAGGAGAGTGAGGGAGTGGAGAGGTGGAGGAGAGTGAGGGAGTGGAGAGGTGGAGGAGAGTGAGGGAGTGGAGAGGTGGAGGAGAGTGAGGGAGTGGAGAGGTGGAGGAGAGTGAGGGAGTGGAGAGGTGGAGGAGAGTGAGGGAGTGGAGAGGTGGAGGAGAGTGAGGGAGTGGAGAGGTGGAGGAGAGTGAGGGAGTGGAGAGGTGGAGGAGAGTGAGGGAGTGGAGAGGTGGAGGAGAGTGAGGGAGTGGAGAGGTGGAGGAGAGTGAGGGAGTGGAGAGGTGGAGGAGAGTAGAGGTGGAGGAGAGTAGAGGTGGAGGAGAGTAGAGGTGGAGGAGAGTAGAGGTGGAGGAGAGTAGAGGTGGAGGAGAGTAGAGGTGGAGGAGAGTAGAGGTGGAGGAGAGTAGAGGTGGAGGAGAGTAGAGGTGGAGGAGAGTAGAGGTGGAGGAGAGTAGAGGTGGAGGAGAGTAGAGGTGGAGGAGAGTAGAGGTGGAGGAGAGTAGAGGAGGAGGAGAGTAGAGGTGGAGGAGGAGGAGAGTAGAGGTGGAGGAGGAGGAGAGTAGAGGTGGAGGAGGAGAGTGGAGGTGGAGGAGGAGAGTGGAGGAGGAGAGGGAGTGGAGAGAGTGGAGAGGGAGAGTAGAGTGAGGGAGAGCTCTGTGACATGACCTGGCCAGAGAATGTACCAACGCTGTGGAACAGATTCCATCTCTCTCTCTCCATAATCACACATTCAAAAAATTGCAATTTTTGTAATTGTGATAAATAAAAGTTTGCTGTGTTAAAATATATTATTGGAAGCTCTAAGAATCGTGATAAATTACGAAATTGAATAAGTTCACAGTACAAGTTGGGCACTTGGATGGAACTTTGTGTAAGGAGGGAATATTCTTAAATTTGAGAGCGGAATAAAACAATAAATGTTCTTAAAAGGTATAAACTGACTTAGAAACTTGTATATAACTTTTATGCTGTAATCCAGTGAGAGGTAGTTAGTGTTGTCAACAAGCTTGGAGGGTTGCCACAGTCAGACCCGTGGAGTGACCTAACACCAGGTCAGTCTACCGTGCGTCACCATCCACTGTGTAAATCATGGTGGCAGACGGTGTCACAGTCACCATACTTGAACCAATACTGGTGTCGGATACTTGTCCTTGTGTCCTAGAGGTGGATACCGTGTACTCACCTAGTTGTGCTTGCGGGGGTTGAGCTCTGGCTCTTTGGTCCCGCCTCTCAACTGTCAATCAGCTGGTGTACAGATTCCTGAGCCTACTGGGCTCTATCATATCTACATCTGAAACTGTGTATGGAGTCAGCCTCCACCACATCACTGCCTAATGCATTCCATTTACTAACTACTCTGACACTGAAGAAGTTCTTTCTAATGTGTCTGTGGCTCATTTGGGTACTCAGCTTCCACCTGTGTCCCCTTGTTCGTGTACCACCCATGTTAAATAATCCATCCTAGTTTACCCTGTCAATTCCCGAGAATTTTGTAGGTAGTGATCATGTCTCCACCTCACTCTTCTGTCTTCCAGTGTCGTGAGGTGCATCTCACGCAGCCTTTCCTCGTAACTCATGCCTCTTGGTTCTGGGGCTAGCCTAGTGGCATACCTCTGAATTTGTTCCAGCTTCGTCTTGTGCTTGACTAGGTACGCTTGACTAGGGCTCCATGCTGGGACCGCATACTGTGTGTGTGTGTGTGTGTGTGTGTGTGTGTGTGTGTGTGTGTGTGGTGTGTGTGTGGTGTGTGTGTGTGTGTGTGTGTACAACCTCTCCATGCTAGTGATCTAATGACCAGTATCAGCGAGAATGAGTTGAGAGATAAGGGTCAGGGGTTGTCACCCCCTGAAAATAATTATCTGCACAAACAAGTCACATTAACACGAGTGATGAGCAGAGATACCTCAGGTGGTGAGGGGAGGGGGGGGGGCCGTGAACGGAGAGGGGAAAGGGGGGGGGAGGCCCTGAGCGGTGAAGGGAGAGGCCCTGAGCCGTGAAGGGGAGGCCCTGAGCGGTGAGGGGGAGGGGGATGGGTGTGCCGTGTACACTACAGGCGAGGGGGGAGCAGAAATAAGACTTAGTAACCCAGAGGGAAGAGCATATTAAGACTGATGAAGCCTGGGAGTAGGCGGTACACAGCCTAATTATTAGACTTTGTGTATGCTAGACCTGTTTTAAGTTTATTATACACCAACCCATCTTATGAAATAGATGGTATGTACAAAATAGACTATTTTACCCACGAGGAGGTTCATGTTTTGCATTATTACTACTACTAGAGCACCCGGCGGTGCCCGGGTCTGTGTCTGTCCCTTCCCTCCCAGTCTCCTCTTCTTTTTGCCATCCTTCTCCTCTCTCTCCCCATTCTTTTTCCCCTTGTCCCATCCTCTTCCTCTAATTTACCCCCGCCCCCATATTCATTCCTCATGCTCCTCTTCCCCCCCGTCTCCCTTTCACCCCTCCCCCCGATCTCCCTCTCGCCCCCATTTCAACCCCCTTCTCCCCTCGTTAATACCCTTTTCTCCCTCTCCCCTCTTCACTGTCGTCACCATGTACTATCTTCATCACCATAACACTGAACACAGAGAACACTGTATAAACATCAGAGGTCCACGGCTGTTCAACATCCTCCCAGCGAGCATAAGAAATATTGCCGGAACAACCGTGGACATCTTCAAGAGGAAACTAGATATCTTTCTTCAAGGAGTGCCGGACCAACCGGGCTGTGGTGGATGTGTGGGCCTGCGGGCCGCTCCAAGCAACAGCCTGGTGGACCAAATTCTCACAAGTCAAGCCTGACCTCGGGCCGGGCTTGGAGAGTAGAACAACTCCCAGAACCCCATCAACCAGTTATCATAACTCTCAATGCTCACTATCTTCTTCACTGTAACCCGAATTAATTCAGTTTATCGTTTGTAGTAGTAATAAAAGTGCGCGGGTAAACGGCGGGAGTAACATTTAACGAAAACCACACGATTTTATTTCAGACGATGAAAATAGTAAGGAGGGGGGGATTAGAGTAAGAGGCTTATATTTCTTGAAGTATTGTTCTTAGGCCGGCCCCGACCAGCCTATGTACGTCCCGTACCGGAGACCATTTCTCCTGCAAAGTTGGGTGAGGCTGGCTCAAACGTCTGGCTTCCAGCCTCGGACAGACATTCATATAGATGCAGACAGATGGCAACGGAAAGACGGGAACCAAACCTAATTCAAACTAGGCCTAGTTAAGTACGCATATGTACAAAATTTGGCAAAATTAACGCTATATTGGCCTTAGACAAGTTGGTATTATTTCGGTTCATGTTAGGGCCTTAAGAATTTGATCTGAATGTAATGTTGTATATTGATGCAGGGATGGTGGTTGTTGTGGTGGTGTTGTGTTGTCTGTGGCCACCAGCGACCTGGTGGTTACCTTATTGGTAACCTTATTGGTTATTACCTTATTAAATTTGGTTACCTTACCTTGCAGTGGTTGCTGGACTGGTCAACCAGGCTGTTGGACGCGGATGCTCGCAGCCTGACCTATGAGTCACAGCCTGGTTGATCAGGTATCCTTTGGAGGTGCTTCACGAGTTCTCTCTTGAACACTGAGGGGTCGGCCAGTTATTCCCGTTATGTGTAGTGGAAGCGTGTTGGACAGGCTCGGGCCTCTGATGTTGACAGAGTTCTCTCTGAGTACCTGTTGCACCTCTGCTTTTCAACTGGGGTATTTTGCACATCGGTTATAGAATTCAATTAATCCTGTGAGGCAGGACTTGCCATCCTTGAACCCATGTTGATGCCGTGTTACAAAGTTTTTTCGCTCCAGATGTTCCACTAGCATTTTTCGCACAATCTTCATCAACTTGCATGGTATGCAAGTTAGGGACACTGGCCTGTAGTTCAATGCCTCCTGTCTATCACACTTCCTGAATATCGGGACTACATTAGCAGTCTTCCAAATTTTTGGCAGTTCCGCTTTTACCAGTGATTCGTTGAACACTTTGGAGAGTGGCAGGCACACCGATTCTGCTCCTTCCTTTAGTATCCATGGTGGTGGTATTTCCATGTGCAGGTTTGGGATCAGCCTCAATACTATTTTTAACGTGTAAATTATTATGTATCTCTCCCGCCTGCGCTCAAGAGAATACAAATTTAGGCATTTTAGTCGGTCCCGACGACAAGATCTGCTCTAGTAACTTTGGATCAACTTTTTGATGTGCGTCATCTGTGTAAATTATTATAAATGTTGCATCACACTGAGAACCGAAACTAAGGTGCTGTGTGGTGTAGTGATGTACTGAGCACCAACGGCACACTATCATCCCTTGCGTTCAGTTCTTTATGCACTGAACCTCACTTTTAACTGAACCTCTTTACCTCACAATTAACATTATTGGCAGCCGCTACCTTTTTGTTGTGGTGGTGGAAGGGGGCGGTGCGGGTGACGGAAAAGGTGTAGAAATGTGGAATAGAGTGCGAGTTATGACAGCCGGCGGACTGTCTGCCTTGCTGACACGATGTGTTCGTATTTGACTGACAGGTGAAGCTGAAAGTTTGATAACTCTGGCGACGGGGCGCTCGCCGGGGGGCAGTGACTCGTCCTCTCCAACAGTACATCACATTTTGACTTAAAAATCCCCAACGTCAAAGTATGATGTACTAGATATGATTGCGGCTCGCCAAAAAAATGACGTTGTCAGGGTTTCTATTGATGGGTCCTCAGTTAGGTTAGGTTCGGATAATTTATAGTATATCACCAACCTTATCGCTCACCCCAGTCCCCCCTCACCACACATTGCTCCCCGTCCCCCCCTCACTGCTCCCGCCCCTCCTCCCCCCTTCACTGACCCACCTCACCTCACCTCACCTCACCTCACCACACCACACCACACCACACTACACCACACCACACCACACCACACCACACCACACCACACCACACCACACCACGCACGCAGCGGGTCGTGGATGAAGGTAGAGATGCGAGACCATTGTTTACCATATGTCAGCTGTTTCAACACTGGTACATTGTGGGGTCGGGCGGCACACTTGTCGGCCGTCACCACCACCAGAGGCTGACGACACCACAACCACGCTAACACGACGGCTTCTTCCTTTACTACAAACATACAGCAACTAGGTGAGTACATCACAGCACGAGGAAAGGCCCCCCCTGGACCACGAGGAAAGGCCCCCCCCCCTGGACGGGGAGGAAAGGCCCCCCCCCCTGGACGGGGAGGAAAGGCCCCCCCCCTGGACGGGGAGGAAAGGCCCCCCCCTGGACGGGGAGGAAAGGCCCCCCCCCCTGGACGGGGAGGAAAGGCCCCCCCCCTGGACGGGGAGGAAAGGCCCCCCCCCCCCCTGGACGGGGAGGAAAGGCCCCCCCCCCCCCCTGGACGGGGAGGAAAGGCCCCCCCCCTGGACGGGGAGGAAAGGCCCCCCCCTGGAAGGGGAGGAAAGGCCCCCCCCCACCTGGACGGGGAGGAAAGGCCCCCCCACCTGGACGGGGAGGAAAGGCCCCCCCACCTGGACGGGGAGGAAAGGCCCCCCCACCTGGACGGGGAGGAAAGGCCCCCCCCACCTGGACGGGGAGGAAAGGCCCCCCCCCCCCTTGGACGGGGAGGAAAGGCCCCCCCCCCTTGGACGGGGAGGAAAGGCCCCCCCCCCTTGGACGGGGAGGAAAGGCCCCCCCCCCTGGACGGGGAGGAAAGGCTCCCCCCCTTGGACGGGGAGGAAAGGCCCCCTCCCCTGGACCACGAGCTGAACAAGCACTCCTTGCTTCAGGAGACAGGTCTGGCGTGATATCAATCCCTAGGTCTTTCTCTCTCTCAGACTCTTGAAGTATTTCATCTCCCAAATGATACCTTGTATCTGGTCTCCTGCTCCCTACACCTATCTTCATTACATTACATTTGCTTGGGTTAAACTTCAACAACCATTTGTTCGACCATTCCTGCAGCTTGTCCAGGTCTTCTTGAAGCCTCAAGCTGTCCTCCTCTGTCTTAATCATCCTCAATCATCTTAATCATAATTTTGGCGTCGTCAGCAAACAGAGGAATGAGTCTATACCCTCCGGGAGATCATTTACGTATATCAGAAACAGGATAGGTCAGAGTACAGAGCCCTGTGGGACTCCACTGGTGACTTCACGCCAATCAGAGGTCTCACCCCTCACTGTAAAACTCTGCTTCCTATTGCTTAGGAAGCACTTCTTATTCACTGGAGCGCCCTACCAGTTACTCCTGCCTGTTTCTCCAGCTTATGCATCAGCCTTTTATGGGGAACTGTGTCAAAGGCTTTCCGACAATCCAAAAAATGCAGTCCGCCCATCCTTCTCTTTCTTGCTTAATCTTTGTCACCTGGTCGTAGAATTCTATTAGCATTTAAGGCAAGATTTACCCTCCTTGAACCCATGTTGATGGGTTGTCACGAAGTCCCTTTTCTCCAGATGTGTTACTAGGTTTTTTCTCACGATCTTCTCCATCACCTTGCATGGTATACAAGTCAAGGACACTGGCCTGTAGTTCAGTGCCTCTTGTCTGTCACCCTTTCTTGTATATTGGGACTACATTAGCAGTATTCCATATTTCTGGTAAGTCTCCCGTTTCCAATGACCTACTATACACTATGGAGAGTGGCAAGCAGAGTGCTCCTGCACACTTTCAATACCCATGGTGAGATTCCGGTTGGGCCAACAGCCTTTCTCACGTCCAGATCCAACAGGTGCCTCTTGACCTCATCTCTTGTAATTTCGAACCCTTCCAAGGCCGCCTGGTTTATTGCCACCTCTCCTAGCGCCGTGACCTCTCCTTGTTCTATTGTAAAGACCTCCTGGAACCTCTTGTTGAGTTCCTCACACACCTCTTTGTCATTCTCTGTGTATCTGTCCTTACCCGTTCTAAGTTTCATCACCTGTTCCTTCACTGTTATTTCCCTCCTAATGTGACTGTCTAGCAGCTTTGGTTCGGTCTTGGCTTTATTAGCTATATCATTTTCATACTCTTTCTCAGCTTCTCTTCTCACACTAACATACTCGTTCCTGGTTCTCTGGTATCTCTCTCTCTCTCTACAGTCTGGTGTTCTGTTATTTCGGAAGTTCCTCAACGCCTTTTTGTTCAGTTGCTTTGCTTCCATACATGCCCTATTAAACCATGGATTCTTCTTTTGCTTCTCGTTTTTTCCTGTCGAGCCGGGATAAACCTGTTTATTGCCTCCCGACACTTTGGGTGACATAGTCCATCATGTCTTGTTTGGACTTAGTTGTGAGTTCTGTGTCCCATGGTATATCCCATAAGAATTTTCCCATCTTATAATTTCACTTTCGGTATGCCAGCCTTTTGTTTCCCAGTTCTTTTTTGGGGGAGATAATTCCTAGCTCTACCAGGTACTCAAAGATCAATACACTGTGATCACTCATTCCCAAAGGGGCTTCCAACTTAACTTCCCTTATATCCGACTCATTTAGGGTAAATATCAGATCAAGCAAGGCTGGTTCATCCTCTCCTCTCATTCTTGTCGGTCCCTTGATGTGTTGGTTTAGAAAGTTTCTTGTTGACACGTCCAGCAGCTTAGCTCTCCATGTGTCCGGTCCTCCATGTGGGTCTCTGTTCTCCCAATCTATCTTCCCATGGTTGAAGTCTTTCATGTTTAGTAATCTGGATCCGTTCCTGCTAGCTACAGAAGCTGCTCTTTCTTATATTGATGGTGCCCAAGTTGTTTCTATCATATTCCTGTCTGGGTCTTCTGTCATTTGGTGGTAGGTTGTATATGACTACTATAATTTTTTGTCCCAGTTGTTATGGTACCTGTTATATAGTCCTGAAATCTTATCAGCCCTGAACAACCATCTCTTCAAAACTCCAGCCTTTTCTTATCAGCAAAGCCACAGGGCCACCATGGTGGCCCTGTACATCGCCGGTGCCACCATGGTGGGCCTGTACACCACTGAGGGAGCCGCTCCCAGTTGAATATTAAACCCCTTTAAACAGGTTCCGGGCATCCAATTGGCCTACACTTGTCAGCGTTGGAACTTGCCGATGGCTCGCGACTCTTATACCCAGCGCCATAATACATCGTCTCACCAACACCATTACGGCGTACTGAATGGTGTTACAATGACGTATGTCGAGAGCGCCTCCACCGTCTCCGGTAGAGTGGCTCTTATTGGAGAATGGCTCTTATTAGCATCCTCTCTATCCCCCTTTTGCCTCCCGTGTTTCAAGTCCTTCTATCGCCCCTCTTCCCCTCTGATCCCTCCCCCTCTCTTCTTCCCCCGCCCAGTGCGGCGTGCTCTCTAATGTATGTAAATTAAAATGGTGCGTACCTTTCAGGGCCAGAGTGCGTTTACCTGTTGGGGAAAAGATGGGGTAAGATGTAGGGGGTGTGGGGGCGGCGGCGGCACCTGCACGCCGGTGGTGGGGGGTACAGGGGTCGTTGTGGGGAATTTGGGTTATTGATTGTGGTGAGCACTGACCTGTCTAGGAATTTAAGATTGTATGAGAGCACACACAACTTTGGTGGGGTTAGTTCATTGAAATTTTATTTACCTGAATATAGGCTATGCAGTCACTTATTGTCCAGTTTCAGATTAAATTCAGGGTTGAACCTGTTCTGGTTTTTGTATATCAGAGTTTATATTTGAAATAAAGTTTATTTTACTAAATATAACAGTATATATATAATGCGGTAATGTATACATTACTCCTTTATGCTATACTCTACTCCTATTTGTATTTTTATGTACCTGACATCCCTGAATATTGGGTTTATAAATCCAGTATGCCCTGCACTGTGCTCAGCCAAAGAAAAAACAGAAGACCTAGAGGTCTACACTAACCCGCCAGCTCCATAACTGGTACAGCCAGCCCATCCCCAGATCTCCAGTATCAGCCATTGATACAGATAATGGCTCCAAAAGAGCCTCCACTTACGGGCTTACCATAGCCCGTGCTACTTGGAACTTTTTGTTCTGATTAGCTGAATCTAAAACAACTACTACTACTGTCCCATCACTTGAGAATGAACCATGTGGGTTCGAAACATTGTGTATATTTATAATAAGTGTAGTACATTCTATTTAGTTTTTTCTTCACCTCGTACAAAGATGACATTTGGATAAATGCTCCTCCAATTAAACCAAGATACAATTGCACTTATCAAAGGGATTGAAGCCCTGAACAAGTAAATAATCATCACGGAGTATGCAGTCATATTCAATGAAACGTGTGTAAAGGAAAACCTGCTGCCAGTATACACCAATATATATAATAGTTATATATTTGGTAAGATTTGTTTAAAACTCGAGCTTTTCAGTCTCATGTTGGCTGGTGGTGTTTGTGATTCCTACGACAATATTCTGAGTCTTTGATACAAGAAGCCAGGTTCCTCGGATCCCACCAGCATAGGAAGCCATAAGCCAATTTCTTGGTTAACATCTCGTGTCTTTCCCAGACTCGTCCTGGCGACGACGCCGGCCTCTAGGGCTGTGGAGTGTTTTGTCTCTCCAGCCATTCTTTTTCTCGGAGCTTCACGTATTTTCCGACCTTTGTTTCAGACACATACCAGAGGCCTTTCACGAGCGCTGAGGGGTTCTCCCTTCCAGCCTAACTGGACCGTTGATGAGCCCTGGGTCCTGGCTGGCGAACTCTCGCTCCCAGCTGATGGGGATAATATGTAGACTCTAGATGCTAGAGTCTCTTAAACCGTCTCCCGTCAACCTCTGGAACATCTTGAAGACAATGCTGGAGACCAAGGTTCACGGAACACGAGAGCTTGGGCTGTGATGGGTGTCTTAGAGGCTCTGCTTGCCGTTTTAGCTCTGAGCCAGTCCTTCGTCCCCTCTCACGGTAGTGTGGAGGGTAGGCCGGTCGTGTGGGTATGGGGTGGGGAGCATTTTTGTGTGTGTGGGGGGAATTGAGCATTTTTGTCAGTGTGGGAGGGGGGGCGGGAGGGGAATGAAGTCTTCTTGTGTGGGGGACAGGAATGTCCTCGTCTTTTGTGGGAAAGGTAGGGGTATCCTATTGTGAGGGGGGGGGGGGGGGGCGGGGTGTCGTTGTGGGTGTCGGGGATTGGAGTGTCCTTGTGGAAGAGGGATAGTGTACCATCCTTAATAGGTGTGGGATAAGGGATGGGAGTGCCTTCTCTAGGGGAAGGGGGGTCTATCGTTGTTGGGGGGCTGGAGGAGGAGGGTGAAATGAATCTCCACGAAGTTATACTCAGTGATATTAACTTGCCTCGGGTCAACTTAGCTGCTGTTACGTGTGTGTGTGTGTGTGTGTGTGTGTGTGTGTGTGTGTGTGTGTGTGTGTGTGTGTGTATAACCACCTTGTTAGACTCGAAGGCCTGCTGTTAAGCCAAGGTCTGATAGGGTGGAACTGGAGGGACAGTCTAATTGGTAGACAGTTGTTAGAGTATTCGATTTATATGAGCCTGTCACAGGATCAAGTTTTATAGAAGCTTGTTGGTTGTTGCAATGTAATTTGTAGATGGTTGTCAAGTGTTGAAGAATCCAATTTACGTCGTGTTTTCTTGGAGCCCCAGAATGCAACCCGCCACCGGGCCACCCATCCTACTGTTTAGATAGTATCTATTGTGACGATCGTCAATCGTCACTAATTCGTACGTACTTAGTTTTTAGATAGTAGTATATTGACTAGTAAGGAATTCCTCTAAAAAAATGAGGCTAAAAAACAAACGCCACTATTCCTAGGCCTAGTATAGTACACATAAGTACTATACTAGGCCTCAGATATAGTGTATTAGGCCTAGGGAGGTTAGTTTCGTTTAGTTTGTCATTGCAACACAAGTAAAAATAGTTTTCAGGTTTGTTTAACCCAATAGTGCCGATTTCTACTTTCTAATTTCGTTGTAGGTCGGTATATATACTAGGGAGCGGCCCCTCGCAGTGTTCAAGAGAACTGGATAAACACCTCCAAAGGATACCTGATGAACCAGGCTGTGGTTCATACGTCAGGCTGCGAGCAGCCGCGTCAAACAGCCTGGTTGACGAGTCCAGCAACGAGGAGGCCTGGTAGATGACCGGGCCGCGGGGACGCTAAGCCCCGGAACAACTCCAAGGTAACTCCAAGGTTAGGTATGGTCTTCATCGTACCAAACAGGAGGACGGGCTGCATTAGAACAAGCGTTATGCATGTCAATATTTGTAATTGTGAACACATGGAAAAAAACTATGGACAAAAAACATACTCAAACTTCAAAGGGGTTGGGGGGGGGGGGGGATGGGGTCGCCATATTAGCCAGTCACTGACACAGAGGAGTCAGTGGGCCCATCAGGACCCGCCTATTGCAGTCATCTACCCCACACCACTCCCCATGCATATTTAAATGAGGCTAGCCCACGGCGTCTGGCCTCCAACCTTGAATAGACATCAGATATCGTCTTATATATATTATAATATATAACTAACACGTATATAGTCCTGGGGACCATTCAGGCTTGTTCGCGTTATAATTATATATATATATATATATATGTATATTAGTATATTTTGGTAGCAGTCTTTCCTGTAGACATATATTATTAAATATGACCGAAAAAGTAAGATTAATAATTCTAACACGAATTTTCTCAATCTTTCTTACATTACGCTTCACTGTTGGAGGTAAATCAAAAATCACTTCTCCAAAATTCATTTTTATTTCTAGTCTGACGCGACACGGGCGCGTTTCGTAAAACTTATTACATTTTCAAAGACTTCACAAATACACAACTGATTAGAACTTACGTCTCTCTGATATTATATCTACATTTGAGTGAGGTGGGAAGGATGATGTGGCATTAACACAAGACAGAACAGGGGATATTAATAGGGTATTAAAAGTATCAACACAAGACAGAACAGAAACAATGGGTATTGAATAGAAGTGTTTGTAGAAAGCCTATCGGTCCATATTTCTTGATGCTTCTATATTGGAGCGGAGTCTTGAGGTGGGTAGAATATAGTTGTGCAATAATTGGCTGTTGATTGCTGGTGTTGACTTCTTGATGTGTAGTGCCTCGCAAACGTCAAGCCGCCTGCTATCGCTGTATCTATCGATGATTTCTGTGTTGTTTACTAGGATTTCTCTGGCGATGGTTTGGTTATGGGAAGAGATTATATGTTCCTTAATGGAGCCCTGTTGCTTATGCATCGTTAAACGCCTAGAAAGAGATGTTGTTGTCTTGCCTATATACTGGGTTTTTTGGAGCTTACAGTCCCCAAGTGGGCATTTGAAGGCATAGACGACGTTAGTCTCTTTTAAAGCGTTCTGTTTTGTGTCTGGAGAGTTTCTCATGAGTAGGCTGGCCGTTTTTCTGGTTTTATAGTAAATCGTCAGTTGTATCCTCTGATTTTTGTCTGTAGGGATAACGTTTCTATTAACAATATCTTTCAGGACCCTTTCCTCCGTTTTATGAGCTGTGGAAAAGAAGTTCCTGTAAAATAGTCTAATGGGGGGTATAGGTGTTGTGTTAGTTGTCTCTTCAGAGGTTAACCTCTGAAGAGAGGTTAACCTCTGGTTAACCGACACCGACACCTACTCACCTTGTTTCATTTATGTTTGCAGGTAATTAAGCCGCGCTTGGTGGGAGAAAACTATACATTTTGCCGTACTATTTTTACTTTAAGTTTTTTCTGGAAAATCTCTCCAAAAATGTATGATTTTTTTAAAGTATTTTTTAAAATATTTTGTAAGGTTTATAAATTAAAATAAATCCTCTTAATGAGGCCCGTTAGGATGATCACTGGTTCCTGCTACGATGGGTACGAGATATTAAGGTTCCTTTTGTTCTAGTTGAACATGTTTTGTGCTGGAATAGAACTCGAGAGAAGATTCCTGGCTAAAATTATCTATTGACAATTAGCTTCACATATATTTTCGCCTTTATAACTTTGCATACAGTCGATATTAATATGATATTCAGTATGATTGGTGTAATGTATTCCCAGCACACTGATGGGGGAGGTTGAAGTTGACAGAGCAGGACCTAAAGTTCCAGTTGGACAGCAGGTAGGTGTCTGGTCACTTGCTCTTGTGGAAGGTGTCTGGTCACTTGCTCTTGTGGAAGGTGTCTGGTCACTTGCTCTTGTGGAAGGTGTCTGGTCACTTGCTCTTGTGGAAGGTGTCTGGTCACTTGCTCTTGTGGAAGGTGTCTGGTCACTTGCTCTTGTGGAAGGTGTCTGGTCACTTGCTCTTGTGGAAGGTGTCTGGTCACTTGCTCTTGTGGAAGGTGTCTGGTCACTTACATTCGATCATGCTACACTATTTATTTATTGGACCACACACCCAGAACACGTTTTTCTGTGTTTGTCTGTCTGTCTGTCTGTGTCCTCACCTGGTTGGTGAATACCAACTAGTAGTCTGTGACCTGTGTGTCTGTGACCTGTGTGTCTGTGACCTGTGTGTCTGTGAGAGCATTGATGCGTGCCTCGGAGTGCTCTCTCCTGTTTGCCTCGCTTTGTGTGTGTATTTACCGGACTTAATGCTTGTTTGTTGTTTGTACGGCGACCACCGTGGTTTAATATTCATCACGGCCAAAACGAACACACACACACACACACACACACACACACGGGTGTTTATGCTGCTTGTACTCCTAGATGTGCTCACCTAGATGTGTTCAATTTAGTTCAACACACATCGCTTTATCGCATAGACGCGATAAAACACCTAAATTATTGGGATCGTCTCAAAGCTCTCCAAATGTACTCACTAGAAAGGAGACGAGAGAGATACCAAATAATATACACGTGGAAAATACTGGAGGACCAGGTCCCAAATCTACACAGTAAAATAACAACATACTGGAGTGAATGATATGGAAGAAAATGCAGAATAGAACTAGTGAAAAGCAGAGGTGCCATAGGCACAATCAGAGAACACTGTATAAACATCAGAGGTCCACGGTTGTTCAACGTCCTCCCAGCGAGCATAAGAAATATTGCCGGAACAACCGTGGACATCTTCAAGAGGAAACTGGATACTTTTCTCCAAGGAGTGCCGGACCAACCGAGCTGTGGTGGGTATGTGGCCCTGCAGGCCGTTCCAAGCAACAGCCTGGTGGACCAAACTCTCACAAGTCAAGCCTGGCCTCGGGCCGGGCTTGAGGAGTAGAACAACTCCCAGAACCCCATCACCCAGGTAACAATGGCTACAGCTCGTTAGCCCCACTTTTTTCAAGTGTTAGAATTGTAATACAATGTCACTGTTCTCTGTGTGCTGTTTGCTTACTCTTGAGTCATCGTCATCCACTTGATGACAACAGTGAGGCAACAGTTGCAACGGCAGGAAGACTACAGGATTAACAACAGGAATTTTGAACATCGTGCCTGACAAACCCGAGAGTTTTATGACACCGTTGCTAAAATGACAGGAAAAGACGGCTGAGTAGATGATATTTTCCTTGACTGTCTGTATTTGATACTGTCACCCACGACGGGCCGGTGTATAAGACAAGATGCAAGCTGTGAAAATTGGGAAGGCACTGAATGGGGTTACCTGAAGGACAGAAGACAGAGTCACAGTGAGAGAGATGGTCTCCCGCTGGAGGAATGTAACAAGTGGGGTCCCACAAGGATCGGTCCTGGGACCACTGCTCTTCCTAAACTATGTGACTGAGCCGCCCGAGGGAGTGAGCGCGCACATGCCTCTATTTGCAGACGATGCAAAGCTAATGAGGACTGTAAACACTGACTCCAGGAATAGGCAAACAAATGCATGGTGGAGTTAAACCCCAACACGTGTAAGGTAATGAAGATGGAGCAGGGAGAGAGAGACCGAGACCAGAACGTAGCTACACTGAGGATGAGGCAATAGAGGGAACGGAGAGAGAATGAGATATTGGGGGTGTTAACACAAGAGGTACACACAAGAACGGGGTAACATCAGCAGCATATGGGAAGCTGATAAATATTAGAACGTCGTTTAGAAGTCTATATCATACATTCATTCAAGGCAGTTCACACGGCCGTGATTAGATCAATACTGGAATATACAGCACCGGCCTGGCAGTCGTACCCTGTGACGCATGGAACTGAGCGCTTGTAAAAGTTTTCCCGGAACAAAGAGTGTTAAGCTATGAGGAAAAGTTAAGGTAACTTGGACCTTACAACCCTAGAGGACAGGAAACACAGATGTGATGACAAGATGCTGAGAGGAATAGTCCAGGTGGGGGAGGACAGCATCTTTAAATTGAGAGGAAGTAAGACGAGAGGATATAAGTGGAAGCTGAAAATACAAGCGAGTCGAAGAAATGTAAGGAAGTACTCACGTTCTGTGTGGGTGGTCAACACGTGGAATGTTCTCAGAGTAAGTTGAGGAAGCCACCTCCATCCATAACCTTACACCGACACACAGCATCAGTAGCAATGCTCTCTCTCTCCCCCCTTCCTCCCCGTTTCCTCTCTCTCCCTCTCTCCCTCTTCTCTCCCTCTCCTGCCCCCTGCTGCAGCCCTCCTCCCTCACACCATGCAAACTACGCATCTTAAAGAGGAACTGTTACCTGGCTCTACCTGGGTTACCCTGCATTGTGTGTTGATGCTTGCCCTTTACATCCTACTGTCCGTGCCTCCACCATCCACCTCTTAGCTCTTGGACCCCGCCTTTCTAACAGTCGGTTATGTATTGCAGTGTGTGTGTGTGTGTGTGTGTTAAAGGAATGGGTGAAGAGCATACTTGCTGTGTGTATGCGTCCGCTTGTGATGCTGTGTAGATTGTGTAGCCAGGTGTGTGTGTGTCACCTGTCAGTCAGAACATATTGACATCAGTGTAGCCAGGTGTGTGTATGTCACCTGTCAGTCAGAACATATTGACATCAGTGTAGCCAGGTCTATGTATGTCAGCTGTCAGTCAGAACATATTGACATCAGTGTAGCCAGGTGTGTGTGTGTGTCACCTGTCAGTCAGAACATATTGACATCAGTGTAGCCAGGTGTGTGTGTCGCCTGTCAGTCAGAACATATTGACATCAGTGTAGCCAGGTGTGTGTGTCGCCTGTCAGTCAGAACATATTGACATCAGTGTAGCCAGGTGTGTGTGTCGCCTGTTAGTCAGAACATATTGACATCAGTGTAGCCAGGTGTGTGTGTGTGTGTGTGTCACCTGTCAGTCAGAACATATTGACATCAGTGTAGCCAGGTGTGTGTGTCGCCTGTCAGTCAGAACATATTGACATCAGTGTAGCCAGGTGTGTGTGTGTGTGTGTCACCTGTCAGTCAGAACATATTGACATCAGTGTAGCCAGGTGTGTGTGTGTGTGTCACCTGTCAGTCAGAACATATTGACATCAGTGTAGCCAGGTGTGTGTGTCGCCTGTCAGTCAGAACATATTGACATCAGTGTAGCCAGGTGTGTGTGTCGCCTGTCAGTCAGAACATATTGACATCAGTGTAGCCAGGTGTGTGTGTGTGTGTCACCTGTCAGTCAGAACATATTGACATCAGTGTAGCCAGGTCTGTGTATGTCAGCTGCCAGTCAGAACATATTGACATCAGTGTAGCCAGGTGTGTGTGTATGTCAGCTGTCAGTCAGAACATATTGACATCAGTGTAGCCAGGTCTATGTATGTTAGCTGTCAGTCAGAACATATTGACATCAGTGTAGCCAGGTCTGTGTATGTCAGCTGTCAGTCAGAACATATTGACATCAGTGTAGCCAGGTGTGTGTATGTCACGTGTCAGCACCCCTCGTGCACCTATTGTCTCTATTCCGCTTAAAACCAACACGCATCATAGCCTACAGCGCCCTCTATGCAAATCCCCCTAAAAAATAAACAGTCGCAGGTATTAATATTTATATTCAATATGGATTACCTCGGATACCTGCTGTTCAACGCTTGCTTTCCCACCGTGTGTGTGTTGTGTGGTGTGTGTGTGTGTGTGTGTGTTTTGTGTGTGTGTGTGTTTGTGTTGTGTGTGTGTGTGTGTGTTGTGTGTGTACTCGCCTAGTTGTGCTTGCGGGGGTTGAGCTTCGGCTCTTTGGTCCCACCTCTCAGCTCTGAGTTGTGGCTACTGGGCTCTATCATATCTACATTTGAAACTGTGTGTGTAGTCAGTCTCCACCACATCACTGCCAAATGCATTCCATTTGTTGACTGATGATGAAAAAAAAATCTTTCTAACGTATCTGTGGCTCATTTGGGTGCTAAGTTTCCACGTACATGTTTGTGTGTGTGTGTGTGTGTGTGTGTGTGTGTGTGTGTGTGTGTGTGAGAAGGCGGGGGGTGACTTGCAATTTCTCCGTGCTTCATTTATCCTCTCTAATTCAAAACGAATTACCTAATTCGGTTCTCAGTGGCTATAACTACCAATTATCAATTAACCGTTCGTCATATCTGGCTGAGAGAGAGAAGCCGTGGGGGAAGATGCAGCTAATTTAATGGTAGGAACTGAGAAGATTTAGTGTCCGGGTCTACAGGAACGTAGCTAAGGAACCCACAAGATCGTTTAAACGGCCATTTTGTCAATGGAATTGTAGATTAATCGTGACGTCACTCGGTAGTTAGTGGGTAATATAAGAACATAAGAACATAAGAACAAAGGTAACTGCAGAAGGCCTATTGGCCCATACGAGGCAGCTCCTATTCTATAACCACCCAATCCCACTCATATACTTGTCCAACCCGCGCTTGAAACAATCGAGGGACCCCACCTCCACCACGTTACGCGGCAATTGGTTCCACAAATCTACAACCCTGTTACTGAACCAGTATTTACCCAAGTCTTTCCTAAATCTAAACTTATCCAATTTATATCCATTGTTTCGTGTTCTGTCCTGTGTTGATACTTTTAATACCCTATTAATATCCCCCCGGTCTGGAATACCGGAATATCTGGTATTCGAGTCGGTAAGGCAGGATGTGCCTCCGCCTATCACCTGAGGCCAGGGAGTTGTCAGCCAATTAATCTTTGCATATTGTAGAGAACTAGGGCAGGAGTTATTGCGTTAGACAACCGGCGGCTAGAAAGGTGGGTTCCAAGAGCTATAGCTTGATCTTGCAGACACGAGTAGGCACACACACACACACACACACACACACACACACACACACACACACACACACACACACACACACACACACACACAAACACACTCTATTATCTAACACTGAAAAGCAAACATCCAAAATGCTAACTTGTCCATAGTTACAAAACCTGTCGATCGCATTTTCATATTCACAATATATCACTTACCAAATATTTAATATTTATAGAACTATTAAAAATAACAACAATCACGACTCAGTATGAAAATCAAAGCATACATCAATTTACAATGTTAATTAAAATATACATAAATAATACGCTTTTTCCATGAGTATTATGATTGCCTGGGCTAGAGGAAGGGGAAGGAGAGGGGGGGGGGGTAACTAGGTGTTCTAAACCTATTTGGCAATAAAAAAAAATATTACCTCTTACTAAAGCCAAATAAAGAGTGAGTAACAAGGTTTTTTTCCTTTTATTTCAGGTGAGTGAGAGGACAGGAGCGAGCAGCCTCCAGGCATCCGAGCAACGAGTCTGCATCTTGGCCGTAATATACTAACGACTGTACCTTAAATGACCTTTGGCTAATGATTTTCTAATAATGACTAATCAAGTCGAATAATCATTCTGTGCTGAATGCTACTTTCTTAAACGTTGTCATGGTATCAAGGTATGGCATGCATACGCGCGCGCGTACACTAGCCTAGTACAGTGTGTGAGTATGAGTGTGAGTGTGAGTGTGTGTGTGTGTGTGTGTGTGTGTGTGTGTGTGTGTGTGTGTGTGTGTGTGTGTGTGTGTGTGTGTGTGTGTGTGTGAG
The DNA here is from genome assembly GCF_040958095.1 of Procambarus clarkii. Lineage (NCBI taxonomy): Eukaryota > Metazoa > Arthropoda > Malacostraca > Decapoda > Cambaridae > Procambarus > Procambarus clarkii. The sequence goes on from NC_091198.1 coordinate 12,045,742, forward strand.
AGCAAGGAAGGTCATGACACGACCTCAGAAATGCACGACAAGTCACATTTGATAAAGAAGAATACCAAAGCGCTTTGGCTCGAGCTGCGGGTCTGTCAGAATCAAAGTACATGAAGAACAACAGACAGAGGACCGTTGTTCTATATTGGACCCCTTAGTTCCCGTTTGTAATGCCACCTTAATGATCTTACTCTTCAACTTAACAAGTAGTCGTATATTTTCTGTTTATTGACGGTTTGCGTTTGACTATATTTTACTTTCTGTAACCATTTTTTTTTAAGATTCCCTTCAACTTTTAGTATATTAGGATTTCGATTCCTTGAAGTTGCTTATCTTATTTATTTTGGCGCCGGAAGTACTTGGCATCCAGCGGCGGTTTCCGGTAAAAATATCACCTTACCTTGAGGTTACCTTGAGGTGCTTCCGGGGCTTAGTGTCCCCGCGGCCCGGTCGTCGACCAGGCCTCCTGGTTGCTGGACTGATCAACAAGGCTGATCAACCAGATCAACTTTGAACACGTGGTTCCTTTATTACTTTTTCTTCATTCAGTTCCACCTCTGGGGAAGCCCCATAGCCTCAGCGAAAGCACTTAGATTTTTCTTCTATCAAACGCGGTTTTCTTGAGTGTCTGAAAACAAGTGTTTCATAGCTTGTTGCTTTTATAGATGAATATGTTATATTAACCTTATACCTAGTGTATGAGGTTAGCGACCACCCTCCTAATGTATGAGGTTAGCTACCACCCTCCTAATGTATGAGGTTAGCGCCACCCTCCTAATGTATGAGGTTAGCGACCACCCTCCTAATGTATGAGGTTAGCGACCACCCTCCTAATGTATGAGGTTAGCGACCACCCTCCTAATGTATGAGGTTAGCGACCACCCTCCTAATGTATGAGGTTAGCGACCACCCTCCTAATGTATGAGGTTAGCGACCACCCTCCTAATGTATGAGGTTAGCGCCACCCTCCTAATGTATGAGGTTAGCGACCACCCTCCTAATGTATGAGGATAGCGACCACCCTCCTAATGTATGAGGTTAGCGACCACCCTCCTAATGTATGAGGTTAGCGACCACCCTCCTAATGTATGAGGTTAGCGACCACCCTCCTAATGTATGAGGTTAGCGACCACCCTCCTAATGTATGAGGTTAGCGACCACCCTCCTAATGTATGAGGTTAGCGACCACCCTCCTAATGTATGAGGTTAGCGACCACCCTCCTAATGTATGAGGTTAGCGACCACCCTCCTAATGTATGAGGTTAGCGACCACCCTCCTAATGTATGAGGTTAGCGACCACCCTCCTAATGTATGAGGTTAGCGACCACCCTCCTAATGTATGAGGTTAGCGACCACCCTCCTAATGTATGAGGTTAGCGACCACCCTCCTAATGTATGAGGATAGCGACCACCCTCCTAATGTATGAGGTTAGCGACCACCCTCCTAATGTATGAGGTTAGCGACCACCCTCCTAATGTATGAGGTTAGCTACCACCCTCCTAATGTATGAGGTTAGCTACCACCCTCCTAATGTATGAGGGTAGCATCCCCTCCTAATGTATGAGGTTAGCGACCACCCTCCTAATGTATGAGGTTAGCATCCCCTCCTAATGTATGAGGTTAGCGACCACCCTCCTAATGTATGAGGTTAGCATCCCCTCCTAATGTATGAGGTTAGCGACCACCCTCCTAATGTATGAGGTTAGCATCCCCTCCTAATGTATGAGGTTAGCGACCACCCTCCTAATGTATGAGGTTAGCATCCCCTCCTAATGTATGAGATTAGCGACCACCCTCCTAATGTATGAGGTTAGCGACCACCCTCCTAATGTATGAGGTTAGCTACCACCCTCCTAATGTATGAGGTTAGCATCCCCTCCTAATGTATGAGGTTAGCGACCACCCTCCTAATGTATGAGGTTAGCGACCACCCTCCTAATGTATGAGGTTAGCTACCACCCTCCTAATGTATGAGGTTAGCTACCACGTACCTCCTAATGTATGAGGTTAGCTACCACGTACCTCCTAATGTATGAGGTTAGCTACCACGTACCTCCTAATGTATGAGGTTAGCTACCACCCTCCTAATGTATGAGGTTAGCTACCACCCTCCTAATGTATGAGGTTAGCTACCACCCTCCTAATGTATGAGGTTAGCTACCACCCTCCTAATGTATGAGGTTAGCTACCACCCTCCTAATGTATGAGGTTAGCTACCACCCTCCTAATGTATGAGGTTAGCTACCACCCTCCTAATGTATGAGGTTAGCTACCACCCTCCTAATGTATGAGGTTAGCTACCACCCCTCCTAATGTATGAGGTTAGCTACCACCCCTCCTAATGTATGAGGTTAGCTACCACCCTCCTAATGTATGAGGTTAGCTACCACCCTCCTAATGTATGAGGTTAGCTACCACCCTCCTAATGTATGAGGTTAGCTACCACCCTCCTAATGTATGAGGTTAGCTACCACCCTCCTAATGTATGAGGTTAGCTACCACCCTCCTAATGTATGAGGTTAGCATCACCACCCTAATGTATGAGGTTAGCGACCACCCTCCTAATGTATGAGGTTAGCGACCACCCTCCTAATGTATGAGGTTAGCGTCCCCCTCCTAATGTATGAGGTTAGCGACCACCCTCCTAATGTATGAGGTTAGCATCACCCTCCTAATGTATGAGGTTAGCATCCCCTCCTAATGTATGAGGTTAGCGACCACCCTCCTAATGTATGTGGTTAGCGACCACCCTCCTAATGTATGAGGTTAGCATCACCCTCCTAATGTATGAGGTTAGCGACCACCCTCCTAATGTATGAGGTTAGCGACCACCCTCCTAATGTATGTGGTTAGCGACCACCCTCCTAATGTATGAGGTTAGCATCACCCTCCTAATGTATGAGGTTAGCGACCACCCTCCTAATGTATGTGGTTAGCGACCACCCTCCTAATGTATGAGGTTAGCATCACCCTCCTAATGTATGAGGTTAGCGACCACCCTCCTAATGTATGAGGTTAGCGACCACCCTCCTAATGTATGTGGTTAGCATCCCCTCCTAATGTATGAGGTTAGCGACCACCCTCCTAATGTATGAGGTTAGCGACCACCCTCCTAATGTATGAGGTTAGCGACCACCCTCCTAATGTATGAGGTTAGCGCCACCCTCCTAATGTATGAGGTTAGCGCCACCCTCCTAATGTATGAGGTTAGCGACCACCCTCCTAATGTATGAGGTTAGCGACCACCCTCCTAATGTATGAGGTTAGCGACCACCCTCCTAATGTATGAGGTTAGCGCCACCCTCCTAATGTATGAGGTTAGCGCCACCCTCCTAATGTATGAGGTTAGCGCCACCCTCCTAATGTATGAGGTTAGCGCCACCCTCCTAATGTATGAGGTTAGCGACCCCCTCCTAATGTATGAGGTTAGCGACCACCCTCCTAATGTATGAGGTTAGCGACCCCCCCTCCTAATGTATGAGGTTAGCATCGCCTCCTAATGTATGAGGTTAGCATCGCCTCCTAATGTATGAGGTTAGCACCCCTCCCTCCTAATGTATGGATTTAGCGACCACCCTCCTAATGTATGAGGTTAGCACCCCTCCCTCCTAATGTATGAGGTTAGCGACCACCCTCCTAATGTATGAGGTTAGCTACCACCCTCCTAATGTATGAGGTTAGCGACCACCCTCCTAATGTATGAGGTTAGCGCCCTCCCCTCCTAATGTATGAGGTTAACACCACGCACTTAGTGAGGCTAACACCTATTAATTAACTCGTAATGTGTTAAGGATGTACTGGTCCTCCAGTACTCGCTGCTCTGCTTCCTGGGAGAAAAAAATAACCTTTGGATACAATTTTCGCTGTATTTTGGCTTTAATGCTTTATAAGTAATTGCATGAAATTATAATGAGTTTTTTTCTTATCTTTAAGTATTTCCGAGAATATCGTTCAAGATAAACTTACGAAAAATATGTATGGAGGTAATTGAAGATTTAGTTTTTTAATTAATCAGTTTTGACCATCCTACCGTGTGTGGAGGTTCCGGGTATCAAAGGCCCCACGGCCCGGTCGCCGGTCAGGCCTCCTGGTTGGTGGTCTGATCAACCAGGCTGTTGGACGCGGCTACTCGCAGCCTGACGTTTGAATCGCAGCCTGGTTGATCAGGTATCCTTTGGAGGTGCTTATCCAGTTCTTTCTTGAACACTGTGAGGGGTCGGCCAGTTATGCCCATTATCTGTAGTGGAAGCGTGTTGAACAGTCTCGGGCCTCTGATGTTGATAGTTCTCTCTCTGAGTACCTGTTGCACCTCTGCTCTTCATCTGAGGTATTCTGCACATCCTGCCATGCCTTCTGGTCTCGTGTGGTGTTATTTCTGTGTGCAGGTTTGGAACCAGTCCCTCTAATATCATCCATGTGTATATTATTATGTATCTCTATCGCCTGGGCTCTAGAGAATACAGATTTAGAACTTTTAATCGATCCCAATAGTTTAGATATTTACTGAATGGATTCTAGCAGTAAAGGATCTCTGCACGCTCTCCAGGTCAGCAATTTCTCCGTGCTATAATGGGATTCAGTTCCTGGACCCCATTATGTGCCTCTGTAACTCTTTCCAGCACCACCGCCCACGGGCTGGGTATGGGGTGCATAATAAATAACAGCAGTATGCTGGGTATGGGGTGCATAATAAATGAATAACAGCAGTATGCTGGGTATGGGGTGCATAATAAATAACAGCAGTATGCTGGGTATGGGGTGCATAATAAATGAATAACAGCAGTATGCTGGGTATGGGGTGCATAATGAATAACATCAGTATAAGATGGAGACGACAGCTCCGTACATCATACAAGACAGACAGACTGGGAGTAGACATAACCCCAAGTCTCAGGTCAGAGGACCACACTGGCCCCACATCACAGTCTCACATGTTATAAACATATCAGTTATTTTATAACTGAAAGCTATATAAAGCTATAAAGTCTGGGAATCCTTCAGATAATTGGTCAAAAAGAGCCTTCCAGGACCCATACACAATCTACGTGAGACCCAATCTTAAGTATGCAGTCGTGGCATGAAGCTCTCACCTGAAAGAGACAAAACTAAGATATGCGACAAGACTCGTTCCTGATCTGAAGGGATTGAACTACAAGGAAAGACCTTACCACACTGGAGGAGAGGAGGCACAAAAGAATAATTTTCTAATGGCTTTTTAGATTCTTGAAATGTTTATAAGTGACAATGTAGACACAGCAACATTGTTCAAAGTTGAGAAACAGAACGAAATAGCTAATATGGAAACGCGAGACGCAGTGAGTCGGAGATGTTAGTCGTCAAATAGTGGAATAGGTTAGTAAGACAAATGCCTCTTCAAAGCTAACAATATCAAATATTATATGCACAAATAAAAAAATAAATAAAAAAATGGAAGAGAGTCATGGCATTTAACTAAGAACGATCCAAGGAGGTGTCAAGCAGGTTCCGTAGGAGCGGCCAAGAGGTTGAGTTCGTGTTATCAAGCTCATCTAGGCAAGCACGCACGCAAGCTCGCACACGCACGCACACACGCACATGCAAAATAGTAGTAATCCCCCTACCCAAGTTCCCGTCTGAGGTTGTTCTTTAACTATTCCCGCCCCAGGAAGCGGTACTGAACCAGTAATTAGACTAATTAACGGCCCTCAGTAACGAGGCAGCGTGTAACAGGTGGCTGGACCCCCTCCCCAACACCTGGGTCATGACCCCCCCCCCCCCCCCCGGGCGAGGCTCACTCCACCTCAGGTGTTGATGAGTGACGTCATTACCTGAGGCCGCCCACCGCCCGTGGTGTACCACCAGGAATGACCTCAGCATCACAGGTGTGTCTTCGTGTGCCATCAACATTCCTCCTCCACCACACACACAATCTTCACTCGTTACATCATCACACACAGAGATCACACTAACGTGATGCATCAAATGAACAGATTAAGGCAGTGTCTGGGATGCTCCCGGACGCAGGTTCGAATCCTCGTCACGGCCCTTGTGGATTCGTTCACTCTAGTGTTGCTGTGGCTGCACTCGTAAATAATGCACCCACAGGCTTACCTTACCAGGCTTACCACAGGAGGACCTTAAACATAATACAGGGTACAAAATACAATCAAATCTGCCCATAGTAGGAAAGCAACATGTAAAGGATTTGGGAATAATGATGTCTGACGACCTAACGTTTAGGGAGCATAACCAAGCAAATATTGCGGCAGCCAAAAAAATGATAGGATGGATTACGTGAACCTTCAAATCCATGGATCCCATCACGATGGTTGTACTCTTCAAGTCACTTGTGTTGTCCCGTCTCGAGTACTGCTCAGTACTCACTTCCCCCTTCAGAGCAGGAGAGATTGCTGAAATAGAGGGAATACAGAGAACATATACGGCACGCATAGACGCGGTAAAGCACCTAAATTATTGGGATCGTCTCAAAGCCCTCCAAATGTACTCACTAGAAAGAAGACGAGAGAGAGCTTAAATAATATACCGGAGGGACAGGTTCCAGATCTATACAGTAAAATAACGTACTGGAGTGAACGATATGGAAGAAAATGCAGAATAGAACCAGTGAAGAGCAGAGGTGCCATAGGTACAATCAGAGAACACTGTATAAACATCAGAGGTCCGCGGTTGTTCAACGTCCTCCCAGCGAGCATAAGAAATATTGCCGGAACAACCGTGGACATCTTCAACAGAAAACTAGATAATTTTCTCAAAGAAGTGCCGGCTCAACCGGGCTGTGGATATGTGGGCCTGCGGGCCGCTCCAAGCAACAGCCTGGTGGACCAAACTCTCACAAGCCAAGCCTGGCCTCGGGCCGGGCTTGGGGAGTAGAAGAACGCCCAGAACCCCATCAGGCAAGCAGGCTTCACTCTGGTTTAGTGCTTCTGTTTTACACTTGCACCCAAGGAACACACACCCATCAATATCAATACATATTGATATGTATCGCTATACATACCAACACCCACAAGCTTCACTGTTGGAGTTAGTGACAAAAAAAGTTACTCCTACAGTGTTCGTTGAGAATTCTACTCCAACTTCTGAGAGTGTAACACAGTGTGGGTGTTACACTCTTAGAGGTGTAGCGCCACTACACTTCTGAGTGTATAGTGGTGCTACACTTCTGGACGTCGCGCTACCGTCCAGCACAACCCCTTGGGCAGAGCGGTGAGCGACGGTCTCGCTTCATGCAGGTCGGCGTTCAATTCCCAACCGTCCAAGTGGTTGGGCACCATTCCTTCCCCCTGTCCCATCCTAAATCCTTATCCTGATCCCTTCCCAGTGTTATATAGTCGTAATGGCTTGGCGCCTTTTCCTGATCGTTCCCTTCTGGAAACCCAACTTCTGAGAGTAACAGAGTGACGCGACTCTCAGAAGCTCTCTGGAAGCCCAGTAGAGCCACCGCAGGCAAACCTCTGACTGGCCCCTCTCTTGGGTCTCTCTTACTCTCCTAGATAACTCTATAACCCGCCTGGATTTAGTGACTTGTAAACACAATCGAGTGGAGATTTAATACGCATAAAATGTCACTGTTACCATTTATGGAGACCAATAAAGAGGTAATTATCGCCTCGTATTGCGGGTGTAATGTGGCGTGTGGGGGCGGCTGGGGTGTGGTAATAACGCAGCTGGGGGCGCCCCGTGGGACGAGGCTGTGTTTACATTTTTATGGCGCCAATAGTTATATGTAGATTGCCTGCCGCTGTTGGGAGGGTCTGGGGATTTTTCCCGGACTAACGCAGATATGGGGAAATAGGAGAATGTAAATATTCTGTAAACTATCTTAGCTATGTTATATGTTGTGTTAATAAAGGGATTTTGGCGCCAGGTTGGTAACCTGTGTAGAGTGGTTGATGACCTAGCTAGTTACGTGGATGTAACTACTGCCAGTCTGAACTGCCTGGTTAGGTTATGTAACTACAGCATGCTTGAGCTATCATTTAGCAAGTTTGTACGCCTGCACATTTACGAATAAAAGAATAGTCAATCAAGATATATGGTTTCATCGATTTTAGCCAGTCAGTAATGTGATTATTGTATGTTAAATAGACGAAATTTTTTATTCAGAACCTGTTTTAATATTGAATTGGTAGTGGGGTATTTATTACCATATTTTTGCCTATTTGGCCAATGACTACTGAAGTATGACAATGGGTAACCATTGTCATAACAGCTTGGAACCTTCACCTCTGGCACGATGGCAGCCATTAACCAATTTGTAAATTCAATGTCAAATTAATTTCCTTTTATCGATGATGCAAACTCGCGAATAGAGATGGCTTCAAGTGACCCAGAGGAAAGGTACCCCCCCCCCCCCACGGATTCCACAACAGTTAGCCGCTTCTAACGAGGTTGTTCGACGGTCGTAACGATTTGGGGGCTCTCCTCACCCAGGGCTACAGTGACGGTGAGGTGGGGGCCTCGCCTGTGTGTTGTAACCTTGTATTATATATTAGTATTCTTATTAGTTGTAGTGTTACGGGCTCACCATAGCCCGTGCTACATGGACTCTTCGTTCTGAGTAGCTAAATCTAAAACAACAAAAATAGTTGTAGTATCCTTAGGCATCCATCAGTCTCGGGAGACTATGGTGTGGCACTCTGTCGGTCTGGAGTGGCCTCCCCAGGGCGCAAAGCCAGGGTAGGTTGATACGGGGAAGAAGCTGTCACCCATGCAGCAGGTCCCCGCGTGAGAATAACTTGTTTATTCTTATTATAAACAAGTTATTCTCACGTTGTCCCGCACTGTGGGTATGTTCCTGGTGAAGTGAGAAGGAAAGACGAAGTGAGCTTGGTGTTTCTTCATAGTTTTGTTGGTAAAAGGCATTTACGTAGATCGGAAAAATATTTAAAAAGAAAATGTGGGCAATTGAAGTAATGGTGGTTTGGTCATTACACATCAGGACGTCTGGTTGGATTACCTTGAGGTGCTTCCGGGGCTTAGTGTCCCCGCGGCCCGGTCGTCGACCAGGCCTCCTGGTTGCTGGACTGATCAACCAGGCTGTTGGACGCGGCTGCTCGCAGCCTGACGTATGAGTCACAGCCTGGTTGATCAGTGAAGATTAGTGAAGACTCATAACTCTCAGGGATGAGAATGAGAAATTCGCGAGAGCCTTGTGAGCACCCTCATCATCTCCTGTATATTGACACCCCTCTCCCCCCTCTGGCACCTGGCAACAGTTTGGTGCCATATATTCTGACACACGCGTGTGTCAAGAAATATACCCCCGGGTTGCCAAGTAATGTTTATGAATATGCTAGGAAGGTCCAGTATTTGAATAATACATAGGGGGCTATCACCCTTATTTATTACGTCGATTTAAAATGGATTAATAAGGTATGAGAGCTGTCAGTGTTGTTGACAGGGTGGGGTACTTCTGAACGAGTCAACGACACATTTAAAGTTCACTCATAAACAACAATTTTTGGGTGAATGGTGGATCCAAAATATAAAATAAAATGTTAATGAAAGGAAGAGAGATGAGGGAGAAGGGAATGTTGGAATGTTTTGTGCCCTGTGTGGAGGGATTTATCAGCGGGGGAAAGCGCCAAGTCAGTATGACTATATGGCACTCGGAAGGGTTCAGGATAAGGATTTGGGATGGGCAACCCGTTCTCGCAAATTTAGTAAGTCAATATTGACTTATTAGTTGCGTGCATAGGTGACATACTAAACATAATAGTTTCCCTTGAAAAGCTTCATAGAAAACACCGACCTTACCTAACCTACTTAGTATGTTAAAATAAGCATCTTATAGCTTCGTAATTATAATTGTTACTTAACCTATTATAGGTATAGGTTAGGTAATAATTGTAATTACGAAGCAATAAGATGCTTATCTTAACATACTAAGTAGGTTAGGTAAGGTCGGTGTTTTCTATGAAGCTCTTCAAGGGAAACTATTATGTTAAGTATGTCACCTATGCACATATTTAATAAGTCAATATTGACTTATTAAATTTGCGAGAACGGGTTGGGGATGGGACGGGGGGGGGGAAGGAATGGTGCCCCAACCACTTGGACGGTCGGGGATTGAACGCCGACCTGCGTGAAGCGAGACCGTCGCTCTACCGTCCAGCCCAAGTGGTTGGGCGCCCTCTGTGTGTGTGTGTGTGTGTGTGTGTGTGTGTGTGTGTGTGTGTGTGTGTGTGTGTGTGTGTGTGTGTGTGTGTGTGTGTGTGTGTGTGTGAGAGAGAGAGAGAGAGAGAGAGAGAGAGAGAGCGAGCGAGCGTGGCTCAGCTGTCTGTGTGGCCTTGGAAGATGACCCGATGACGATGAATGCTTTAAATACCATACTGGCGGTTGTCATGGTTACGGCGTCATTTTTCGTCATTCATGGCCGTGGCTGGTGAATGGTGCGGTGAAGGGCGAGGAGGGAGTAGGCGGGAGTTTCTGCAGTGTAGGAGGAGGAGGAGGAGGAGGAGAGGCGCACGTGAAGGAGGCGGCTGTAAGTGGAACATTGTGAGGTATGAAGGGGAAGAGGAGGGGCGCTCTGGGAAGGCCCCCCCCCCTCCCTCCCTCCCTCCAGTATAAATATATATATATACTTAGGTACCTATTACTTAGATTTACTTAGGTGTAACTATTTACTATATATTTAAATTTGTATTCTTTTGTTTTATTTTTACTAACTTCCTTCCTTGCAACTTTGTTGACCTGTCATCTTGAATCTCTCTAAGTAAAGGCCACGTCACATTACTTGTATAGAATTCCCAAATTTTAAAGGTAACAGATAACTAAATAACAAACTTCATTCGTAAGTGATTGTACATTTATAATTAAGCTAATATGAACACTATTAGATCTGATTTAGGACAAAAATGTCATTCTCAGTCGCCATCTAAACCGAAGGAAGTCTGTATAAATGTCCTAATTAGACCAAAAGTTTACAAGTACTTAAATTTAGAAACATTCGCTGTACAAATTTAATTGTATTGAAATTTATCATGCCCAGGCGAGACCACGAATTGTATTACGCAAAACAGTTTTGGGCACCACGCGGTAAAGTGGAGGAGAGACTAATACAGTGGAGGAGAGACTAATACAGTGGAGGAGAGACTAATACAGTGGAGGAGAGACTAATACAGTGGAGGAGAGACTAATACAGTGGAGGAGAGACTAATACAGTGGAGGAGAGACTAATACAGTGGAGGAGAGACTAATACAGTGGAGGAGAGACTAATACAGTGGAGGAGAGACTAATACAGTGGAGGAGAGACTAATACAGTGGAGGAGAGACTAATACAGTGGAGGAGAGACTAATACAGTGGAGGAGAGACTAATACAGTGGAGGAGAGACTAATACAGTGGAGGAGAGACTAATACAGTGGAGGAGAGACTAATACAGTGGAGGAGAGACTAATACAGTGGAGGAGAGACTAATACAGTGGAGGAGAGACTAATACAGTGGAGGAGAGACTAATACAGTGGAGGAGAGACTAATACAGTGGAGGAGAGACTAATACAGTGGAGGAGAGACTAATACAGTGGAGGAGAGACTAATACAGTGGAGGAGATAATAATATAGTGGAGGAGGAAATATACTCGGAAAATATAAACAATTTCCGTGAGTTGAGAATAAGAATATTCCATTTAGTCACCTGAGAGAGGTAGAGTAACGGGGAAATGAGGGTCGGGGAGCTGCGAGGCCAGGGAGCTGCGAGGCCAGGTATTACTAACACTGTAGCAACAGTCTTACCGCAAAGTTCCCGTGACGGGGAAGGTGTGGGAGGGTTGACCTGGCAGCTGCCTGGCAGCTCGACCTCTCGCCGTACATGTCCGGTTCCTATTGTATACGGAATCGACCAATCCGTTAAAAATGCATGACGTTAAAAATGAACGGAATTTAACGTTACCGTTTTCTATGGATCGACCTCGATAGGTTAGGTGGGTTACTTGGGCTCCTAGGTTTATGGTTACGGAAAAAGTTGTATTTTTTACCGATTAGAATATCGAGAGAAGGTGGTTGTAATGTAATGTGGTTGGTGGTCTCCGTAGACGTTTACAGTGCCATAAAATGCTCAGGCTACTAACCATATGACTGTGTGACTAACCGTCCTACCAGATGGGGACTTTTAGTATCACTGCTGCCTTATTCACTCTTGTGTTGATAATATCCTCATAATGCACCCAGAGTCTGTCAGTGTAGACTCCTTATCACATGCCTCTGTATGACTAACCATCCTGTGTGATGGGGATTTTTTATCATCACGTAGCTAGTTCTTGACACACACTGTACTCCTCTTCATATAGTCTAGGGCAGCTGCACAAATCCACATGTTCCTAAAGGTGTTAATAAAAAAAAATAGATGTTCCTAAATACTTGGAAACTTATCACTGTTAAACATCTTATTTTTCGTTGCCCAATCGAAGCTATAACGGCTTGTAGATTTTGTGTCCTCTACAGAGGGAATTATCATGCTAATTTTTGTATCTTCTGGAAATGATGACACAAAACTGTGACTAGTATTTTTGTCTCTCATAATGTGAAAGAGCAGTGGTGCAAGGACTGTGCCCTGTGGTACAGAGCTTGTCACTGCACTTGAACTTGAGTTCATTTGATTGACTGTTACTCCTTACATTCTCTTTAACCGAAAACTGAAAATCCAACGCCCTACCTTACATGTTATTCCTATTGATCTCATTTTTATGGACTATGACTCCATGGTCTAATTTGTCGAATGCCTTTGCAAAGTCTGTGTATACAACATCTGCATTTTGTTTTTCTTCTAAGGCTTCTGTGATTTTGTCATAGTCGTTGAGTAATTGCGAAAGACAGGATCTTCCCGCTCTAAATTCCTGCATACCCCGTGTTAATTTTTCCTTAACTGGAGATTTGATTCTTAATTACTCTCTCTCAAAAACTTGTATTATGAGTGATGTTAGTGCGACTGGTCTATAGTTTTCTTTTGCCAAAGCGTTGCTACGTCCCTTGTGTAGAGGAGCTATCCAAGTTGTTTCTACATACTACATTGAGCGCTCGCGCTCCTCTGGTACTTTGTCTCTTTATGAATATAAAATTCCATGAATCATCAGGTGGTTAATTTCTCTCTCAAAGTTTTCCGTGTTCGTGTTAATATGTGAATTATATTGTCAGGGGGGTTTGGACATAGTTCATAACGAAGCTGTACGAATCTTCATCTTTCATGTTGTTTAATGGAGTGCTAAACTTTTTTTTTTTTTTTTTTTTTTTTTTTTTTATAAAGATTTTACTTATTTCTTTGTCATCCTCTGTGTACGAACCTTCAGCTGCAAGTAAAGGTACAATACTTGTGGGTTTGTTTTTAATTTTGATTTTGCACTTTTTTCATTTTTTATTTATTTTTGATTTTTGGGGTTTTTCTTTTATTTCTTGTATAGCTTTCTTTTCCTATTTTATTTCCTCAGACTGATATGATTGCTTCAGTGTCTGCTCTTGTTCCTAAGGTCTCTCTGTTTAGATTATTTTCTTTGTGAAAATCGTGTCTGCATAACCATTTCCGTCATTTTATTCCTTTTGTAGAGTCGTCTGCGTTCTTTTTGTAGAGTGGTCCTCTTTTTGACCCTCCGCAAAGGTACATGCTTCAAGCAGACTACACTGTATGCTTCAAGCAGACTCTGTTCTACTGTATTCCCTGTGTGAAAATTTTGTTACTCAGTAAGGGGCAGAGTGTCTTTCACCCAATGCCCCTGTTACCTAGCAGTAAAATAGGTACCTGGGTGTTAGTCAGCTGTCACGGGCTGCTTCCTGGGGGTGGAGGCCTGGTAGAGGACCGGGCCGCGGGGACACTAAAGCCCCGAAATCATCTCAAGATAACCTCAAGATAAGATACAGTTTCCCATTGGATGTTTCCTAATTCAATATTTTTTCCTAGGCAATCCTTTAATTGTTAAGGTTGAATTAATTGAATGTCTCTTCTCGTTTTATGCATTTGAACCCATTACCGATATTGATGTTAGTTTAAACTTGAATGAGCTTGTCGTCTGAATATGTAGTATCTGAGATAGTAATATATCTAATTAGTTCATCATCGTTCCTAGTTGGCTCTGTTATCTGCTGCTTGAGAGAGAATTTGTGGCAATCTCCTTAGTTCCCAAACCTGAGGGTGGTTATTCTCAGGTTGATATCCTGCTATATTCTTTCATTCTCCATCTTTCACTGGGTATATTGATATCACTAGTGCAGATAATATCTGGTATGAGTTTTCCAAGTTATCAAGGCTGTTTTTTAGTTGGTGTATTTGCTCTGTGTCTTCCTGAACTGTTGTATCTGGCGGTTTGTACATTAAAATAATAAGTAGGTTTATTTTTTCTGCTTTGATTCCAAGTACCTCCACAACCTCATTGGTAGAGTTTAAGACCTTTATGCATACCAGATCGTTACATTTCGATGCAAATCACCAGAATGAGATTTAGCAGCTGTCTATAAACGCGTCTAAATGACTGTATTTGCACTTAGGTCAGACTCGTGGGGTAATGTGATCCAAGTCGTCCCCAGTCAGAGTATCTTTAAATACCTTCACATTTGTATGGTACCTGGCACTCAGATGGTACTGGTTCCATAAATGATCAGTAGTTAATAGTAGTTAATAACGAGGTTGTTAAGAGCATGTCTGTAGCCACCTGACACTCTTAAGGTTAATGGTTCATCAAACTTCCATAAGGATTCACCAATCACCGCTAACCCCAATCCAGGCTAACTCTAATCATCGGTAATCTCCATAAAGAGGTTTTATACATGTTTCTTGCATTTCGACTGTGTTCTAATCCTACCCTTTCCCTCGCCACTCTGGTCAAGAGTGAGTGCACTCTGCAAGAATGATTGTGGGAGCCTGAATTACTAGTGACCACAGATCATCACACAATGATCAGTAGTCATGGTTTGTACAGTCATTGTTGGGTCATTATAGCCGCTCGCTTACAAAATTATTGCTGTTTTCACAGTGTGTTTCTGAAGAACCACCATCAGCCTGGCCACCACCTTCACCACCACCCACCCACCACCACCCACCACCACCTTCACCACCACCACCCACCCACCACCTTCACCACCACCACCCACCACCTTCAACACCACCACCCACCCACCACCACCTTCACCAAAACCACCCACCCACCACCTTCACCACCACCACCCACCTACCACTACCCTCACCACCACCACCACCCACCTACCACTACCCTCACCACCACCCACCCACCACTACCCTCACCACCACCCACCCACCACTACCCTCACCACCACCACCACCCACCTACCACTACCCTCACCACCACCCACCCACCACTACCCTCACCACCACCACCTTCACCACCACCACCCACCCACCACCACCCACCCACCACCACCCACCACCACCTTCACCACCACCACCCACCCACCACCTTCAACACCACCACCCACCTACCACTACCCTCACCACCACCCACCCACCACCTTCAACACCACCACCACCCACCCACCACCACCCACCCACCACCACCCACCACCTTCACCACCACCACCCACCCACCACCTTCACCACCACCACCCACCCACCACCTTCACCAACACCACCCACCCACCACCTTCACCACCACCTTCACCACCACCCACCACCTTCACCACCACCCACCCACCACTACCCTCACCACCACCACCACCCACCCACCACTACCCTCACAACCACCACCCACCCACCACCACCACTACCCTCACCACCACCACCCACCCACCATTACCCTCACCACCACCCACCACTACCCTCACCACCACCCACCACCACCCACCACCACTACCCTCACCACCACCCACCACCTTCACCACCACCCACCACCACCCTCACCACCACCCTCAACACCACCACCCACCACCACCCTCACCACCACGCTCAACACCACCACCCACCCACCACTACCCTCACCACCACCCACCACCTTCACCACCACCACCACCACCCACCACTACCCTCACCACCACCCACCACCTTCACCACCACCACCACCCACCACTACCCTCACCACCACCACCCACCCACCACTACCCTCACCACCCACCACCACCTTCACCACCACCACCCACCACCACCCTCACCACCACCACCCTCACCACCACCCTCACCACCACCACCCTCACCACCACCACCCACCACCACGGATGCACGCACACAGCAACAACAGCCTGACATAACACATGATTACAAGCCAACAACGGTGCCTTTGATGTTAACGAAACAATTACCCATGATGCACCATACCCCACGTAATAATAATTGCTTTCCACCCACTTCCCCCCTATTCCCCCCCCCCCTCCCTCACAAAGTATCTGCACACAGGTAACACAATATTAAAAGTATTCAGCTTTGAGTTGCAGTGATTTGTGTGTGTGTACTCGCCTATTTGTACTCGCCTATTTGTGCTTGCGGGGGGGTTGAGCTTTGGCTCTTTGGTCCCGCCTCTCAACTCCCCATTGGCGATGCCTTTATTTTGATGTCACATATGGCTTAATACGTGACTAATAGTGTATTACATGCTGAATTAAAATATTTAGTGATACACAGGTTAACTTTGAATACATCGTATATTTACAAATATACAGTACATTACAAATATACAAGACTGAACAAAATTTGCTAAAGCGTGGTTTTTGTTTTTCCTTCGCGGTATATTTTTCTTGGAGAAAGACTGGCGAGTCCTGCGGTAGTCGGCCAGCATACTGGAACGCCCCCTTGTCCTGGAACGAGTTTTCCTTGCTGGGAATGTCCTGGTGAGCGTCCAGGATTTCCAGTGATGAAATCAAAGCGAGAAGCCAGGAAGTAGTTTATTTTTTGAGACATTACATTCAAAATCTTTAAGAACTTAGTAGTTCAATCACGATAGTTTACTTTCTTTTACTACTAACGTTTGAGAAATTCACTTTCTTGGAAGACGTTCATGTATTTTTTTTAAAGAGTTCAGCATCTCAAATTTTATATCTTGTATTGTTTGAGAACCCATTGACACCTATCCTTTATTTTTGCTTCATAAAATCTTTTAAATTCATTTTTCTGGTAAATATAAAAATCCATCGCCGTTCGTGTCTCCGACGACTTAACAGAATTTTCATAAGGTCTAATTTAGTTTGTAAAGCGGGTAAGTGGGCGTTTTGGGGGATTATCTTGGGATGATTTTGATTTGAGTTCAGTGATGAAGGATTTAAAACATTT
This sequence comes from Procambarus clarkii, assembly GCF_040958095.1. Taxonomy (NCBI): domain Eukaryota; kingdom Metazoa; phylum Arthropoda; class Malacostraca; order Decapoda; family Cambaridae; genus Procambarus; species Procambarus clarkii. The sequence continues at coordinate 12,062,945 of NC_091198.1, forward strand.
ATCTTCCCTGGTATAAGTGGTTAATGTTTGGGCCAGTCCTTTCTCAGGTACTTATTTTGTCCCCACTGTCCCACTCTCACAGGAAACTGTCCCCACTGTCCCACTCACACAGGAAACTGTCCCCACTGTCCCACTCATACAGGAAACTGTCCCAGCTGTCCCACTCACACAGGAAACTGTCCCCACTGTCCCACTCACACAGGAAACTGTCCCAGCTGTCCCACTCACACAGGAAATTGTCCCAGCTGTCCCACTCTCACAGGAAACTGTCCCCCACTGTCCCACTCACACAGGAAACTGTCCCAGCTGTCCCACTCACACAGGAAACTGTCCCAGCTGTCCCACTCACACAGGAAACTGTCCCCACTGTCCCACTCATACAGGAAACTGTCCCAGCTGTCCCACTCACACAGGAAACTGTCCCCACTGTCCCACTCACACAGGAAACTGTCCCCACTGTCCCACTCACACAGGAAACTGTCCCCACTGTCCCACTCACAGGAAACTGTCCCCACTGTCCCACTCTCACAGGAAACTGTCCCCACTGTCCCACTCTCACAGGAAACTGTCCCAGCTGTCCCACTCTCACAGGAAACTGTCCCAGCTGTCCCACTCTCACAGGAAACTGTCCCAGCTGTCCCACTCACACAGAAAACTGTCCCAGCTGTCCCACTCACACAGGAAACTGTCCCCCAGCTGTCCCACTCACACAGGAAACTGTCCCCCAGCTGTCCCACTCACACAGGAAACTGTCCCCCAGCTGTCCCACTCACACAGGAAACTGTCCCCCAGCTGTCCCACTCACACAGGAAACTGTCCCCCAGCTGTCCCACTCACACAGGAAACTGTCCCCCAGCTGTCCCACTCACACAGGAAACTGTCCCCCAGCTGTCCCACTCACACAGGAAACTGTCCCCCAGCTGTCCCACTCACACGGGAAACTGTCCCCCAGCTGTCCCACTCACACAGGAAACTGTCCCCCAGCTGTCCCACTCACACGGGAAACTGTCCCCCAGCTGTCCCACTCACACGGGAAACTGTCCCAGCTGTCCCACTCACACAGGAAACTGTCCCAGCTGTCCCACTCACACAGAACACAACAACATTGGACCTTAGTGTCCAAGCCGTTGAACGATGACTTTCAATCCTTCGCAGATGGCTCGTGTATAATTTTTCACGTTGAATCTTTTTGGAAACGTTTCGTTTAAGAGTCTTGTATGCTAGGAGCGTGTGCCGATGGACCGAGTTTTCCGTGGTGAAGACAAACAGCTTTTAAGCTTACTCGAGACGTAGCAATGAACAAACTTCTTCGTTCCAGCTTCATGCCCAAGTGTCTAGTGTAGAATACTGCATTTTGTTCTTGTGAACAGAAATGTTTAAAATCCTCAAGACTGTACCAGAAATAGACTTCAGTGTCGCGGTAGAGAAGATCGGAGCCTTCTAACCTGGAGTGTACAAGTTCCGGTTTGTTTTTTTTTTCCACAGATTTAAATCACAAATCATTAAGGTTGTCTTGATACGATAAATAAGGTCGACCTGATGAAGTGTCTCGTACAAAATTTGGGTCATAATGTGCGTTGACCTCTTGTTCTTGACCCGTCTTATCGGTGCCTCAATCACCAACACTAACAACTGGAAGACGTGGTTCAGGTTCACTGTGAGGAGTCAAGCCTTGTAGCAGAAGATTAAGGTAAGTTTGGGTATGCCTGAGTTTACCAGTCATTCCTCTTACATCTGTCAAACTGAAATAAGTCCGAGGAATGATCCTTTGGCTCCCTCCAAACAGTGGGAACTGCAAAAGGCATGTAGGGAGAACAGTTTAATAACAGAACAGAGAACACTGTATAAACATCAGAGGTCCGCGGTTGTTCAACGTCCTCCCAGCGGCTATAAGAAATATTGCCGGAACAACCGTGGACATCTTCAAGAGGAAACTACATAATTTTCTCCAAGGAGTGCCGGACCAACCGGGCTGTGGTGGGTATGTGGGCCTGCGGGCCGCTCCAAGCAACAGCCTGGTGGACCAAACTCTCACAAGTCAAGCCTGGCCTCGGGCCGGGCTTGGGGAGTAGAAGAACTCCCAGAACCCCATCAAGCCAGGTATCAAGCAAGTTTGTTCATCTCGAGGAGTTGAACTAACATTTCTACCGTGTTACAAATCAGTTCCACCACTCGGCTCCACATCCATCTTTACTCTTCATCCCTTATTCCTGTGGGTGTTGAACATTCACTAAGCTGTGATTAACAGGAAGTCACTGTTATTAATAAAATACACACAAAATCAGTAACTAAATAAAAAGTCGTAATAAAACTCTGATTGCAGATTGAAATTCTGAGTAGTGAAAAAGTGACACAAGAATTTTTATAAATGTTCCGAGTGACGGATTTAATATTTATGTATATTTAATAAAGTTTCCATAGCCCTGCCTCCCCCATGGCCCAGTTTTGTAGGATTGAAAAAGCCTCTCGGAATGTTTTAACACAAAAAAAGACAATCATGCTATCTTCATTAACTGATACATAGGATGCAATTTGGTGGATTATCTTGCTTCGTCACACTGCAGGCGTTCCAGCATGCTTGGTGAGCTGGGGGGAGGGGGGTGTAGCCCCCTCATGATTCTCTAGCTATCTTGACGTTATCTTGAGATGATTTCGGGGCTTAGCGTCCTCGACCAGGCCTCATTTTTGTCACACACACACACACACACACACACACACACACACACACACACACACACACACACACACAGGAAGCAGCCCCTAGCAGCTGTTTAACTCCCTGGTGCCTATTTACTGCTAGGTGAATAGTAACATCAGGGTGAAAACAACACTGCCCATTTTTGTTTCCGCCTACACCGGGGATTGAACCCCGGAAGCTTAGGACTACGAATCCCAAGCGCTGTCCACTCAGCTGTCAGGCCCCTGTGTAGTCCTGTAGATTGTGAGGTCCTGTTGATAGTGTGGTCCTGCTTGTGTGGCTAACAACCAGCCCTTACGCCCGGCTAACAACCAGCCCTTGCGCCCGGCTAACAACCAGCCCTTGCGCCCGGCTAACAACCAGCCCTTACGCCCGGCTAACAACCAGCCCTTACGCCCGGCTAACAACCAGCCCTTGCGCCCGGCTAACAACCAGCCCTTGCGCCCGGCTAACAACCAGCCCTTACGCCCGGCTAACAACCAGCCCTTGCGCCCGGCTAACAACCAGCCCTTGCGCCCGCCTAACAACCAGCCTTCCATAAAATCACATAAAAGTCTGAATGAATCAGACAAGTCTGAGATATGCTCTCATATATGCTCTTCAGTATTTTCAAGACCCTCCCGGCACTGTCAAGACCCTTTGAAACTCCTCCCAACCTGGGTGAAATGTTCACGTCCTTCCCACCGACCAAACAGGGAGAGGAGGGAGGGAGGGAGAAGGGGTGAGGGAGAAGGGGTGAGGGAGAGAAGGGTGAGGGAGAGGAGGAGGGGGGGGGGTGAGGAAGGGGGGAGATGGACTGTAGGGAAGACGATACTGGTGGTGGTCCCTCCCTAAGTTTTTTTTTTTTTTCCTGTGGAAGTGGCCTTAAGGTACAATGTTCACTGTTCATTTATGGTACAATGTTCACTTTTGGTACAATGTTCACTGTCACAGTTACTCAACCACTACGGCAAAATCACAGAAGCCTTAGAAGAAAAGCAAAATGCAGATGTATCCCCAGGAAGCAGCCCATAGCAGCTGTCTAACTCCCAGGGTACCTATTTACTGCTGGGTGAACAGATGCATCAGGGTGAAAGAAACTTTTTTGCACATTTGTCTCCGCCTCCACCGGGAAGGCGGAGACAAATGTATACACAGACTTATCAAAGGCATTCGACATGTGCCCACGGAGTGATATACAATCCAATGCGATCAATAGGAATAACAGGTAAAGTGGGGCGTTGGACTTTCAACTTTGTCAAACAGAATGCAGAGGGTGACTGTCAAACGAGTAAGATCAAGCCCAAGTGTAGTGACAAGCTCTGTACTCCAGGGTACAGTCCTTGCACCGCTGCTATTTCTCATTCTTATCTCTGATATATTAAAAAATTACCAGTCACAGCTTCGTGTCCTCCTTTACCTGGAACATACCTGGAGAGGGTTCTGGGAGTTGTTCTACTCCCCGAGCCCGGCCTGAGACCAGGCTGGGCTCAGGGTGGATGGGTGTAACCAAAATGAGGCCTGGTCAAGGACCGGGCCGCGGTGACGCTATGCCCTGAAATCATCTCAAGATAACCAGAGGTGTGCTAGTAGCCCAGACTAGGTCTACACAGACCTAACCCAGGCCCATGGGTACTTCTGTATCACCCGTCCTTGCTAACTATCTTATACTCAGAGACTTTGGTGAGTATATTCAATTCTGCATTGATATTGACATTTAAACATCAAATGAAGTGAAGGGACGACGACGTTTCGGTCCGTCCTGGACCATTCTCAAGTCGATTGTGAGTGGTCCAGGACACAATGGTGCTGGACCATTCTCAAGTCACAATCGACTTGAGAATGGTCCAGGACGGACCGAAACATTGTCGTCCCTTCACCTTCAAGCGTGTGGTCTGGTCAACATTCCCACGTTATTGTGACTCATCGCCTGCATCAAATGAAGTGGTTGAGTTACGATACCCATATGAGTGAATAAATAACAGTAAATATACAATTGATTAACTTAGTTTTGAATTGTCTTTAATATTGATCCCTAGATCTTGAAGTCCTGTCTGTTATAGTGAAAGCAAGAGTGGAGAGCTCTCTGAAGTGTACTAAAGATTCTTGACTAAGTTGTTCACATTCTTGCGGTGGTTACTTGATAACATCAGATAATATTGTGCTAAAGACAAGTTCCGTTCCTTGTCTTATAAATAAATCTTGAATGGATGGTGGCAGCACTCCCCCCCCCCCTTTCTTTAATCAGCCCCCTTCTTAATTCTCCTCCCTATTCCTTAGGTTCTTTCTTTTCTCTTTTTTCCTCTCTTCTGTCTAGCACTTGTACTAATTTCTACTCTTCTACCTTTTGCTATCTACCGCTTATCTAATTTACAGTTTTAACCCTTTTTATCTCATTCTACATTTTCCTTTTTCCTTCTCTTCCCCTCTCTTCCACCTGACTCTCCCTCACTCTTCTCTGCTCCTTTTTCAATGTCATCTATTTTTACGAGGCGTTACAATGGTGGTAAACTCCTTTTTTTTCATTATTCCTTTTTTCATCATATTATTTTTCATTATACGTTACAGGGCGTCAGCTGTATTGCTCTGATTCCTGTCTAGTGACTCTGATTCCAAATTAATATTATGGTAAAGTCAAGGGGAATCTAATTATCCATGAAGATGTATAATAAATTAATAATCTCTTAAGTCATTTTTTTAATTATCTTAAAAGCTGACCCCACTTAAGATCTTGGATCCATTTCCTGAGTGATGGAAGTTGGAGTGAAGAGCACTCTCAAGATGACTTAGTGAGGGTTGAGACTTGGTGACTGACTCTGTGATTCACGTGGCTGTTGTGTCTCGACTGTTACCGTTGATGGTGTTAACTGTTGACAAGAGATGAGTTCCCGTCCTTGTGCGCTGACCTCAGGAATGGCTGCTGGCAGAACTATCTACTTCTGTCTACTATAACTACCACAACTACTCTTTCTACTCCTTATGCTTATCTCTCCTGTCTCTTCTTCTTCTTCTTAGTCTACCCTGCATCCCATTTTCTCTTACTAAAATTTCCTTTTTACTTTTCTCCTCCAGCTCCCCCCACCTCACTCTTCCTCCTCCCCCCTCCCTACCTCACTCTTCCTCCCTCCTTTTCTCTCCCTTCCCCCCCTCGCTCTCCCCATCTATCTCCCTCCCCCATCTCTCTCCCTCCCCTCACCCCCTCCTCTCTAAACCCCCCCCCCACTCTTTAAGTACCACGCTTGCGCCTGACAGCTGGGTGGACAGCGCTTCGGATTCATAGTCATGAGGTTTTGGGTTCGATCCCCGGTGGAGGCGGAGACAAATGGGCAAATTTTCTTTCACCCTGATGCCCCTGTTACCTAGCAGTAAATAGGTACCTGGGAGTTAGACAGCTGCTACGGACTGCTTCCTAAAGGGGTGTGTAACAAAAAGGAGGCCTGGTCGAGCAGCAGCAGAAACAGCAAGAGCAACAGAAGCAGAGGTAATAGCAGCACAAGAAACGGTTGCAGAAGCAGAAACACCAACAGCAGGAACAACAGTAGCGGCAGCCATGACAACAGTAGCGGCAGCCATGACAACAGTAGCGGCAGCCATGACAACAGTAGCGGCAGCCATGACAACAGTAGCGGCAGCCATGACAACAGTAGCGGCAGCCATGACAACAGTAGCGGCAGCCATGACAACAGTAGCGGCAGCCATGGCAACAGTAGCGGCAGCCATGGCAACAGTAGCGGCAGCCATGGCAATAGTAGCAGCAGTAGTAGTAGTAGCAGCGGCAGCAGCAACAGTAGCAGCAGCAGTAGTAGTAGCAGCGGCAGCAGCAACAGTAGCAGCAACAGTAGCAGCAGCAACAGTAGTAGCAGCGGCAGCAGCAACAGTAGCAGCAAAGTAGCAGCAGCAAAGTAGCAGCAGCAAAGTAGCAGCAGCAACAGTAGCAGCAGCAACAGTAGCAGCAGCAACAGTAGCAGCAGCAACAGTAGCAGCAGCAACAGTAGCAGCAGCAACAGTAGCAGCAGCAACAACAGTAGCAGCAAAGTAGCAGCAGCAACAGTAGCAGCAGCAACAGTAGCAGCAGCAACAGTAGCAGCAGCAGCAGCAACAGTAGCAGCAGCAACAGTAGTAGCAGCAACAACAGTAGCAGCAACAGTAGCAGCAGCAACAGTAGCAGCAACAGTAGCAGCAACAGACTCCTGGTCACTGAGATGATTCACAACGCCCTACACATTACCATATGAATTATAGGTTCCCGATAACCAGCTGATGTTGTCTCACGGAGTCGATCCGAAATGAAGAATTAATTATCCATTCTACAACTTTTCACGTATTTTACAGGACCTTTTTTCCCATCAATATTTCCGCCTCGGGCCACGGGAAAGTTTATCTAGAGAGCTCCGTTGTCATGTTCGGACACGTTAATACACACACCTGTAATAGACTGGTCCCTTGTTGTGTATGATTATAATTCATTATTGGCAATGATTTGAAGAGCAGAGGTGTCATAGGCACAATCAGAGAACACTGTATAAACATCAGAGGTCCACGGTTGTTCAACGTCCTCCCAGCGAGCATAAGAAATATTGCCGGAACAACCGTGGACATCTTCAACAGAAAACTACATAATTTTCTCCAAGGAGTGCCGGACCAACCGGGCTGTGGTGGGTATGTGGGCCTGCGGGCCGCTCCAAGCAACAGCCTGGTGGACCAAACTCTCTCGAGTCAGGCCGAGCTTGGGGAGTTGAACAACTCTCAGAACCCCATCAACCAGGTATCAAGCAGAATATATTATGCATGAGTGTGTGTGAGTGTGAGTGTGAGTGTGAGTGTGAGTGTGAGTGTGTGTGTGTGTGTGTGTGTGTGTGTGTGTGTGTGTGTGTGTGTGTGTGTGTGTGTGTGTGTGTGTGTGTGTGTGTGTGTGTGTGTGTGTACTCACCTAGTTGTGCTTGCGGGAGGTGAGCTTTTGCTTTTTTGGTCCCGCCTCTCAACCGTCAATCAACTGGTGTACAGATTCCTGAGCCTACTGGGCTCTATTAAATCTACATTTGAAACTGTGTATGGAGTCAGCCTCCACCACATCACTGCCTAATGCATTCCATTTGTTAACTACTTTGTCCACCCAGTCAATTCCCCCTGGGAATTGTGTAGGTGGTGATCATGTCTCCCCTAACTCTTCTATCTTCCAGGAACATAAAGTTTGCCCCCGTAACTTTTCCTCGCAGCTCATACCTCTCGGTTCTGGAACGAGTCTGGTGGCATATCTCTGAATCTTCTCCCGAGTGTGTGTGAGAGAGAGAGATAAATATTTGTAATATGTATGATAAAGAAAAAAATAGGTCGGAAGTTAATATATTAGCAACCCGACAGTTAGAAAGGCGAGGTCCAAGAGCTCGAGCCTGCAGGCAGAAATAGTAAATAGTACACACACACACACACACACACACACACGCGCGCGCACGCACGCACGCACGCACGCACGCACGCACGCACGCACGCACGCACGCACGCACGCACACACACACGTACGTGTACGTACGTACGTACGTTTCAAGTGTAGATATGATAGAGCCCAATAGGCTCAGGAACCTGTACACCAGTTGATTGACAGTTGAGAGGCGGGACCAAAGAGCCATAGCTCAACCCCCGCAAGCACAGTTAGGTGAGTACAATTAGGTGAGTACACACACACACTGTAAAAGAGGGGAGACCATAGTATATATTCATGTATCCTCATCCTAAAACGGCGGCGTGTGTTGCTACCTGTGTCCGAGACAGGTGCTGACGTGTCCCGCCTTTGATCATTGGCCCCGACTACGGCCTCCCCCTTGACCCTCCACCCATAATAGTGCTGTCCACCGTGGACAACACGGTAGGCCAGCCTGTGTTGTGTGGCCAGGAGTCTCGACCATGACGGCTGCGTCGATCAGATCTTTCTCTCACGCTGAAAGTGCCTCTGAACCTCGCCCATGGTTGTTGATTCACTCGCTCGTCCAATATAATGTTTCCATGGTTCCTTAAATGGTATTTCGGAGTGTAATCACCAGCTTTCGTTAATGTCCCGAGGATAATTGGGATATTTAGTTGAACTATATCGCTGTAAAGGGAATTGTTTAGGTGGTGGTATGGTATTGCAGCTCATTCACTGGATAAGTTATCTTCTTGAGGTTATCTTGAGATGATTTCGGGGCTTTAGTGTCCCCGCGGCCCGGTCCTCGACCAGGCCTCCACCCCCAGGAAGCAGCCCGTGACAGCTAACACCCAGGTACCTATTTTACTGCTACGTAACAGGGGCATAGGGTGAAAGAAACTTTGCTCATTGTTTCTCGCCGGCGCCCGGGATCGAACCCGGGACCACAGGATCGCAAGTCCAGCGTGCTGTCCGCTCGGCCGACCTGCTCCCTGTTGCAATCAAGGTGGTGGTCCTGGATGTGTTTTTTTTTTTTTGTAACCAAGATTAACGTTCCTAACGTTCATTAGGTATGTCATTGATGTTAGTGAAACTGTAAGCAAAAGCTGTTATGCTACATCAGTTTATCTGTAGTCTGCCCTTTTTTGAGGTTATCTTGAGATGATTTCGGGGCTTAGCGTCCCCGCGGCCCGGTCCTCGACCAGGCTTCCTTTTTGTTACCCCAGGAAGGAGCCCGTAACAGCTGTCTAACTCCCAGGTACATATTTACTGTTAGGTGAACAGTTCATGAGGGGTGAAAGAAACTCTGCCCGTTTGTTTCCGTTTCCACCGGGGGGGTCGAACCCGGAATTTCAGGACTACGAATCCGAAGCGCTGTCCACTCACCTGTCAGGCCCCTTAGATATGTATTTTATGTGATTATTATTTGTATCCATTAGAAGTAAACTAACTTTAATACTAAGTAACCAATATATAAGACACAGGATGAGCCAGGAGCCAAGTGTGTGTCAGTGTGATAGTGATCGGTTAACTTGGTACCTCGCGTATCATCTTGTTGAGCGAACACGTTCCTGATTCGAGTCAGCCTAGGAATGAATGATCGCTGATGGATTGGTGTTCTTGAGAAAAGTGTTACCAACGTGAGGCTGTTGATGGCTGAGCGCCTTGTGTTATGGGTGCCACGAAGTCCTTCGTGGACTACTGGATGTCCACGAAGTTGGGCCGGTTGCGGAACTTTAAGAACATTAGCCTTGTACGTAATAGTCTACCAACATTTAGACGATTTTGGAGGCTCTGATGATTAGACCAGGCCAATCAGACTTGGTCAACGCTAGATATAAGCCTTCGCAATTGGTTCTCCAACTTGTCCAAAATTCTGATGACTGATGGGTGAGGGGGGAAGGAAACTATCAGGAGAAAGCGCCAAGCCATTACGACTATATAGCACTGGGAAGGTATTAGGATAAGGATTTGGGATGGGACGGGGGGAAGGAATGGTGCCCAACCACTTGGACGGTCGGAGATTGAACGCCGACCTGCATGAAGCGAGACCGTCGCTCTACCGTCCAGCCCAAGTGCTTGGTCTTGATGAAAGGGAGCAGTAGAACTTATGCTTCGTACAAGGTTAAGCACGTGGCTTTTCATTGACATTGAAGAGTGAAACTTCATTCCCAGTACGTCAGTTTCAGCTCTAAACACTAGGGTTTTGTCATTACTGTGTATGCCTGTCCCATTAGCAATATACAGTCTAGTTATCATCATCGCCTGTATTTGTTCACTTGTTAATGTAACCGACCATTTTCTCCAGGTGGAAATTGCTGAAAGTGGTGATTAATGACCTTTGTAGCAGTTGGTATTTCTTCTTTTCATATGTAAAGGTTAGCGTGCAGCTCTCGGCATGGGCTTGAGCTTCAGGGATGAGATGAAGTAGCTTACCTTACCTTACCTTGAAATATCTAGCTTACTTACCTTGAACTTACCTAGCTTGTTGAAATAGACATTCCACAGCGGAGGGGGAAGCACACTACCCTGTGTTATGCTGCACCACTTTGTGGCTTTTGCACTCTGTTCAATTTAAGATTACTCTTCCTTCTTTCCTTCTTTGCATGTAAAAATTTATGAATGCGTCTGTGGGGTCGACCGCTGGATGTAATGGACTTCAGTCGAGGACGGGTTGATGCCACAGACGCATTTATCAATGTTAACATGCTGTTCATTCAAAATGGGAATTTTCTCAAATATAAAGTAATATTATAATATATTAGCATATTGTGTATATATAGGCATAGGTTAGGTTAGGTGTTTAGGTTCTTTTGGCGATTATTTGTATTTGTAATACGTGGGTGAAGTATTTACAGCGTTGTGGTTCGAACAAAATTCGTCAGTGAAGCACTTGTTCCGGAAGTGTTCGAACGTCATTAGTTGAGAGTCGTGTGTAAATCGTTTTTCAATCATAAACAGCTGGAGGTTTGGCGGGTGGATGGAATCACTTTTGGGTCTTTGTTTGGAAGACGGGCTGCATAACTAGTGATATATTCGAGCCAGAGTGAAGACATTCTGTGAACGCGTGATCAGAACTCATCATGAAGACCGCTAACCAGCGTCTACAGACGGACTCAAGTGTGGTGTCCAACGACCCAATCCTAATCTAGCGGTTACCTTAACGTTGATTCCGGGGAGGTCAGCATCCCCGCGGCCCGGTCTCTGACCAGGCCCTCCTGGTCGATGATCTGGTCAAGCAGGCTGCTCCCAGCTAACGTGTAAATCACAACCTGGTTGATCAGGTATTTGGAGGTCAGGTCTGGCATGTCCCCCTCGCACACAAGAGGGCCAGGACCACCGTTGTGGTCTCTTGTCTAGAGCACCTGTGCATTTCATGGCTGGAGACGCGCATTGAGGCTCACCTTTGTAAAGGAGAAGTATGTGCATGCTCCCCATTTTCTATGTCCTCATAAGAGCAGTGTAGTGAATCTCCTGTTTCTCTTGCCTGTATTTATATTCTTAGATTATGGTTAGAAATATATTGTGCATGTGTAAACCATTATGCATGTGTTATGTGCATCTTGTGGAAATGCTGTGCACCCCATACCAGCGCTGTGCACCCCAAACCAACGCTGTGCACCCCATACCAACGCTGTGCACTCCCATATTAATTGTGCACCACATTCACTAAGCACCAACATACTAACATTGAAAATTATATTTTTGATCATTTAACCTAATTTTGCAGTTTTATGTATTTTATGCAAATCACTTTAGTATTGAGTGGTACTTTTCATTAGATATTCTGTAGTTAACTTAATATGATTAGGTCTTATGTTGTCGATTAATGTTTTTTCTATTAGCACTTGTGGTAAAATGATAGTGTAGACATGTTTACAGAATTAGCTGTTGCACGCTTGTAGGCCTCTTGCAACACTGAGCGAACTGATCACGCTCAATGTGGTTGTAAACACACTCGCACACTCACTCGCACGCAGACACACACACACACACTCACTTTCTCTCTTTTTTTCTCTTCTCTCTCTCTTTTCTCTCTCTCTTTTCTCTCTTTTCTCTCTCTTTTCTCTCTCTCTTTTCTCTCTCTCTCTTTTCTCTCCTTTCCCCCCTCACTCCCCTAGACCTCTGCTTTTAGTTTACAGGAACTTTAACCACCACACTAACACTGAGGGACACTTTAACCACCACACTAACACTGTGGGACACTTTAACCACAACACTAACACTGAGGGACACTTTAACCACCACACTAACACTGAGGGACACTTTAACCACCACACTAACACTGAGGGACACTTTAACCACCACACTAACACTGAGGGACACTTTAACCACCACACTAACACTGTGGGACACTTTAATCACCACACTAACACTGAGGGACACTTTAACCACCACACTAACACTGAGGGACACTTTAACCACCACACTAACACTGTGGGACACTTTAACCACCACACTAACACTGAGGGACACTTTAACCACCACACTAACACTGTGGGACACTTTAACCACCACACTAACACTGAGGGACACTTTAACCACCACACTAACACTGAGGGACACTTTAACCACCACACTAACACTGAGGGACACTTTAACCACTACAGTGGTAAATATTAATGTCCACTTTTCCCTCCATTATTAAATTACTGGCACTTTTCTAGAGTAGTGGTTTGTGTAGTGTACTTACTAATGTGTAGCTTCCACTTGGCTAGTTCTCTATCCGTACCACCCCTGTTCTCTACCCCCCCCCCCCGACACCCCTGTTCTCTAACCCCCCCCCCCGACACCCCTGTTCTCTACCCCCCCTCCGACACCCCTGTTCTCTACCCCCACGACACCCCTGTTCTCTACCCCCCCCCCCGACACCCCTGTTCTCTACCCCCTCCCCCGACACCCCTGTTCTCTACCCCCCTCCGACACCCTTGTTCTCCTACCCCCCGACACCCCTGTTCTCTACTCCCCTCGATACCCCTGTTCTCTACTCCCCCCGACACCCCTGTTCTCTACTCCCCCCGACACCCCTGTTCTCTACTCCCCCCGACACCCCTGTTCTCTACTCCCCCCGATACCCCTGTTCTCTACCCCCCCCCCCGACACCCCTGTTCTCCTACCCCCTCCCCGACACCCCTGTTCTCCTACCCTCCCCCACCCCCAATAACCCCTGTTCTCTACCCCCAAACACCCCTGTTCTCCACCCCCCAAACACCCCTCTTCTCCACCCCCCAAACACCCCTCTTCTCCACCCCCCCTCCCCCGACACCCCTGTCCTGTAGGTGGTGGGGCGGTAGACTTGAACGCTTGTGTGTACGTCCCGTAGAGCCGCTGTTCACTGTTTGTTTACATTTTCCACAGGACTCCGCCGTAAGAGAGGTACGGTAAGGAGGGGCGCCCGCCCTCGCTTCCGGCTTGGCTCTGCTGGTAACGCTTCTGCTTCTCTGTTTATATTGTCTGCTCTCTGGTGCCATCATGGTGACTGTGTCTGCTTGGTGCTAAAACACCTACTGTGCTGCCAACGGTGACGGCTCCCTGGGAGGTGTAACGGGGGTTCTGGCACTGTTCTGGCACTGTCTGGAGTGTGTCATTTACCTGCCTTGTTACCCATGTAGTTGGGGGGGGGGAGACGACGACTGTTGGGCACTGGTGGTTGACCGGGGGGGGGGGATATTGGCACTGAGATTCACAGCTCCCATACGGCAACAGATCCTACTGTTTAAACCCATCCTACTGTTTAAACCCATCCTGCTGTTTAAACCCATCCTGCTGTTTAAACCCATCCTGCTGTTTAAACCCATCCTGCTGTTTAAACCCATCCTGCTGTTTAAACCCATCCTGCTGTTTAAATAGTACTGTTTGTGACTATGTGGAATGTTGTTCACACATTGACGTAATGGACAATTAGAGAGTAGAATTTGGTCCTATTCTCTTTTAGTCCGAAAAAAATAAAGCTAAAATCAAACTTAAATATTCTTAGGCCTTGTATAGCACATATATGTACTATACTAGGCCTCAGATAGCGTGTATTAGGGCCTAGGAAGGTTAGGTTAGGTTAACGTTTCTTTACAACATCAGCACAAAAACTTTTCCGATTTGTCCAAGTTCAGAAGTACCGATTTCTACTTTCTAATTGCCCATTACGTCAGGTTATGTACTATGGTCCTCATCGTTACTATAAGTACTACCTCACAGGAGGACGGACTGCTGCCGGTGTCCACGTGAGACGACTGTGAAGTCAACTAGGAGTTAACAGCACTCACGGGGGGATTTTAAATGGGAGTAAAATCAGCAGAAATTTTCAATTACCATGGAGCTATTTCAAACCCACTGTACTGGGTGTGGCATTGGCCGAGAGTGCCAACACTCAGCTGTACACACTTGGCACTCAGTGCGATCATAGCACGTTGAAGTGGTTTGGTGACATAAGTGTGACCAAACATGTGGCAGGAGTGTTCTTACTGGCTGTGTGGATATGGTACTGAACTGTTTGACGTTTGCTACCCTGACGGACCAGGTTCGAATGCTTGAGTGGGGGGGGGGGGGTCACTAAATTTAATTATATGTGTGTGTGTGTATATATATGTATGTATATATTATATATATATATATATTATATATATATATATATATATATATATATATATATATATATATATATATATATATATATATATATATATATATATATTAATAATTTCCTCCACCCTGATGCCCTGTTCACCTAGCAGTAAATAGGTACCTGGGAGTTAAAAAGCTGCTACGAGCTGCTTCCTGGTCTCTGTGTGTGGGGGGGGTGGGGGGGAGGGTAAAAAAAAGTTTGTTAGTAACAGTTGATTGACAGTTGAGAGGCGGGCCGAAAGAGCAGAGCTCAACCAGGGTCTCAATCTCATCTATATCTGTATATCTCTAGATATTTCTATATATCAATTTACATATATCTCAATATTTATCTTTTTCTGTGTTTATCACTATCAGTCTAACCCCGTGACACCACTTTGTACCTTTGTTCCGGCAATATTTCTAATTATTGCTGGGAGGGTATTGAATAGCCTTGGACCTCTGATGTTCAGTGTTCTCTGATTGTGCCTATGGCGCACCTACTCTTCACTGGTTCTATTCTACATTTCCTTCCTTATCTTTCTCTCCAGTATGTTGTTATTCTACTGTGCAAAATTGGGACCTGGCCCTCCAAAATCTTCCATGTATTTGATATTTTTCTTGTCTCTTATCATTATTCCATTTTAAGGGCTTTGATACAGTCCCAGAAATGTAGGGGCTTTGTGTGTATGCGTGCCGTATATGTTCTCTGTATTGTCTCTATTTCAGAGATCTCTCCTGCTCTTCAGAGCAGGGAGAAGTTGAGTACTGAGTACTCAAGACAGGACAGCACCAGTGATTTAAATAGTATTAGCATTGCTGTCCCTGGATATGAATGTTTTCATAATCCATCCTACCATTTTCCTGGCCGCCGCTATATTTGCTCGGTTCACTAAATGTCAGGTCGTCAGACTTTATAATTCCCAGATCTCTTACATGTTGCTTTCCTTCTACCTACCTTGAGGCTACCTTGAGGTGCTTCCGGGGCTTAGTGTCCCCGCGGCCCGGTCGTCGACCAGGCCTCCTGGTTGCTGGACTGATCAACCAGGCTGTTAGACGCGGCTGCTCGCAGCCTGACGTATGAGTCACAGCCTGGTTGATCAGGTATCCTTTGGAGGTGCTTATCCAGTTCTCTCTTGAACACTGTGAGGGGTTTGCCAGTTATGCCCCTTATGTGTAGTGGAAGCGTGTTGAACAGTCTCGGGCCTCTGATGTTGATAGAGTTCTCTCTCAGAGTACCTGTTGCACCTCTGCTTTTCAACGGGGGTATTCTGCACATCCTGCCATGTCTTCTGGTCTCATGTGGTGTTATTTCTGTGTGCAGGTTTGGGACCAGCCCCTCAATTATTTTCCACGTGTAAATTATTATGTATCTCTCCCGCCTGCGCTCAAGGGAGTACAGATTTAGGCTCTTTAGTCGGTCCCAGTAATTTAGATGTTTTACTGAGTGGATTCTAGCAGTAAAGGATCTCTGCACGCTCTCTAGGTCAGCAATTTCTCCAGCTTTGAAAGGGGCTGTCATTGTGCAGCAGTACTCCACTCTAGATAGCACAAGCGTTTTGAAAAGTATCATCATCGGTATAGCATCTCTAGTGTGAAAAGTTCTTGTTATCCAACCTGTCATTTTTCTTGCAGTTGTGACGGCTACTTTATTGTGTTCTTTAAAGGTAAGGTCTTCCGACATGAGTACACCCAGGTCCTTTACATTGCCTTTTCGTTCTATGTTATGATTTGCCTGCGTTTTGTACGTGGTTTCTGTTTTTATATTTTCAATTTTTCCGTAGCGCATGAGCTGAAACTTATCCTCGTTGAATACCATATTATTTTCTGTAGCCCATAGAAAGACCTGATCTACATCTGATTGGAGGTTTGCCGTGTCCTCTATGTTGCCAATTCTAATGAAAATCCTAGTGTCATCTGCAAAGGATGATACAGTGCTATAGGTTGTGTTCTGGTCTATGTCCGATATGAGGATGAGAAAAAGTACTGGAGCAAGCACAGTACCCTGGGGGACTGAGCTCTTCACGGTTGATGGGCTGGATTTTATTTTGTTGACTATTACACATTGGGTTCTGTCAGTCAGGAAATTGTAGATCCATCTGCCTATTTTCCCGGTAATTCCTTTTGAACGCATTTTATGTGCAATAACACCATGGTCACATTTATCAAAAGCTTTTGCGAAATCTGTGTAAATTACATCAGCGTTTTGTTTGTCTTCCATAGCATCTAATGCCATATCATAGTGGTCCAGCAACTGCGACAGGCAAGAGCGCCCTGTTCTGA
Source organism: Procambarus clarkii (assembly GCF_040958095.1). NCBI lineage: Eukaryota > Metazoa > Arthropoda > Malacostraca > Decapoda > Cambaridae > Procambarus > Procambarus clarkii. The sequence continues at coordinate 12,079,903 of NC_091198.1, forward strand.
AACCATGTTGTCCGGGGTTATGGAGATGCTGTGATTCCATGTATTTTGTGATCTTACTTCTTAGCACTCTCTCAAAAATTTTTATGATGTGCGATGTTAGTGCTATCGGTCTGTAATTTTTTGCCTCTGCCTTATTTCCTCCTTTATGGAGTGGTGCTATCTCTGCTGTTTTTAGTATGTCAGGGATAACGCCAGTATCTAGACTTTGTCTCCACAGAATGTGAAGGGCCTGCGATAGTGGTTTTTTACAGTTCTTGATGAATATGGAGTTCCAAGAATCCGGGCCTGGTGCAGAGTGCATAGGCATACTGTTTATGGCTTCTTCAAAATCTAGTGGGGATAGGGCGACGTCTGATATGTGATTTGATGTTGGTATCATATCCATGAAAAATTCATTTGGGTTATCAATCTTTAGTGCATTTAATGGCTCACTGAAAACAGAGTCGTACTGCTTCCTCAGTAACTCGCTCATTTCTTTGTTGTCATCTGTGAAAGTTCCATCTCCCTTTCGCAGGGGCCCGATACTAGATGTGGTTTTTGATCTTGATTTTGCATAGGAGAAAAAATATTTCGGATTTCTCTCTATTTCACTGATGGCCTTTTGCTCTCTTTGCCTCTCCTGGGTTTTGTATGATTCTTGTAGCTTGAGTTCAATTGTTTCTATTTCTCTACCTAACCTTCTTCTCCGTTCTTGAGATAGGGTGCGACTCTCAAGTTGTTCCGCGATTCGTTTTCTTCGCCTATATAGGGAACGACGTTCCCGTTCCAATCTGCATCTCTTTCTCTTTTTTCTTAGGGGTATGCGGTTTGAACATATTTCTAGTGCTACTGAGCTTATTTTTTCCAGGCACTGGTTCAGGTTTGCATTTCCTAGCTGTTCTTCCCAGTTTATTTCTGGAAAGTCCTGGTTTATTTGCTCCCAGTTTATCCGTTTATTATTGAAGTTGAATTTGCTGAAATCTCCTCCACCGGGAATCTGGACTGGTTTTGAAGGTCCATTTCCCATGGTTGGCAGAACTTCAATTAAGTTGTGATCTGAGTAACAGGTATTTGTAATCATTATGTTCCCGATCAACTCATCATTATTAGTGAAAATGAGGTCCAGCGTGTTCTCCTTCCTAGTTGGTTCTACTATTTGCTGGTTTAAGGCAAACCTATCGCACATCCGTAGCAGGTCATTTGCATGTGCCTGCTCATTTAGGCTACTTCCTGGTATTCTTTCTGATATTACTGTATTAGCCAGGTGCTTCCATTTCAGGTGCCGTAGGTTGAAGTCCCCAAGCAGGATGATGTTCGGAGCTGGATTTGTGAGGTTTTCCAAGCAGTGCTCTATTTTCATTAGTTGGTCTTTAAACTGCTGAGGGTTTGCCTCCGGTGACTTATATACAAGGACAACAACTACATTTAGGATCTCTATTTTGACTATCAGCACTTCCACCATATCATTTGAGGTGTTTAGCAGCTCAGTACAGATGAGTGTGTCTTTGATGTAGAGGCTGACCCCACCCTGAAGCCGGTGTTTCCTATCACATCTGAAGAGATTGTATTCTGGGATCCATATTTCACCATCAAGGTAGTCCTTTGTGTGAGTTTCCGTTAGGGCTGCAAACACTGCATTTGCCTCATGAAGGAGACCATCTATAAAATGAACTTTGTTGGATTTGCGTGTTTTTATACCCTGGATGTTGGCAAATATAAATGATGTTATCGTGTTAGTGGAAGTGCTGGATGCTTTAATTGGTGTTAATATCTGAGGCTCTGGTAAGGAGGCCACTGTGTTTGCGTCCTCTCTAGCATTTGACCGAGTTGGTGGTAGAGTCTGGTCATTTTTAGCCATTCTTCTCCCTCCTCCTCTTGCTAAAAAATTATCCCGGTTGATGGAGTAGTGGCTGTTTTCATAGTGGTAGTCTGTCGGTTTTATTCGCCTGGTACCTCTTATATGAAAAGCTGGGCATTCAGCATTGAAGCACTCTTTCCTGTCCAAAGAGTTCTTGCAAATTTCTGGGTGAAAGAATTCACAGCTTTTGGTACATTTACCTGTATTGAGGAGGTTTCTGCACTTTCTAGGGTGATCGTGTGTACATGTTCCATTTATTCTTCCCGATTCCCCATGCTTACAGGTAGCCCATCTGTAATACCAACAGATTTTGGGGCCTTGTTTTGTTTGTTTCCCTCTGCCAGGGACCGCACTCTGCTGCGGCGCCCCCGACACTGTGCCCTGCTCCGGTGCCTGTGACACTGTGCCCTGCTCCGGTGCCTGTGACACCGCGCTCTGCTCCGGTGCCTGTGACACCGCGCTCTGCTCCGGTGCCTGCGACACCGCGCACTGCTCAGGGGTCCCCGACTCCGTGCCCTGCTCAGTGCCCTGCTCCGTGCCCTGCCCTTCTATGAGTAAGTCTGATTTCTCTGAAGCATTCTGATCTCACATTGTTTTCTTCGGGTTTCTTTTCGGAAATAACACACATTTTCACACTGGACTCGAGGAAAAATGGCCTGGGGGTCTTTATATTTGCTAATATTTCTAAAAATATTTAACTTAGGCCTATCCGGACCAGCCTAATTCCTTCCCATACCCCCAAACAATCCCCCCCCCCTGCAAATTTGGGTGAGGCTGGCCCTAAGCTCCTGGCCTCCAACTTTGAACAGAGACAAACGTATGTTAATATAATTATTTTATTCACACATCCTGCACGAAAGATGAAGATGCTGATGAGAGTAAAGGAACATTGAGGAAGTTGTGTTCGGGTAAACTGTTGTGACTAACTCGCAAGTCACGACCCGAGGCACAACATTGGAACTTAACTAACTTTATATTCTGGAGAAGCAGAGCGTCGTGAGCGCTGGGGAAACAGCCCCCCCTGCTCCCTCGCTCCCTCCCCAACCAACAATATTTGTGGCTGCTCGCGACAGGCGTGGCACAGGATGGAGGCGTTCTCAATAATATCCAGTATACAGAGGACAGAATGTACAATACCCCGTCTATACCACCTGTGGCCCCGTCTACACCACCTGTGTGTCCCCGTCTACACCTGTGTGTCCCCGTCTACACCTGTGGCCCCGTCTACACCACCTGTGGCCCCTCTCCCTCTCAGTGTGAGGTGTCGCTAATTAAACATTCTTTACACACTTGTTATGTAAATTAATTCAGAAATTACATGGGTCTTGTAATCTTTGTGACACCGGAAGATACTAGAATGGCCACGAGTGAGGTGTGAGTGTGTGTGTGGCCACGAGTGAGGTGTGAGTGTGTGTGTGGCCACGAGTGAGGTGTGAGTGTGTGTGGGGCCACGAGTGAGGTGTGAGTGTGTGTGTGGCCACGAGTGAGGTGTGAGTGTGTGTGTGGCCACGAGTGAGGTGTGAGTGTGTGTGTGGCCACGAGTGAGGTGTGAGTGTGTGTGTGGCCACGAGTGAGGTGTGAGTGTGTGTGTGGCCACGAGTGAGGTGTGAGTGTGTGTGTGGCCACGAGTGAGGTGTGAGTGTGTGTGTGGCCACGAGTGAGGTGTGAGTGTGTGTGTGGCCACGAGTGAGGTGTGAGTGTGTGTGGCCACGAGTGAGGTGTGAGTGTATGTGGGGCCACGAGTGAGGTGTGTGACCACGAGTGAGGTGTGTGAGTGTGTGTGGCCACGAGTGAGGTGTGTGAGTGTGTGTGGCCACGAGTGAGGTGTGTGAGTGTGTGTGGCCACGAGTGAGGTGTGTGAGTGTGTGTGGCCACGAGTGAGGTGTGTGAGTGTGTGTGGCCACGAGTGAGGTGTGTGAGTGTGTGTGGCCACGAGTGAGGTGTGTGAGTGTGTGTGGCCACGAGTGAGGTGTGTGAGTGTGTGTGGCCACGAGTGAGGTGTGTGAGTGTGTGGGGCCACGAGTGAGGTGTGAGTGTGTGTGGGGCCACGAGTGAGGTGTGAGTGTGTGTGTGGCCACGAGTGAGGTGTGTGAGTGTGTGTGGCCACGAGTGAGGTGTGTGAGTGTGTGTGGCCACGAGTGAGGTGTGTGAGTGTGTGTGGCCACGAGTGAGGTGTGAGTGTGTGTGGGGCCACGAGTGAGGTGTGAGTGTGTGTGTGGCCACGAGTGAGGTGTGAGTGTGTGTGTGGCCACGAGTGAGGTGTGAGTGTGTGTGTGGCCACGAGTGAGGTGTGAGTGTGTGTGTGGCCACGAGTGAGGTGTGAGTGTGTGTGTGGCCACGAGTGAGGTGTGAGTGTGTGTGTGGCCACGAGTGAGGTGTGAGTGTGTGTGTGGCCACGAGTGAGGTGTGAGTGTGTGTGTGGCCACGAGTGAGGTGTGAGTGTATGTGTGGCCACGAGTGAGGTGTGTGAGTGTGTGTGGCCACGAGTGAGGTGTGTGTGAGTGTGTGTGGCCACGAGTGAGGTGTGTGTGAGTGTGTGTGGCCACGAGTGAGGTGTGTGTGAGTGTGTGTGGCCACGAGTGAGGTGTGTGTGAGTGTGTGTGGCCACGAGTGAGGTGTGTGTGAGTGTGTGTGGCCACGAGTGAGGTGTGTGTGAGTGTGTGTGGCCACGAGTGAGGTGTGTGTGAGTGTGTGTGGCCACGAGTGAGGTGTGTGTGAGTGTGTGTGGCCACGAGTGAGGTGTGTGTGTGTGGCCACGAGTGAGGTGTGTGTGTGTGGCCACGAGTGAGGTGTGTGTGTGTGGCCACGAGTGAGGTGTGTGTGTGTGGCCACGAGTGAGGTGTGTGTGTGTGGCCACGAGTGAGGTGTGTGTGTGTGGCCACGAGTGAGGTGTGTGTGTGTGGCCACGAGTGAGGTGTGTGTGTGTGGCCACGAGTGAGGTGTGTGTGTGTGGCCACGAGTGAGGTGTGTGTGTGTGGCCACGAGTGAGGTGTGTGTGTGTGGTCACGAGTGAGGTGTGTGTGTGTGGCCACGAGTGAGGTGTGTGTGTGTGGCCACGAGTGAGGTGTGTGTGTGTGGCCACGAGTGAGGTGTGTGTGTGTGGCCACGAGTGAGGTGTGTGTGTGTGGCCACGAGTGAGGTGTGTGTGTGTGGCCACGAGTGAGGTGTGTGTGTGTGGCCACGAGTGAGGTGTGTGTGTGTGGCCACGAGTGAGGTGTGTGTGTGTGGCCACGAGTGAGGTGTGTGTGTGTGGCCACGAGTGAGGTGTGTGTGTGTGGCCACGAGTGAGGTGTGTGTGTGTGGCCACGAGTGAGGTGTGTGTGTGTGGCCACGAGTGAGGTGTGTGTGTGTGGCCACGAGTGAGGTGTGTGCGAGTGGCCACGAGTGAGGTGTGTGCGAGTGGCCACGAGTGAGGTGTGTGCGAGTGGCCACGAGTGAGGTGTGTGCGAGTGGCCACGAGTGAGGTGTGTGCGAGTGGCCACGAGTGAGGTGTGTGCGAGTGGCCACGAGTGAGGTGTGTGCGAGTGGCCACGAGTGAGGTGTGTGCGAGTGGCCACGAGTGAGGTGTGTGCGAGTGGCCACGAGTGAGGTGTGTGCGAGTGGCCACGAGTGAGGTGTGTGCGAGTGGCCACGAGTGAGGTGTGTGCGAGTGGCCACGAGTGAGGTGTGTGCGAGTGGCCACGAGTGAGGTGTGTGCGAGTGGCCACGAGTGAGGTGTGTGCGAGTGGCCACGAGTGAGGTGTGTGCGAGTGGCCACGAGTGAGGTGTGTGCGAGTGGCCACGAGTGAGGTGTGTGCGAGTGGCCACGAGTGAGGTGTGTGCGAGTGGCCACGAGTGAGGTGTGTGCGAGTGGCCACGAGTGAGGTGTGTGCGAGTGGCCACGAGTGAGGTGTGTGCGAGTGGCCACGAGTGAGGTGTGTGCGAGTGGCCACGAGTGAGGTGTGAGTGTGTGTGGCCACGAGTGAGGTGTGAGCAGTAAATAGGTACCTGGGAGTTAGTCAGCTGTCACGGGCTGCTTCCTGGGGGTGGAGGCCTGGTCGAGGACCGGGCCGCGGGGACACTAAAGCCCGAAATCATCTCAAGATAACCTCAAGATAACCTCGTCAGCGACCCACCAGCAAGTGATGATCTTGAACAGGTCATTTTCAATCACGTGTGAATCAATTCGAACAAACAAGAAGCCTTGAAAGTGGCCCCTCGTGTCTCGACGTCCCCAAACAAGCCTTTAAAACCTGTAAATGGCAGACAGATCTCAAGGGATTACCAGGCAAACATTTGTTTTAGCAGACTGTGAACTGGAGGCCATTGTTCACCCTCGTGCGCTTGGCTCGCTGTGTGTTCAAGTGTGCTGTTGTGAGCAGATGTTCATCCACTCCCAAGTGTTACGTAAATTATGTATGTCAACCTTTGAGCACTTGGTTAAGCAACGTATATTCCTTCAGTCCCAGGGTCATGGGGTATCATTTCAGCCTTGACCAAACCAGCTACAGGTTAGACCAAACAGGTTACCTTGAGGTGCTTCCGGGGCTTAGCGTCCTCGCGGCCCGGTCGTCGACCAGGCCTCCAGGTTGCTGGACTGATCAACCAGGCTGTTGGACGCGGCTGCTCGCAGCCTGACGTACGAGTCACAGCCTGGTTGATCTCCTGAGCCGTGGTTCCAACTGGTGTCTTGTGAGATAAAACAAAAACACTGTACCCAGATTACTGCTTTATGTAATGATAATTCAAATGACGTAATTTACGTTGCTCACGAATATTAAGTGGTGGCCCAGTTGTTAGAGCGACGGCTCTGTTGTGTAGGTCATGTAATAGGTATTGTATATTGGAAAGAATTTATCTTTCTCTCGCAGTCTCTCTCCGCTGTGACTCTGGCGTTGTATTCATATTGTATTGATTTATCTATAAATGTGTAAGGACGACAGCGTGCTGTGACGGAGCCCAGCGTGCTGTGACGGAGCCCAGCGTGCTGTGACGAGGGTGACACATACTCACGCCCTGTCCCTCACCCCCATCCACACAGTACCCTCATCAACCATTCCCCCTTAACTCCCCCGTCCCCTTAACACCCCCGTCCCCTTAACACCCCCGTCCCCTTAACACCCCCGTCCCCTTAACACCCCCGTCCCCTTAACACCCCCGTCCCCTTAACACCCCCGTCCCCTTAACACCCCCGTCCCCTTAACACCCCCGTCCCCTTAACACCCCCGTCCCCTTAACACCCCCGTCCCCTTAACACCCCCTCCCCATGAACCAGCTCACCATTGATCACGCTAATTACCGGGACGGAGGCTGTGAGTGAGGCATCAGAGATAATCCATACTCAGGGAATGGTGGTCCATCTGTAATCGATGTCCTCGCTGCTTTCTCGCCTGATGTCACCCCGTCAGGCCCGGCAGCAATGTTACATGATGTCACCCCCCCCCTTGAGGCCTGTCAACAATGCTACCTGATGTCACCCCCCCCCCCTTGAGGCCTGTCAACAATGCTACCTGATGTCACCCCCCCCCTGAGGCCTGTCAACAATGCTACATGATGTCACCCCCCCCCCCTTGAGGCCTGTCAACAATGCTACATGATGTCACCCCATGGAGTGATAACCCATAAAATATCAATAGGAATAACGGGTAAAGTGCGGCTCTGATGTCAGAATGCAAAGTGTAACAGCCAATCAAATCAAATCGTCAGCCGCCACACACGCTCGTCGTAGTGTTGTCATCAGCAGTGAAACAGGTTTGGCAATGATCACGTTTCCAAAACAGTGCAGAATCACTACAAGACAAAGCAGGAGTATTGTACAACAGCCAAATGCTCAATAACTGTCTGCTCTGAGCCACGCTGCCTTGACTAGCAAATCAGATGCCCCCTTGGCTTCTTTAGCTATTCCTCTGGGCCAATCAGGGAGCTCCTTCTTAAGCCACAGCAAATGGGAAGGACGCGTTATTAACAGCTGGGTTACGGAGTTTACTGGTGCAACTATTTTATATATTGGTTTGTGTATTTCCTCATTGTATGGCCACTCATAGTTAATACAAAATCTCTCACACACACACACACACACACACACACACACACACACACACACACACACACACACACACACACACACACACACACACACACACACACAGGCAGGTACGCAGACAGACCGACAAGATGTCTGACACAGATTGACAAACTGACACACATGGTGATGACAATAATATATACCCATGATGGGGGGAACAAACAGAAGCGGGTGTAGGCGGGAGATGCTGTCATCTCACCCTCCACACTGGCTCTCAGAATTTTATCATTTCTCGTCCCAAGGAAACTAATTATTTTAATATATCAGGCGAAGTTTAATGCTTGCAATAAATTGTAATTTTGCATAGTGCAAAATTGCAAGTATGATCTTGACTAAATGGAGCATAGAACCACCCCCACACACCAGGGAGAACTCGGCAGGCGCAGAGGTTGGTGGGTGTGATTACTAGGCACCTAGAACTATATGTAACATGTAATATATATAATGATTCACTTGCGGTGTCGGAGTCTCGATCCCAACCTGAAGGCTACGAACAGGGCGCCTGACAGCTGAGTGGACAGCGCATCGGATTCGTAGTCCTGAGATTCCGGTGGAGGCGGAGATAAATGGACCAAATGTTTCTTTCACCCTGATGCCCCTGTTACCTAGCTGTAGATAGGTATCTGGGAGTTAGACAGCTGCTACGGGCTGCTTCCTGGGGGTGTGTAACAAAAAGGAGGCCTGGTCGAAGACCGGGCCGTGGGGAGGTGAGCCCCGAAATCATCTCAAGATAACCTCAAGATAACCCCCACAATAAGAGGGGGTCCCAGAGAGACACCTCCGGTATCCAACTGAGACTTCATGTCTTCTCTGGCGTGTCACTTGACTATGGACGAATTAGGTGATTCACGTGTCAGTCATATAAATTACAAATAACAATAACCAATAATAACCAACAATAACCAACCTAACCAATCTGAACCTAATCTAAAATAATGAACTAGACAGCAGCCGTCCTAACTAAACAGAACCGTCGACATTCTAGCAAGAACCAAGCAGAAGCCAGCGTACGTGACAGAACTTCCCGCCAAACACACACCGAAACTACGACGTTGGTACAACGTTCGAACAAGTTTTAATACCTAACCAGTTATAACAACCAATATAGCAAGTTGTAACAACGTTCTAATACGTCATAAACACGTTAAGCCAAGATATAACAACTTTATTACAAGTTGTAGCAAGCGGAAAATAGACAGTTACGGTTTGTTTCCAGGGTAACCACAGTGCATTGTTCAGAGAGCACAAGGAACCATAGACGGCTTCCATGCCGTAGCTCAGTCGATCAAGGCAGCGTCTGGGATCATCTTGGACGTAGGTTCGAATCCTCGTCACGGCCCTTGTGGATTTGTTCATAGACGGCTAACAACCTGTAATTACTCTCCCCAGAGGGCTGGTTCCCAGGTGGTTGACTAGGAAGCTCTTAAGTCCCAGTATTAAATTCCAGCTCTAGTTATTAAATACCAGGCATCAGGAGTGCACAGGGGGATCCCTTAGGTTGTAAATGATTAGCCAGCTAAATGTCTGTCACTGCAAGCTGCCTGTCACTGTCAGTTTATACACGCCGCGGTGGGGACGGGGTGTTGGAGCAGTGAATCAAAATTGCTACCGACACTGACACACTTTGCAGATAGCATTTGTTTACACTCGCCGTAAGGATATCTAACACTCTTCTTTAAGATAACACAATTATATATCAGCTATGAGAAAGAAAATCAGAAAACCCCAAAATTCCTTTTTCTTCAGCTGAGTAGTGAAGGGCGGTTCCTCAGCCTGTCGCTGGAAATGTCGTGTTTCGAGTGAAGGACGCCCTCTACTCCGACATATTGGAGTGGATGAGAGGGTAGAGGGAGCGAGTACACTCACTTGAGGGCGAGTTGAGTGCGTCAACCGTCCAGTCGTTGGCCTGGGAGGTGTTGGGTGGGGCCATGCCCCCCCCCCCCTGCCTTGTTCTTAGAGGCTTGCTCTACTGGCCTAGTTGAGCTTCGGCTCTTTGGTCCCACCTCACAATCGTCAATCAACGGTTGACAGTTAAGAGGCAGGACCAATTATATATATATATATATATATATATATATATATATATATATATATATATATATATATATATATATATATATATATATATATATATATATATATATATATATATATATAATGTCGTACCTAGTAGCCAGAACGCACTTCTCAGCCTACTATGCAAGGCCCAATTTGCCTAATAAGCCAAGTTTTCATGAATTAATTGTTTTTCGACTACCTAACCTAACCTAACTTTTTCGGCTACCTAACCTAACCTATAAAGATAGGTTAGGTTAGGTAGGGTTGGTTAGGTTCGGTCATATATCTACGTTAATTTTAACTCCAATAAAAAAATGACCTCATACGTAATGAAATGGGTAGCTTTATCATTTCATAAGAAAAAAATAGAGAAAATATATTAATTCAGGAAAACTTGGCTTATTAGGCAAATCGGGCCTTGCATAGTAGGCTGAGAAGTGCGTTCTGGCTACTAGGTACGACATATATATATCTATATATATATATATATATATATATATATATATATACCAAGAAAGGAAATACACATTCATAACAATGTGTTAATCACCACTAATGAGAAGAGTGGAGGACCGCGGTATAAACTATTATTAACGTCACAGGTAGCTTAAAAATTTGAATTATTCTTTAAAATGAGGACAAATTCCGGTTTATGAGGCGAGGAGGAGAGAAGAGGAGACCCCAGAAGCAGCATAGAGCAATGAAAGGGCACATCCCTAAAATAGAAAAGTACATATCGGAAGTATTCATAACTAATTCTTCCGTCGAAGCCTCACGTCAGCAGAGTACCGTCAGCAGCGCCTGTCAAACTGACCATCTTTTAGATAGTCAAGAATCTCTTATATAAACCCCGCCTGGAAAATGCAGGTCAAGAGAGCTGTAACTGGACCCGGAGCCGAGGGGACAGGGGGGCGAGGAATGTCTCGCCCGGGACTGCTGGAAGGAAGCAGATATATTTGCTCATGGCCAGAGTAAAGACGCCGAAAAGCAGAGGGTTAACCTGGTGTTTAGCCAAGGGTTATCTTGAGGTTATCTTGAGATGATTTTGGGGCTTTAGTGTCCCCGCGGCCCGGTCCTCGACCAGACCTCCACCCCCCAGGAAGCAGCCCGTGACAGCTGACTAACACCCAGGTACCTATTTTACTAATAGGTAACAGGGGCATTGGGTGATTGAAACTCTGCTCATTGTTTCTCGCCGGCGCTTGGGATCGAACCCAGGACCACAGGATCACAAGCCCAGCGTGCTGTCCGCTCGGCCGACCGGCTCCCCCATGGGGTGCGTGGTGATATAGCTCTGTCTCAAGGACTGGCGTAGTGTGCAGCACGCACACTGCACAGTAGGCTCAGGAACCTGTACACCAGTTGGTTGACAGTTGAGAGGCGGGACCAAAGAGCCAAAGCTCAACCCCCGCAAGCGCAATTAGGTGAGTACACAGACGGCCTGGTTGACCAGTCCAGCAACCAGGAGACCTGGGGCCAGATTCACGAAAGTACTTACGCAAGCACTTACGAACCTGTACATCTTTTCTCAATCTTTGGCGGCTTTGTTTTCAATTATTAAACAGTTAATGAGCTCCGAAGCACTCATTAAAAACACTCATTAAACAGAAGACTGTTTATAACAATAACAACAGTTGATTGGGAAGTTTTCATGCTCGTAAACTGTTTAATAAATGTAACCAAAGCCGTCATAGATTGAGGAAAGATGTACACGTTCGTAGGTGCTTGCGTCAGTGCTTTCGTGAATCTGGCCTCTGGTCGAGGACCGGACCGCGAGGACGTTGAGCCCAGAAATCGCCGCAAGGTAACCACACACACAGCCGAGGAGGAATCTGTCATAGTAAAACACGGGGAGACAACATAAACACGACACATGGCAGGTAATAGCGCAAGTGATGACACTGAGAATGGTTGGAAACTTTCACTGAAAACAATAAGGAAGTGTGTGTTGAACTGACAGACGATTGAGGGATGTGGATTTTAGTAAATATAAAGGAATCTACCTGAAATGCGAGGAGGATTGTCACATCTAGCTACTATACTTGCGTAGTGGTTAAACACCCACCCCGTGTTTCGCAAGCAGTTTCCTCTGGGTTCGGTCCCTATCCCAGGAAGGAGTGCCTGGGCGCCAACCCTTGACTAACCGCTTACCCATGGGGTCAGGCAACAATTGGAGACCTAGTTGTGACCCAACAGGCGGCGCGTGTTCCAGGGAAGACAAGTTAGGTAAGACTTAACTTGCCTTATGGGAAGGGTAAGCTCTAAGCCTACTAACAGGAGTCAGAAGCCGTCCAGTCCTCAACCCACTTGTCTTAAATAAAAATTTCCGGAGATGAAGCAAGGAAGAAGTTGCTGGGATTGTTTATATAACGAAGGTATATATATAATATGAGTTTACAGGGTGTATACGGGGTTTATATGGAGTATACAGGGTGTATACGGGGTTTATATGGAGTATACAGGGTGTATACGAGGTGACCTTAGGAGGGAGTGAGAGTATACGGGGCAGGAGGGTTGTGATATCTTCTTGGAGGGTATCTTGAATAGTTGTGGTTTCTTGATGGAGGTTAAGGTGTCTTTGGAGGGCCTTGGGTGTCTTTGGAGGGCCCCGGGTGACCTTGGAGGAAGAAAGAAAGAGAGGGAGAAGTAAGATTGGGTTCCTTGAAATGGATTGAGAGATTAGCAGAGGTTGGCAGCTCTTAGAGGAAGGGGACTGGGGTTCCCCAAGGGGAGGCGGTGGCGGGATGCTCCTGGGGGAGGGGTGGCCGGGATGCTCCTGGGGAAGGGGTGGCCGGGGTGATATGACGGAGAACGAATGGGCCGTCACAACCCATTCTTGTCCGTTACGCTGGGGGAGGGAGGGGAGAGAGGCAGGTAAGGTAAGGCAAGGCAAGGCAAGGTGAGAGTAAGGAGAGTTGAGACACTTGTGGTGAGAATAATGGTCCGAGAGAGAGAGAGGGGGGGGAGGGGGGAGGGGGGGGGGAGGGAGTAGGGTAATTTAGAATGATGTACGGTCTATATTAGAGACTATAAAGAACAATAATATAGAGCTTCAACTGTTCAATATAAGATTTGCCCAAAAAGATACCTACAAAGTAGTGGCTGCCTTGACCCGTACTCGTCAGCCGAGGTTGCATGGTTGGTGTGTAGCCTTACTGGGGTGACCTTGCAGGCTCGAGCATCACCTTGCAAGGCACCACTTCCCATCATTTGTGTTATGGAATGTTGCAAGCATATATAGTTTACTTGTATATTAACACTTTTATTTTGTATTTCATATATAGCATATATCAACCTATGTCAATTTCCAGTAATAGTTATGCTCTGTCCTTACAAGACTGAGGAGTCCTGACTTGACGTCCTCAATCCTCAGTCCTACAATACCTTTCTTAACTATATGTTTAACAGATCTCTAACCCTGTCCATGGAGGACAGAAGAAAGTGTATATATATGTTGGTTAGCATTGGCCACGTCTGTGGTAAAAAATAATAATAAAAAAAAAACTTTCTTGAGCCTGGCCTCAGGCCGGGCTCGGGGAGAAGAACTCTCGAAACCCTCTTCGGGTATGCTCCTGGTAAGACCACCTCCAGGTAATTTCAGGAGCCTGTTGATCTTCTTGAGGAGATCAACAGGCTCCTCAGGTTACTTTGGGTTTCTTGACACACACAGAGGCGTCCCTGGTGTCTCTCTCACCACACAGGGACGTCCCTGTGTGTGTGTGTGTATGTATATGTGTGTGTGTGTGTGTGTATTTACTATTTGTGTCTGTAAAATCGAGCTATTATCTCCTGGGGCTCCGCATTTGTAACTAATCTATTTTCCCTCTATTATGCATACTACATATAATTCTCCAAAATACACGCGCGTGCTCTAGCAAGCAGGACGAGCCAGTGGCCAGCAGCGGCCTTAATAATGTCATAATTGCCGTAATAACTTGAATGAGCCGGACAACTCGCCCCTAATACTCTGAGAGTACGACCAGAGTTATATAAATCCCGACTCTGATAATTACCTCCCAAGGGTGGGTAATCTTCTCAAATGACGTGAAGAAGAGGGCAGGGGAAAGGTGGAAGAGACGTGGGAAGGAGGAGAAAAGAGGGTGGGAAGGATCTTATCTTGAGGTTATCTTGAGATGATTTCGGGGCTTTAGTGTCCCCGCGGCCCGGTCCTCGACCAGGCCTCCACCCCCAGGAAGCAGCCCGTGACAGCTGACTAACTCCCAGGTACCTATTTACTGCTAGGTAACAGGGGCATTCAGGGTGAAAGAAACTGTGCCCATTTGTTTCTGCCTCGTGCGGGAATCGAACCCGCGCCACAGAATTACGAGTCCTGCGCGCTATCCACCAGGTTACGAGGCCCGAGGAATGGAAGCATATGCGAGGCTGATAACACAAGATCTATTGGTCCTCGGTTGGCCAATAGACCTCATGTTTATCCTTGTCCACGCCTGGTTAGGAATGGATAAGGATTTCGTGTCTCTTTTTCAGAGTGGTTAGAGGGAGAATATAGAGGACTTATCACCACAACCCGGACCAACCGGACTGTGGTGGTGAGTCCTTTGGTAGTTCCGTGGAGGACTTGGTCTCTCACTTAGTACCTTGTGGCCTCCTCTGTCCTCCACTTAGCGTCATTACTTTACATTTATTCGAGTCGTAATGGCTTGGCGCTTTCCCCCTCATTATTACCTTCCCTTGCGTTGAACTCAAGGTAGCCATTTGTAAGACCATTCCTTCAGTTTATCCAGGTCGTCTTGTAGCCTTGTACTCGGCTAGTTGTACTCACCTAGTTGTGCTTGCGGGGGTTGAGCGCTGGCTCTTTCGTCCCGCCTCTCAACTGTCAATCAACTGGTGTACAGATTCCTGAGCCTATTGGGCTCTATCATATCTACACTTGAAACTGTGTATGGAGTCAGCCTCCACCACATCACTTCCTAATGATGTGGTGGAGGCACTCATACTCAATTGTGTGTGCTTGCGTGTGTTCTCACCTATTTGTGTCTGCAGGATCGAGCATTGACTCTTGGATCCCGCCTTTCGAGCCATCGGTTGTTTACAGCAATGACTCCGTTCCTGTTTTCCTAT
Source organism: Procambarus clarkii (assembly GCF_040958095.1). NCBI lineage: Eukaryota > Metazoa > Arthropoda > Malacostraca > Decapoda > Cambaridae > Procambarus > Procambarus clarkii. The sequence goes on from NC_091198.1 coordinate 12,094,944, forward strand.
CATACCTGGTTTTAAAATGATGAATTGAATTTCCTTCCACAACCTGTTCCTTAAGTGCATTCCATTTCCCCACTACTCTCACACTAAAAGAAAACGTCCTAACATCTCTGTGACTCATCTGAGTTTCCAGCTTCCACCCATGTCCCCTCGTTCTGTTACTATTCCGTGTTAATATTTCGTCTATGTCTACTCTGTCAATCCCCCTGAGTATTTTGTACGTTCCTATCATATTCCCGCTCTCCTTTTATTTTCTAGTGTAGTAAAGCTCGGTTCCTTCAGGCGCTCTTCATACCCCATCCCTCGTAACGCTGGGACGAGTCTCGTTGCAAACTTTTGAACCCGCTTTCCAGTTTCCTTGTGTGTTTCTTCAGATGGGGACTCCATGATGGGGCGGCATACTCTAAGACTGGCCTCAAGTAGGCAGTGTAAAGCGCCCTAAATGCCTCCTTACTTAGGTTTCTGAATAATGTTCTAACTATTGCCAGTGTAGAGTACTCTGCTGTCGTTATCCTATTGATGTGTGCCTCAGGAGATAGATTAGGTGTTACGTCCACACCCAGGTCTCTTTCGCGCGTCGTCACAGGTAGGCAGTTCCCCTTCATTGTGTACTGTCCCTTTGGTCTCCTATCACCTAGTCCCATTTCCTTAAACTTACATTTGCTCGTGTTGAACTTCAGTTCCAATTTTGTGTGTGTGTATACATGTGTGTTTTTGCGTGTGTACACTCACCTAATTGTACTCACCTAATTGTGCTTGCAGGGGTTGAGCTTTGGCTCTTTGGTCCCGCCTCTCAATCAACTGGTGTACAGATTCCTGAGCCTACTGGGCTCTATCATATCTACATTTGAAACTGTGTATGGAGTCAGCCTCCAGTACATCACTTCCTAGTGCATTCCATTTATTAACTACTCTGACACTGAAAAAATTCTTTCTAACGTCTCTGTGGGTCATCTGGGTACTAAGTTTCCACCTGTGTCCCCTTGTTCGTGTTCCACCCGTGCTGAAGAGTTTGTCTTTGTCCACCCTGTCAATTCCCCTGAGAATTTTGTAGGTGGTTATCATGTCTCCCCTTACTCTTCTGTTTTCCAGGGATGTGAGGTTCAGCTCCCTTAGCCTTTCCTCGTAGTTCAATCTCGTAGTGTGTGTTTGCGTGTGCGCGCGTTTACATTGTGTGCGTGCGTGTGTGTGTGCGTGTGTGTGTGCGCGTGTGTGCGCGTGTGTGTGTGCGTGTGTGTGTGTGTGCGCGTGCGTGCGTGCGCGCGCGTGCGTGCGTGTTTGCGTGTGTAGGGACAGGTCGGACCGGATGGTGGAGGTGTTATCAATACAGGTTTGACTAACTGCTTCGGTATTGGCACAAATTTAAATCTTTAATCGAAATATTTTTTTCTTATTCCCCCCCCCCTTACCAGGCACGGCCTTCCCACCCCATTACCACTACTTCTGATCCCCCCCCTCACACAGTATACCCCCTCACGAATCGGGCTCGACCCCTCACGAATCGGGCTCGACCCCTCACGAATCGGGCTCGACCCCTCACGAAGTGGGGTCGACCTCTTGGAATTCAGTGTGAGGACGTGAAGCATTCTGACTCGCCCCTGTCTGGGTAATGGCTCGGAACGATCTCTGGGATTCGTTCAATTATTCTGTTCGAGTATGATGTTGTTGTTCCTGGTCCTTGAGAACATTGTGACGGGGGGGGGGGGCGTGTAATTGACGGAACGGAGTGACGGGTGGTTAATATTAATGTTGGCCACTAGTTGAACAGGTGGTCGGTTGTTTGTGAGGGCGTATAGACGGGGGCAGACGGGCGGCTGACGGGAGTACTGATCAGAGAAGACGACGGAGGCTGGGACAGACAGACAGAAGCTTGGACGGAGGGAGACGTGGACAGAGGGAGGGATTAAGGCTGGTCCCACCCTTCTACATTACCAACGTGGACAGGAGTGCTATTCTTTACAATGTTATGACACATTTTCCCATCTTAATTTTTAATATGTCGTTAATGTTCAGCTGTGTCGTCATGCAGCCCAGATTCTCAATTTCCCCCCACAGTAAAAAATGGAGTGGATTAGCCTACCTTAAAGCGTCAAAACCTGGGCTACCAACCTGAGATGATACTCATTAGTCCCTGAAGCATCACTGCTAACGGGGTCTTCGTTTCCGTTAATACTCCCTTCATGATCATCATGAAGGGAGCAACCTCACCTTGCGTCCCTCACCTTGCGTCCCTCACCTACCGTCTCTTCCTCCCATTACCTGGAGAGGGTTCTGGGAGCTCCTCTTCTCTCTTGAATGTCCTGGGGCCAGGCTCGATTTATGGTAACTTGGTCCAACAGGCTGTTGCTTGTCGCAGCCTGCAGGCGCGCACATCCCCCACAACCCGATCGGTCGAGTACTGCTTGCAGGAACGTGTCAATCTATTTTTTTCTTGACAGCATCCATTTGTGTTCCGTCAAGATTTCTTATCTTTGCTTGAAGGTTACTGAATAGCCTTGGAGCTGTGATCGTGCCCATGGCACCTCTACTCCTCACTGGCATTGTGCCACATTTCCTACCATATCCTCCAGTCCAGAATGTTGTTGTTTTTGCTCTGCAAGATTGGGACCTGGGCCAGGATTAGTCGCATCTTCACGCAATCTTTGAACAATCATGGCAGCCGTTCTTGTTCATTGATTCATCACTTTGAGCTTGGAAACCTGGGTGTTATTGTTCTAAACGTCCTCGTAGTGCTTCCTAGTTCACAAACCATTTAATAAATGTCAACGAAGCCGTCATGATTGTTGAAAGATGTACAGGCTTCGTCAGTGAATGCGTATATGCTTGATTAATCATGACCCTGACCTCCTAGTATCTAACATGTCAGTATTATGTGATGCCTCTCTCGTCTCCTTTCCTAAAGAGTACTTTCTCTTTAAAGAGTAAGAGTTCTAAAGAGAGAGTACTCTCTCTTTCATTTCTAAAGAGTACATTTTGAGAGCTTTGAGACGGTCTCAATACAGATGTTTTATCGTATCTATGCGTGCCGTATTTGTTCTCTGTATTCTCTCTAATTCAGAGATATTTCGGATCTGAAGCGGGAAGTGAGTACTGAGCAGTACTCAAGACAGGACAGCGCCAGTGATTTATATAGTGTTAGCTGTGTTGTGGGGTCTCTGGGTTTAAACGTTCTCATAATCCATCCTATCATTTTTTTTGCTGTTTCCTTGGCCGGGGCTTAGCGTCCCCGAGGCCCGGTCCCCGACCAGGCCTCCTTGGTTATAATTGTTAACTGTTAGGTCGTCACTCGCCCACTTTGTCCCTCACCTAGTGCCTATCCCGTACCTTGCGTCTCTCACCTAGTGCCTATCCTGTACCTTACGTCCCTCACCTAGTGCCTATCCCGTACCTTGCGTCTCACCTAGTGCCTATCCTGTACCTTGCGTCCCTCACCTAGTGCCTATCCCGTACCTTGCGTCCCTCACCTAGTGCCTATCCCGTACCTTGCGTCTCTCACCTAGTGCCTATCCTGTACCTTGCGTCTCTCACCTCGTGCCTATCCTGTACCTTGCGTCTCTCACCTCGTGCCTATCCCGTACCTTGCGTCCCTCACCTCGTGCCTATCCTGTACCTTGCGTCCCTCACCTCGTGCCTATCCTGTACCTTGCGTCCCTCACCTAGTGCCTATCCCGTACCTTGCGTCTCTCACCTCGTGCCTATCCTGTACCTTACGTCCCTCACCTAGTGCCTATCCCGTACCTTGCGTCCCTCACCTAGTGCCTATCCCGTACCTTGCGTTCCTCACCTAGTGCCTATCCCGTACCTTGCGTCCCTCACCTAGTGCCTATCCCGTACCTTGCGTCCCTCACCTAGTGCCTATCCCGTACCTTGCGTCCCTCACCTAGTGCCTATCCCGTACCTTGCGTCCCTCACCTAGTGCCTCTCTTCCCTTGCGTCCCTCACCTAGTGTCCCTCCCTCCCCCCCCCCTTCCAACCCTTCCCTTGTTTACACGAGTTGCTCCCAGTTCTGGACGCTTTTGTTTCGCTGTTTGTTCTTTTGTGCTTTTGTTCCAGCTGTTTAGCCATTGTTGCGCAATTGTTCTGCTGTTTAGACTCGCCTTCCCCCCCCCCTCCCTCCTTTTCCTTCCCCTCCCATTTCTCCCCCTCCCCCCACCCACTTGCTCTAACCCCTATTCCCCTTCCTGCCATCTACGACTCTTCCCTCACTTTGTTTATTAAGGGAATTTCTCTTTTCTGCTCCTATTTGACCAAACAAGGTGATTGTTCCTGGCTGTCGCGTCCATGGAACAGTCTACAATCGCCGCTAATTGAGAGTCAACTCTTCCACCCCTCTTACTTGTTTACACCGCTAAACAACCTATCCACCCTCAAGTGACATGCCCTCTTGGCATGTCAGTGTGATTGTCAGCCAACCAATCACGGACGAGGAGGTGGGTAGCTCTGTGAGACGCCAAGTGGAGGAGGGGGGGGGGAAGGAGGGTAATTGGGTTGTTTATTGTACTGTAATGAGTTAGTTTTGACTGGCACTTGGAGGTGGTAACTGTGTCTGTCACTGAAGATGAGGCACAAGTAGGATGAGGCACTGTCTTCTGTCTGTGAAGACAGAAGTGTTGGCCGTCTAAAGGTTCCCGTCTTCAAACCCAACAGAAGGTAGACGGAAGTCAATTGCTTAAAAACGTGTGTTTACTTATGTTGTCGGATACGGGCTCACCATAGCCCGTGCTGCTTGGAACTTTTTGTTCCGGGTAGCGAATTTTAAACATTATGTTGTCGGAGTACACAGATGAGATGTAATGACCAGGCTGGTGGTTCCCCTTTTATACTAACTACCGTCTGAACTACTTGGAGGAGCGTATACGTAGTTCCCCCCCCTTTCCTTTCACCACCCCTGGATACATCTTGAAGTAGCGCCCCCCTTCCTCCACCCCCCCCCCCACCCCCTCACAACGCAGCTCTGGTCATGCTTCCATCACGTGACACAGCCTGAGTCAGCGTAATGAGGTAGTTACGGTTGTTAGTGTCGCCCTTCCCTCGCCTACACAGTGGGCCGCCCACTAATCAACAGTGCCATAACCCACAGTGACCTACCACCCCACAAATCACCCACCAGCAACGTGACACAAACCCCACTTGTGTGGTGCTCAGTACACCTAATACCACTACTTTAACCACTGTAGTAATTATGCTCAGTAATTCACAGTATAGCAATATATTGTCACATTATATCATCACCAGTTATGTATTCATCATGGCACCAGTGCTCGTCAATTGCATGGAAAAACTACTTCCCCAGGCAGTGCATTGAGAGAGATTAGTAACTCAATGTTAAACAATAATCTGGGTATAACTCACCCGCTCAATTTATATAATAGAAGCGCGAACTTTTGATGCACAAGAATTCAGAGGAAGCAAATTCTGTATCACAGAACTTGACTGAATCCTGGTCATCACTGGACCTCCACAACCTCTTATGAATGCTAACTTATCCACTAGAACACGAACAAAATTTGCTCAAACAGCAATAGACATATACGGCCAACTGGATAAAGAAAATGATTAAAATCTCAATTCAAAGTTGAATATGGTTACAATACTCAGTTGTTAAGGTTTTCAAAGTGACGGGCGTGTGGTGGTGGGCGTGGGCTGAGGGCGTGTGGTAGTGGGCGTGAGCTGGGGGGCGTCTGGTGGTGGGCTGGGGTGAAGGTTGGAGGAGAAGTAGGGACACACCCCCGGCAGCCATCACATCTTGGCAGGGAACACACACACACATCTATCAAAGTCACATCAATAATAATGGACAATAACGGCCCGTCTCCCCCAACTGGGCGGCCAGGAGCATTAGTTATGCAGCCAATACTCCCTTCACTGACCTTCAGCCCTCCCCCCTTACCTTCCCTCCCCCCTCCCCCCCTGCCTTGCCTCCCCCCCTCCCCCCCCTGCCTTGCCTCCCCCCCTCCCCCCCTTCCTTCCCTCCCCCCCTTCCTTCCCTCCCCCCTTCCTTCCCTCCCCCCCCTTCCTTCCCTCCCCCCTCCCCCCTTCCTTCCCTCCCCCCTCCCCCCTTCCTTCCCTCCCCCCTCCCCCCCTTCCTTCCCCCCCAAGCCTTTCCTCCCATCCACCCCCATCACTTCCACTCGTTCCCCAACAATCCCCTCCACCCAAACATTGAGACAACCTCATAGTACCAAACCAGACATAAAAACTCAAATAGCCTCAACTTCAACACCCCCATAGAAAGAGGCACAATTACCGACCACCTGCCAATGATAATGACTAGACGAAGCCAGTTTAGGAACCCTCACAGTCACGACGCACAAGACAGTCATACACACAAACTATCTGGGAGTCATTCAGAAGCAGCGACCGTGAAACCATTGATTTTGAAACCATTAAAACCATTGACTTTAGAGGCAAGGAAACATCATGGGTAAATACAAAACTAAATAAATAGATAAACAGACAGTTAAGGAAGTCCCAGTTGTGTCTGGGTACAAGTGACAGGATGAACAACCCAGCGGGTTTTGTTCCTATTGGGGAGTGTTGTACATGCTGCTATGGCGGTGTGTCCACTCACAGGATGAGTGACGCTGCCCAATACTGTCACTATGGCGGTGTGTCCACTCACAGGATGAGTGGCGCTCCCCAATACTGTCTTTATGGTGGTGTGTCCACTCACAGGATGAGTGGCGCTGCCCAATACTGTCACTATGGCGGTGTGTCCACTCACAGGATGAGTGACGCTGCCCAATACTGTCACTATGACGGTGTGTCCACTCACAGGATGAGTGACGCTGCCCAATACTGTCAATATGGCGGTGTGTCCACTCACAGGATGAGTGACGCTGAATAATAAACTCGCCTCTCGGGGCAAAATTAAAAAAAATAGAAATATTCAATATTCATGAAGGAACATATTCTCTGGGAGCTCTCCCTCCCCCCCCCCCCTGCATGATGCACCCACGCAAATTTTAAATCTAGTCAATAACGGTTGCAACATTACTTTCAACTTAAACAATAGACCAACATAAGCAGTCAGTGCCACCTTATGACACACAACCATCGCAGAGGTCCAGAAAATAGTGAGAGGTTTCAACCCCACGACACTGCGTATTTGCAAAATACATAAATTAGTATTAACTAACCTCCCAGTGACTGCAATTCATCAATATGCATTGTTAAATGTAGCTTTGACATGCGGACTATTCCTATCATTATTAAAAATGCAACTATCAGATTGCATTTGTATTATCTCCCACTAAGCCGGGTAAAGTTTCCCCCAACTCAGAGAATTAGTCTGATTTTCCTTCTCGAAATACCAGGCAAATATTCAGAGAAATATTTTATCAGCGACATCTTGTATTTCAAGAGGTTCATGGAAGAGTTTCAGAAGTACAGCACCAGACAACATGGGTTTAGAAAACACAGAGGGGCCCCATACAGCTGTATGGGCCCCTCTGATCTACGCGCACATAGCTAATGTAGTGTCGAAAAGAGTTCAATGTAATATAGTGGTCAGAGATGTATCGAAAGCTTTAAAGTCTGGCACACAGGCCTGAAATACAAGATATCGGAGCTAGAGCTTCCTCAGAGCTTTACAGTCACACTGAGCAGCTTCACAGACAACAGAACATCTAAGCTCATTGTTGGCAGTTGGGTGACACAATAGAATGAAAAAGTGGAGTGTCTTAAGAAAGGTGCTTTTCACCCACGCTTTTTGAACATGTATACAGCTGCACTGCCTCAGCCCCAACATGGAGAACACATCACATATTCTGATGACATTACTCAAATAATACCCCAACCAGGACCATCAGTCATTACTAGCCAACAACACCAAGGCACCAATTAAATTCATAAAAACTTTGAAATGAAATGGAAAATATATTAAAATTAACAAAAGTTGCAGATAATACAAATTGTGAAGAGACCCATACGCCATTATCGTGGACCACCTCCCCCATCCAGGACGCGGACGTAGCCAGAATACTGGGACTCAAGTTTAAAAGAACAGGAAATTCAGAGGACAATAAACAAAGCAAACACAGCCTTGGGAAAACTGAGAAGATTCCGAAGCCTCAGTACATACATACAGCTTCGTATCTAGAATATCCCCCAGTACCACTACACACCTTAAAAGAAAACTAACATGCAAAAGCTACAAGCAATACAAAATAAGGCGCTAAGGAGAGCAGCAAAACACCGTCCACCATATGATCAGACAATCCAGGAGCTCTATAACTCCTGAACACACAGCAACTAAACATCAGACTACAGCACCAAGCCATGTGGAACACGATGGACAATTTAGAAGACGCAGTACTGGGAAGACTACTCCAAGATGAGACGCCCCGACCCTCACAGATGGTGGCCCAAGAGCTTGACTCTACTACATGGAAACCAAGCCCGACAATACATACACGGGAGCACAATATATAAGTATTGCACGTTCTGCAATATTTCAGGAACTCTGATGTTCTTCACTAGAAGAAAAACATTGATATCCTCTATAAGTTCAATTTAAGCTAACACACACACACGTCTGGCCAAAAGTCAATATTAGACTGTCATGTTCACTTTACTATTTTGTCTTGAGTGCCCACATAAGCTCTCGCCTCTTTAGGCCTCTTCTAATCGTTGCAACTCTTACGAAGCTTTACACACAACCCATAATGACCTGAAGGACAGACGTTAATGACTAACACATTTCTGTAACAATATCAATATCCTACTTCCCTGCTCCCGACTTACAGCCCTAACTAATGGCAGGTGAATATTCCTGACAGCTTTGGTACCAACGAAGAGACCCATTGGACAAAATCTGATTTTTCTATCCTGGCCCAATGCTACGCACTCTAATCTCTCTACGCTACACCATAATACACTTGAATGCACTCGGAAACACCATAGAGGTTCCGTTATGATTTTTGAAACAGAGGAGCTGCACATTCCATATATATTAAATTTGCAAAGTCTGTGTATGCAATGCCTCTATTGCACTGTCATTCAAAGCTTCAAGTGTAGATACCCCTATTCTCAAAGAGCTGGGAAGCCCGTTCACCAGTCCATTGAAGGTTGAGAGGCGAGACCAAAGAAGTGAAGACCAACCGGCTCTTGCAAATACAACTAGGTGAAATCACCACCACTCCAAATCACTAACAATACACACACACACACCAATCACCAGGAATAACAACGCGAACTGCTCCATCAATGATTGCGAGGGACAGCAATCAGCCAGTGGTCAATAGTGAGAGACAACCCCCACCCTCTCTCACGTGCATTTCAACAGCAAAGTGGGGAATTATGGGGGAAGGAGAGGGGGGGGGATGATGCATCCTGCCTCCCTTTGTCTTGGGGGAAAAGGGGAAGGTAGGGGAGAAAGACAAACACGAGGGGAGGGGATGAGGGGGTAACTCTGAAGTTTATTTACCGTGGTGGGGCGATACACCCCCCCCCCTCCCCCCCCCCCTCCCCCCCCCCACACACACACACACGTCTGGTAAAGGGATAGAGAACTGTGATCCTCCTGGAATTGTGAGGGGATAGTTTGCTGTGATCTATGATTGCGAAGGGATGGCGTGTTGTGATGTTGTGATTGTGAAGGCAACAGCAACACGCCAGGCAACAACAGCAATGTGCTAGGCAACAACAACATCAACCCGTTAAGCAACATCAACGCGCTAGGCAAGGCAAGCAACCAACAACAGGAGACAAAAGTGTCAACAAAGAAGACGTCGCTCATCAACCAACCTCTCGGAGCGAGGGCGTCGGAATATTAAACAAAACTCATCCCTAAATGCGAAGACAAAGACACCACAATGAGAAATGATGTCTGGTGTTGATAAATCGCAGCAATAGATGGCGGGAACGTGGTTGTGTGCGTGTGATCCCCTTGTTATGTGGCCTCGGGGCTGCTCTTGGCGCGTCGGGTTACAACCGCCCCGCCCGCCAAACACGATCAAGTCGCAAGAGTCCTCAAACTCCAGGAAGAAGGGGCATCTGATGGGTAAGGGGAGAGGGGGGGAGTCTCACCCATTATTTCCTGTGATTTCTTCTGTTGTTAGAAAGTTTGGCGCCTCAGATTTAAGAGTTCTTTGTTAGAACTTGTCTGAAAGTTGTAAGTTCTTTAATGTGTGTTAAACCTCCCCAGCTTGCCTAGTTTTTTAAGGGGGTTGGGGGTTGAAATATTGGAGTTTATCATAATTTAGGTTCAATTGTTTTTTTCGGGGGGAAGGGGGTGGGGGAGTGATTCTTCAGGGGGAGTTACATAAATTGAGTAAACAAAATAATTTTCTGACCTTCACACCACTGCTACACCCCCCCCCCCAACACTGCTACCCCCCCCCAACACTGCTACCCCCCCCAACACTGCTACCCCCCCCCCAACACTGCTACCCCCCCCCAACACTGCTGCACCCCCCCAACACTGCTGCACCCCCCCAACACTGCTACCCCCCCCCAACACTGCTACACCCCCCAACACTGCTACCCCCCCCAACACTGCTACCCCCCCCCCCAACACTGCTACACCCCCCAACACTGCTACTCCCCCCCAACACTGCTACTCCCCCCCAACACTGCTACACCCCCCAACACTGCTACCCCCCAACACTGCTACCCCCCCAACACTGCTACCCCCCCAACACTGCTACCCCCCCAACACTGCTACCCCCCCCCAATACTGCTACCCCCCCCAACACTGCTACCCCCCCCAACACTGCTACACCCCCCAACACTGCTACACCCCCCAACACTGCTACACCCCCCAACACTGCTACACCCCCCAACACTGCTACACCCCCCAACACTGCTACACCTCCCCAACACTGCTACACCCCCCCAACACTGCTACACCCCCCCAACACTGCTACACCCCCCCAACACTGCTACACCCCCCCCAACACTGCTACACCCCCCCCAACACTGCTACACCCCCCCCAACACTGCTACACCCCCCAACACTGCTACACCCCCCCCCCCAACACTGCTACACCCCCCCCCCAACACTGCTACACCCCCCCACAACACTGCTACACCCCCCCAACACTGCTACACACCCCCAACACTGCTACACACCCCCCAACACTGCTACACCCCCCAACACTGCTACACCTCCCCAACACTGCTACACCCCCCCAACACTGCTACACCACCCCAACACTGCTACACCTCCCCAACACTGCTACACCCCCCAACACTGCTACACCCCCCCAACACTGCTACACCTCCCCAACACTGCTACACCCCCCAACACTGCTACACCCCCCCAACACTGCTACACCCCCCCAACACTGCTACACCCCCCCAACACTGCTACACCCCCCCAACACTGCTACACCCCCCCAACACTGCTACACCCCCCCCCAACACTGCTACACCCCCCCCAACACTGCTACACCACCCCCAACACTGCTACACCCCCCCCAACACTGCTACACCACCCCCCCAACACTGCTACACCCCCCCAACACTGCTACACCCCCCCAACACTGCTACACCCCCCCCAACACTGCTACACCCCCCAACACTGCTACACCCCCCCAACACTGCTACACCCCCCCAACACTGCCACACCCCCCAACACTGCTAAACCCCCCCAACACTGCTACACCCCCCCAATACTGCTACACCCCCCCAACACTGCTACACCCCCCCAACACTGCTACACCCCCCAACACTGCTACACCCCCCCAACACTGCTACACCCCCCCAACACTGTTACACACCCCCCAACACTGCTACACATCCCCCAACACTGCTACACATCCCCAACACTGCTACACATCCCCAACACTGCTACACCCCCCCAACACTGCTACACCCCCAACACTGCTACACCCCCCAACACTGCTACACCCCCCCCCCAACACTGCTACACATCCCCAACACTGCTACACATCCCCAACACTGCTACACCCCCCAACACTGCTACACCCCCCAACACTGCTACACCCCACCAACACTGCTACAAACCCCCCCCAACACTGCTACACCCCCCAACACTGCTACACCCCCCAACACTGCTACACCCCCCAACACTGCCACACCCCCCAACACTGCCACACCCCCCAACACTGCCACACCCCCCCAACACTGCCACACCCCCCAACACTGCCACACCCCCAACACTGCCACACCCCCAACACTGCCACACCCCCAACACTGCCACACCCCCCAACACTGCCACACCCCCCAACACTGCCACCCCCCCAACACTGCCACCCCCCCAACACTGCCACCCCCCCCAACACTGCCACCCCCCCCAACACTGCCACCCCCCCCAACACTGCCACCCCCCCCAACACTGCCACACCCCCCAACACTGCCACACCCCCCAACACTGCCACACCCCCCAACACTGCCACCCCCCCAACACTGCCACCCCCCCCAACACTGCCACCCCCCCCAACACTGCCACACCCCCCAACACTGCCACACCCCCCAACACTGCCACACCCCCAACACTGCCACACCCCCCAACACTGCCACACCCCCCAACACTGCCACACCCCCCAACACTGCCACACCCCCCAACACTGCCACACCCCCCAACACTGCCACACCCCCCAACACTGCCACACCCCCCAACACTGCCACACCCCCCAACACTGCCACACCCCCCAACACTGCCACACCCCCCAACACTGCCACACACCCCAACTCTGCCACACACCCCAACACTGCCACACACCCCAACACTGCCACACACCCCAACACTGCCACTTCCCCCTCCACCAACACTGCCACACCCCAATAAACGCAAGATAATCCAGTATATTTCTTATAAAACTTAGTCGCCACGTTCCCAAAAGCTCTGAAAGTATCCAACACGCTCGGGTTTTCCCAGATTGTTTCGGTCCCCACCTTGCTATTGCCGTCCAGTGTCTTCTCACCCAGAGTGCTTCGTTCTGAACAAGTATAAAAGCAACAGAGTAGTGAGAGAGATGCTGCAAGATGGGCAGACTAAACTGTTAAGAACAGTGTGCATCTTAATCTCTTCTACATCAGCCCAACCTCACTTTTTTTTTGTCACACCAGATAGGCACGAGGCATCACCAGGGGCGCCTTGCTGGGGGAAGGTTATGTGGACCATGTTGACTAGTCCATCACCAGGGGCGCCTTGCTGGGGGAAGGTTATGTGGACCATGTTGACTAGTCCATCACCAGGGGCGCCATGCTGGGGGAAGGTTATGTGGACCATGTTGACTAGTCCATCACCAGGGGCGCCTTGCTGGGGGAAGGTTATGTGGACCATGTTGACTAGTCCATCACCAGGGGCGCCTTGCTGGGGGAAGGTTATGTGGACCATGTTGACTAGTCCATCACCAGGGGCGCCTTGCTGGGGGAAGGTTATGTGGACCATGTTGACTAGTCCATCACCAGGGGCGCCTTGCTGGGGGAAGGTTATGTGGACCATGTTGACTAGTCCATCACCAGGGGCGCCTTGCTGGGGGAAGGTTATGTGGACCATGTTGACTAGTCCATCACCAGGGGCGCCTTGCTGGGGGAAGGTTATGTGGACCATGTTGACCAGACCATCACCAGGGGCGCCATGCTGGGGGAAGGTTTTATGTGAGTTAGGTCCATCTTAACTGACTGACTGTCATAATCTGTTTTCCTTTCATAATTGTGTCATAGACTTTCAAGAAAGGTGTTCAGGCTGTCGCATGAGTCATCTGTGTTGTCCTTTCTACTGTTACTGCTGCTTCTTGAAGTGTTCAAGTTGTAGGTTTAGAAGTAGAGTAATTAGAGTGTTGTAAATAATAATCAATTAAGAGTACACTGCAGGAACACAAGTTTTTCTCCAGGTTCAAACGTTAGAATTTGAAGATGAGTAAAATGATGACTAATACTGAACACTGCCTCGACCCTGCCCCCCCCAGCCCCATTCTCCCCCCCCCGCCCCATTCTCCCCCCCCCGCCCCATTCTCCCCCCCCGCCCCATTCTCCCCCCCCCCGCCCCATTCTCCCCCCCCAGCCCCATTTTCCCCGCCCCATTCTCCCCCCGGCCCCACTCTACCTCCCCCCCCCCCCGCCCCACACTACCTGGCCCCTCCCCCGCCCCACACTACCTCGCTCCCCCCCCCCCCCCGCTCCACTCTACCTCCCTCCCCCCCCCCCGCTCCACTCTACCTCCTTCCCCCCCCCCGCCCCACTCTACCTCCCTCCCCCTCCCCCCCACCCAAGACAAGGACAGGAGGGGGACAGAACTGTCACCCTCACTGAGGTTTTTGCTCAGGAAATTGATATTACTCGCGGCGAGATTGAAATAGATTGACATAGACGGGAATTGCTGGTAAATTGCATATTTGACGTCAGAATCTGGGGAGGGACGGGTGGAAGACGGGTGTCTTCAACACCTGTCACACGTGTGACAGGCGTGACGGGTATTGTAGGACGGGTAATAACGTTCAGACAAGCTGGAGAAAAGAGATACACAACTCAATAAAACTGTTGAACATTATAGTGACCTACGATGCTCCACTGTATTGTGATTGTACCTACAATACTGTATCGTGATTGTACCAACAATACTCACCTGTTTACAACTGTAATATTGGCTCGGGGACCATTTAGCTGAATGAAGTGATACTTCCACGTTGATTGTGGCTGGCAATTTATATGGCTGGCACGTGGATCGCCTAATACTGTTGTATTACTGTTGTATTACTGTTGTATCACTGTTGTATCCCAGACTCTTGTGGCACCACAGGGGAAGACCTGAAGACCCGATTGGATACCATTGGTGTCTCTCTGGGACCCTCTTAGTGTGGGTGTTCGTTGCCTGGTTGGTAACTAACTCCCCACACAAGGTGCCCCCAAGACTATGCCTCCCTGGGACTTCTCAGGAGCTCATCTTGGGACAGAAGAACTAGGCGTACTCTCTGCAGCCAGCCACCAGCGAATAGGGGTTACCTGGTTGATGGGGTTTTGGGAGTTCTTCTACTCCCCAAGCCCGGCCCGAGGCCAGGCTCGACTTGTGAGAGTTTGGTACACCAGGCTGTTGCTTGGAGCGGCCCGCCGGGCCACATACCCACCACAGCCCGGTTGGTCCGGCACTTCTCTTAGAAAACCGTCCAGTTTTCTCTTGAAGATGTCCACGGTTGTTCCGGCAATATTTCTTATAGTCGCTGGGAGGACGTTAAACAACCGCGGACCTCTGATGTTTATACAGTGCTCTCTGATTGTGCCTATGGCACCTCTGCTCTTCACTGGTTCAATCTTGCATTTTCTTCCATATCGTTCACTCCAGTACGTTGTTATTTTACTGTGTAGATTTGGAACCTGGCCCTCCAGTATTTTCCATGTGTATATTATTTGGTCTCTCTCTCGTCTCCTTTCTAGTGAGTACATTTGGAGAGCTTTGAGACGATCCCAATAATTTAGGTGTTTTATCGCGTCTATGCGTGCCCTCCCCTCCCCCTCTCTCCCCCCCCCTTCCCACCTCCCGACCTCCCCCCCTTCCCCCCTCCCCACCTCCCCCCCATAAAGCCACGATGCAAACGTTATAAAACTGATCTCGGGAGCTATACACCGACCCGTAAAACCAGCCAATCGACGCATGGGTTTGGATGTAAACCTCCGTTCCCAGCCTCTGATTGGCCGATTGGTGCTTGGTTTCACCGCGATTGGTTAAGTGGATGACATCTTGCGCCTCCTATTGGTCGATGGACTATTGGACTTAACACGACTCCGGCTTCCATGGTCTTTCAGGATCGTCTGTTTCTCGGCTTTTTGTGACAAACTTGCAGATTTTAAGTGATTTTGTTTAATTATTTTTAGTTTTAATTTGTAATTCTTTAATGTTTTATCCTTAATGTGCACAGTGTGTGTATATATATATATATATATATATATATATATATATATATATATATATATATATATATATATATATATATATATATATATATATATATATAATATATATATATAATATTATTAAATATGACCGAAAAAGTAAGATTAATAATTCTATACACGAATTTTCTCGATCTTTCGTACATTTCTTTTCACTGTTGGTGGTAATTCAAAAATCAAATCTCCAAAATTCATTTTTATTTCTAGTCTGACGCGACACTTGAGCGCGTTTCGTAAAACTTATTACATTTTCAAAGACTTTAGTTTACACATACACAACTGAATAGAACTGACACATCTTCGATTTGTTTATATCTACATTTGAGTGAGGTGGATGGGGTGAGGTGGTATTAATAGGGTATTAAATTCATCAACACAAGACAGAACACGAAACAATGGGTATTGAATGGAAGTGATTGTAGAAAGCCTATTGGTCCATATTTCTTGATGCTTCTATATTGGAGCGGAGTCTTGAGGTGGGTAGAATATAGTTGTGCATTAATTGGCTGTTGATTGCTGGTGTTGACTTCTTAATGTGTAGTGCCTCGCAAACGTCAGCAGGCGGCTTGACGTTTGCGAGGCACTACACATTAAGAAGTCGACACCAGCAATCAACAGCCAATTAATGCACAACTATATTCTACCCACCTCAAGACTCCGCTCCAATATAGAAGCATCAAGAAATATGGACCAATAGGCTTTCTACAATCACTTCCATTCAATACCCATTGTTTCGTGTTCTGTCTTGTGTTGATGAATTTAATACCCTATTAATACCACCTCACCCCATCCACCTCACTCAATGTAGATATAAACAAATCGAAGATGTGTCAGTTCTATTCAGTTGTGTATGTGTAAACTAAAGTCTTTGAAAATGTAATAAGTTTTACGAAACGCGCTCAAGTGTCGCGTCAGACTAGAAATAAAAATAAATTTTGGAGAATTGATTTTTAAATTACCACCAACAGTGAAAAGAAATGTACGAAAGATTGAGAAAATTCGTGTTAGAATTATTAATCTTACTTTTTCGGTCATATTTAATAATATGTCTACAGGAAAGACTGCTACCAAAATATACTAATATATATATATATATATATATATATATATATATATATATATATATATATATATATATATATATATATATATATATATATATATATATATATATATAATATAATATAATGATTCTACAGTCACTAATGTTGTAGATATGTGGAGAAAATAGTGTTTTCTGCTCCAGTTTCTTCTTCGGGTTTCTATCAAGATTTATTTTACTGCCACTTGGAGAAAAAATATTTTTTTCTTTTTGGATAGTGGGAGATCCGGTGTAGTTTTATGTTCTTATCGTGATCCCTTCACCCCCACTCTGGCCACCCCCCCCCTCCTATCCTTGGACCCTTACTCCCACCTACACTCCTCCCCCTCCCCCCTCCCTCTCCCCCCTCCTCCTTCCACCCCTCCCTCTCCCCCTCCTCCCTCTTCCACCCCTCCTTCTTCTTCCACCCCTCCCTCTCCCCCCTCCTCCCTCTTCCTCCTTCCTCTTCCACCCCATTCCTCTTTCCCTCCTAGTCTCTCCTTCCCCTCTCTCCCACACCTGAAATGTTCACCTCTGTTAACTCCAATATATTTCATATTTGTGTGTCCACGTGGACGTTCATACGATAAATAAACTTTATATTCGTTGGCTAGAATTTCTTGTTTTACTGGGACCAGATTTTGTGTTGTTTAACCCGGTGGCTGGAGTGGGGGATATGTGGGCCTGCGGGCCTGGACATGTCCATTACAGCCCGGTTGGTCCGGCACTCCTTGGAAGAAAACTCTCCGTAGGATAGTGGGACGTTGTAGAATATGACCAGAGTAGAGCCGCTGGTGGGAGAATTAAAATCAGGAAAGGGACTGTTGAGACGCGGCCGTCTGGAGAAACTGCTCAATAGGCTCTCAAACACTTGAGGAAACGTGACAGATAGATGGATAAGGTGTAATTTAGTCTTGTTTTCTTGGGTGTAGGGGCATGGTGTGGCTTGTTTTCTTAGGTGTAGGGGCACGGTGTTGCTTGTTTTCTTAGGTGTAGGGGCACGGTGTTGCTTGTTTTCTTAGGTGTAGGGGCACGGTGTTGCTTGTTTTCTTAGGTGTAGGGGCACAGTGTTGCTTGTTTTCTTAGGTGTAGGGGCACGGTGTTGCTTGTTTTCTTAGGTGTAGGGGCACGGTGTTGCTTGTTTTCTTAGGTGTAGGGGCACGGTGTTGCTTGTTTTCTTAGGTGTAGGGGCACGGTGTTGCTTGTTTTCTTAGGTGTAGGGGCACGGTGTTGCTTGTTTTCTTAGGTGTAGGGGCACGGTGTTGCTTGTTTTCTTGGCATTGGCTTGTTACAGGTGTATTACAAAGCAATGCATTTCAGATGAGTGTTGAGTGACTATATAGAGTCGCAGTAGGCGGTTGTGTTGTACATACAGTGAATGCTGCGTAGTTACACACAGAAATCACAATAGCGTCATATATCAAATGAACAAATCCACAAGGGCCTTGACGAGGATTCGAACCTACGTCCGAAAGCGTCACTAAAGCAGGATCCGTGTGTAAATAAAGATGATTTCCCAGTTGCAATTCTTTTACCATGTCGTAGCTCAGTCGATTAAGGCAGCGTCTGGGATGTTTTCGGACGTAAGTTCGAAGTTCCTGCCGCCCCCCCCCCCTCCTGCCGCTCCCCTCGCGCCCCCCCCTCCTGCCGCTCCCCTCGCGCCCCCCCCCCTCCTGCCGCTCCCCTCGCGCCCCCCCCCCTCCTGCCGCTCTCCTCCCCCCCCTCCTGCCGCTCTCCTCGCCCCCCCCCTCCTGCCGCTCTCTTCGCCCCCCCCCTCCTGCCGCCCCCCTCGCCCCCCCCTCCTGCCGCTCCCCTCGCCCCCCCCCTCCTGCCGCTCCCCTCGCCCCCCCCCCCTCCTGCCGCTCCCCTCGCCCCCCCCCTCCTGCCGCTCCCCTCGCCCCCCCCTCCTGCCGCTCCCCTCGCGCCCCCCCTCCTGCCGCTCCCCTCGCCCCCCCCTCCTGCCGCTCCCCTCGCCCCCCCCCCTCTTGCCGCTCCCCCGCCCCCTCCTGCCGCTCCCCGCCCCAGTCCTGCCGCCCCCCCCCGCCCCCTCCTGCCGCTCCCCGCCCCAGTCCTGCCGCCCCCCGCACCCTCCTGCGGTCCCCTTCCCCCTCCTGCCGCTCCCCGCCCCTCCTTCCTGCCGCTCCCCGCCCCCCCCCCCTTAGTTAGAGAAACTGAACCTAATTATTATTCTAATATATAAACCGCCAGATACAACGGTTGAGGAATTGACAGAGCAGATGCACAAAATAGAGAACATACTTGACAACCTAGCAAACCCAGCTCCAGATATTATCTTCCTTGGAGATTTCAATTTACCAAGTCTAAGATGGAGAATGGCAAACACAAATATCATAGCAGGGAATGACCCGGGAAATAACCAACCACAGGTCAGAGAACTTTTGAGATTCTGTGACAAATTCTCGCTCAATCAACAGATTACAGAACCAACTAGGAACGAAAACACACTAGACTTGTTATTCACAAACAATGATGAACTAATCAGGGATATCACAATCTCAGATACTTCATACTCAGACCATAAGCTCATTGAAGTGCGAACTAGCATAAATAACGGTAGTAGTTCTAAGAGACCCAACAAGCGAGAAGGAATATTCAATCAATTCAATTTCAACAATAAGAGGATTGACTGGGAAAAAATAACTGTAGACCTTGCAACCATTCAATGGGAGACGGTCTTAAGCGACAAAACTCCCACACAGGGAATAGCTCAACTGACAGCTGAAGCTTACAAGGTCTGCTTGAAGCACGTGCCTGTGAGGAGGGGCAGAAAAAGGACCACTCTAGAAAGAGATCGCAGACGACTGTACAGGAGAAGGAAAAAAAATAACGGAAATGCTTAAGAAGACACGACTATCACAAGAAATGAACCTAAATCTAAACAGGGAGATCGAAGAACAAACGTTGAAGCGATCATATGAGTCTGAGGAAATAGAATTGGAACAGATAAGGAAAAATCCGAAATATATTTTCACATACGCAAAATCAAAATCCAAAACCTCGACCAGTATTGGACCGTTAATTACAAATGAAGGTACGTACACAGAGGACGACAAAAAGATTAGTGAAATTCTAAGAGGCCAGTATGAGGCTATGTTTAGCACACCAATAAACATGAAAGTTGATGACCCAGACAGCTTCTTTATGAATGACATTCAAGCTGCAGATAATATAACGGATGTTACCACAAACTCGGAAGACTTTGAAAGAGAAATTGACAATATGCCTATGCACTCAGCTCCTGGACCTGACTCATGGAATTCAATATTCATAAAGAAATGTAAAGTACCAGTAGCGAGAGCACTCAGCGTAATATGGAGAAAGAGCCTGGATACAGGGGAGATACCAGCAGCACTTAAATCTGCATGGAAAACAATGAATTGCACATTCCAGGACAACATGGATTTAGAGCGAGAAGATCCTGTCTGTCACAGTTACTCAACCACTATGACAAAATCACAGAAGCCCTAGAAGAAAAGCAAAATGCAGATGTTGTATACACAGACTTTGTAAAGGCGTTCGACAAATGTGACCATGGGGTGATAGCTCACAAAATGAGGTCAATGGGAATAACTGGAAAAGTAGGACGCTGGATACTCAATTTCCTGTCGAACAGAACACAAAGAGTAACAGTCAATCAGATAAAATCGAGTCCAAGCGATGTTAAAAGCTCTGTACCTCAAGGTACAGTCCTTGCACCGCTACTGTTCCTTATTCTCATATCTGATATAGACAAAAATACACGCCACAGCTTCGTGTCGTCCTTTGCAGATGACACAAAAATCAGCATGAAAATTACCTCTGCTGAAGACATTGAAAAACTACAAGCAGATGTCAACAAATTTTCGATTGGGCAGCAGAAAATAACATGATGTTTAACAGTGATAAATTTCAGGTACTCAGGTACGGCAAAAATGAGGATCTGAAACACAATACAGGGTACAAAACACAATCGAATCTTCCCATGGTAGAAAAACAGCATGTCAAGGATTTGGGAATAATGATGTCCGACGATCTAACGTTTAGGGAGCATAACCAAGCAAATATCGCGTCAGCCAGAAAAATGATAGGATGGATTACGAGAACTTTCAAATCCAGGGATCCCATCACAATGGTTGTACTCTTCAAGTCACTTGTGTTGTCCCGTCTCGAGTACTGCTCAGTATTCACTTCCCCCTTCAGAGCAGGAGAGATTGCTGAAATAGAGGGAATACAGAGAACATATACGGCACGCATAGACGCGATAAAACACCTAAATTATTGGGATCGTCTCAAAGCTCTCCAAATGTACTCTCTAGAAAGGAGACGAGAGAGATACCAAATAATATACACATGGAAAATACTGGAGGGCCAGGTTCCAAATCTACACAGTAAAATAACAACGTACTGGAGTGAATGCAAAAATGCAAGATTGAACCAGTGAAGAGCAGAGGTGCCATAGACACAATCAGAGAGCACTGTATAAACATCAGAGGTCCGCGGTTGTTCAACGTCCTCCCAGCGACTATAAGAAATATTGCCGGAACAACCGTGGACATCTTCAAGAGAAAACTGGGATGTTTTCTAAGAGAAGTTCCGGGTCAGCCGGGCTGTGGTGGGTATGTGGGCCTGCGGGCCGCTCCAAGCAACAGCCTCGTGGACCAAACTCACAAGTCGAGCCTGGCCTCGGGCCGGGCTTGGGGAATAGAACAACTCCCAGAACCCCATCAACCAGGTATCAACCTCCTGCCGCTCCCCGCCCGCCGCCCCCTCCTGCCGCTCCCCGCCCCCCATCCCCTATACATGTATGGTTATGCAAATAAGGGTGTTTTAGGGTGGTGAGTGTGTGGTGAGGGTCCGAGGCTGCTCCTCCACGACCCTGGTTGTGGCCCGCCGCTCAAGAGCTGGCTACTTGTGTCCTCTTGCTACTGCCCGTAATTTTGTGCTCACTTCGTATACAAAATTCCAAATTATGCAAATTTTGAGCCATT
Source organism: Procambarus clarkii (assembly GCF_040958095.1). NCBI lineage: Eukaryota > Metazoa > Arthropoda > Malacostraca > Decapoda > Cambaridae > Procambarus > Procambarus clarkii. The sequence goes on from NC_091198.1 coordinate 12,116,868, forward strand.
TGAGCCGATTTTCCCTTATTTAGTGAGATTTCCTTCCTGCTAACAACTCCCTCTCTTGTCGATCCCCCCCCCCCCCGCGCTGGCGGCTGCCTTCCCCCCCCCCGCGCTGGCGGCTGCCTTCCCCCCCCCCCCGCGCTGGCGGCTGCCTTCCCCCCCCCCGCGCTGGCGGCTGCCTTCCCCCCCCCCCGCGCTGGCGGCTGCCTTCCCCCCCCCCCGCGCTGGCGGCTGCCTTCCCCCCCCCCCCGCGCTGGCGGCTGCCTTCCCCCCCCCCCCGCGCTGGCGGCTGCCTTCCCCCCCCCCCGCGCTGGCGGCTGCCTTCCCCCCCCCGCGCTGGCGGCTGCCTTCCCCCCCCCCCGCGCTGGCGGCTGCCTTCCCCCCCCCCCCCCGCGCTGGCGGCTGCCTTCCCCCCCGTGCTGGCGGCTGCGTCTCGCCCCCGTGCTGGCGGCTGCCTTCCCCCCCCCCCCGTGCTGGCGGCGGCCTTCCCCCCCCGTGCTGGCGGCTGCCTTCCCCCCCCCCCCGTGCTGGCGGCTGCCTTCCCCCCCCCCCCCCGTGCTGGCGGCTGCCTTCCCCCCCCCGTGCTGGCGGCTGCCTTCCCCCCCCCCGTGCTGGCGGCTGCCTTCCCCCCCCGTGCTGGCGGCTGCCTTCCCCCCCCCCCCCGTGCTGGCGGCTGCCTTCCCCCCCCCCCCCCCCGTGCTGGCGGCTGCCTTCCCCCCCCCCCGCGCTGGCGGCTGCCTTCCCCCCCCCCCGCGCTGGCGGCTGCCTTCCCCCCCCCCGCGCTGGCGGCTGCCTTCCCCCCCCCGCGCTGGCGGCTGCCTTCCCCCCCCCGCGCTGGCGGCTGCCTTCCCCCCCCCCCCCGCGCTGGCGGCTGCCTTCCCCCCCCCGCGCTGGCGGCTGCCTTCCCCCCCCCCCGCGCTGGCGGCTGCCTTCCCCCCCCCCGCGCTGGCGGCTGCCTCCTCCCCCCCCCCCGCCGCGAAAGTCAACTCTATAACTTCAGAAGTAAAATGACGACAATTTTTGACGGTAGTCACACTATTAGACGAAGAGGGGTTGTGAAGGCGGGGTCCAAGAGCTGAAGATTGATCCTTAAGACTCAGACTGCTGGTCTATATATATACATCGCCGTTATATGTCTCTGCATTGAGGCTTTTTAATTAATTTTTGGCGTGGTGGAGAGAGATCGACGCCAACTGAACCGTAAAACCCAATCGTTGGTTCTCCCGGGGCCCATCCAAGTGTTTGGTGTGCTGTTATCTTAATGAACCACCCGTGGTGGTGGGCCCGTGGTGGTGGGCCCGTGGTGGTGGGCCCGTGGTGGTGGTGGTGGGCCCGTGGTGGTGGGCCCGTGGTGGTGGGCCCGTGGTGGTGGGCCCGTGGTGGTGGGCCCGTGGTGGTGGTGATGGGCCCGTGGTGGTGGTGGGCCCGTGGTGGTGGTGGGCCCTTGGTGGTGGGCCCGTGGTGGTGGTGGGCCCGTGGTGGTGGTGGACCCGTGGTGGTGGCGGTGGGCCCGTGGTGCTATTATGAACTGATTAGGGATATAATGATTATAAATACACGTTACTCATATTACAACCTAATCGCAGCTAAGACAAGCATTGCCGATAGAGGTCTACAGCCAGTCTTAAGTCCAAGAGGAGAACAACTCACCAAATTTAGGTTTAAAAGGAAGAATTCGAAATATATAAAAGGCGCATAACAATAAGAAAAAGAGAGAGAAAGATACAAACGGGACAGAGCAGAATTCCCTCTATTGGCGAAGAAAATATATTGCAGAACATCTCAAACGTTCCACCATGCCAACAGCGACAAGAAAGGCCGCGTAGGGAAATAGAAACGATTGAGCTAAAGTTGCACGAATGATACAAAATCCAGGGGGGAGGCCAAGAGAACAAAAGGTCACGAGTGAATTAGATAGGAATCCAAAATACTTTTACTCCCATGCAAAATCTAGAGTAAAAACTACATCCAACATTGGCCCCTTGCGGCAGGGTGATGGAACTCTCGCAGATGACAACAAAAGAAACGAGTGAAGTATTGAGGCTTGAGTAATACTGTTTTCAGTGAACTCCGCCCCTCTCCTTTCAAAACTGGAGAAATTGCTGACCTGGAGAGCGTGCAGAGATCCTTTACTGCTAGAATTCACTCAGTAAAACATCTAAACTATTGGGACCGACTAAAATGCCTAAATCTGTACTCCCTTGAGCGCAGGCGGGAGAGATGCATAATAATTTACACGTGGAAAATATTAGAGGGGCTGGCCCCAAACCTGCACACAGAAATAATACCACATGAGACCAGGAGGCATGGCAGGATGTGCAGAATACCCCCGTTGAAAAACAGAGGTGCAACAGGTACTCTGAGAGAGAACTCTATCAACATCAGAGGCCCGAGACTGTTCAACACGCTTCCACTACACATAAGGGGCATAACTGGCCGACCCCTCACAGTGTTCAAGAGACAACTCGATAAGCACCTCCAAAAGATATCTGATCAACCAGGCTGTGCTTCAGGTTGCGAGCTGCTGCGTCCAACAGCCTGGTTGAGTCCAGCAACGAGGAGGCCTGGGCGATGACCGGGCCGCGGGGACGGTAAGCCACGAAACCAGCAGAAGGTAACCCAGATAAAGTAACCCCTGACCACATTGATGATCGATAATTCGAAAGAATTCTTCATGAAGTATGGTTCAATGTTGGTGCCACAATCAGATGTCACACTCGCCCCACTGGACCTTGAAGTAGCCGTAGACACCATGCCCATGCACTCTACACCAGACCCAGGCAGCATGCCCATGTACTCTACACCAGACCCAGGCAGCATGCCCATGTACTCTACACCAGACCCAGGCAGCATGCCCATGTACTCTACACCAGACCCAGGTAGCATGCCCATGTACTCTACACCAGACCCAGGCAGCATGCCCATGTACTCTACACCAGACCCAGGCAGCATGCCCATGTACTCTACACCAGACCCAGGCAGCATGCCCATGTACTCTACACCAGACCCAGGCAGCATGCCCATGTACTCTACACCAGACCCAGGCAGCATGCCCATGTACTCTACACCAGACCCAGGCAGCATGCCCATGTACTCTACACCAGACCCAGGCAGCATGGCCATGTACTCTACACCAGACCCAGGCAGCATGCCCATGTACTCTACACCAGACCCAGGCAGCATGCCCATGCCCTACACCAGACCCAGACTCCCGGAATTCTATATTTATCAAGAAGTGCAAAACAGTACTATCACAGGCCCTAAACATCTTTTGGAGACAGAGCCTAGATACTGGCGTCATCATCGACTTAAAACATCAGAGATCGCGCCACGTCACAAAGGAGGTAGTAAAGCAGATGCAAAAAATCTATAAACCAATAGTTCTAACATCACATACAAATCTTTGAGTGCTAAAACATAAGATCACAAGAGAGACGTCACACATGGTGGTGGTGGAGGCCCTTTAGAATATCGAGTGTGGTACAGGAATGACGTACCACCATCACAAGTACACCCAGAAAGCATCCAGCGAGTCTGGTGATAACGAACACACATTATCTTAAGAGCTTATTGATTCAGCGTGAATAACGAAAAGTTTTATATCAGATTTACCGAGAAAGGTTCAGATCCGGGGATGTCTCGGAACACAGTACTTATCCCTTGAGAGAGACTGTGAATAAACCCCGTATTGGAAGGGCTTGTACAAGGGTGTGAACGGGGACCAGGGGGGACCCCTGACGCCCCGCGGGGCTTTGACACCTCAGGGATGTGGTCTCACTGTAGGTTTTGATCCATCTGGCTGTTATTTCCATATTATTTTTGGCCCGGGATTAGTGTTTATTCAGGTAGATGGAGGATGTTGCCTGTGTGTGTACCTTCCGTGGGTGGAGATCTTGACAGGGATATTAGAATGTGGAGTGGGTCCCCCCCCCTCCCCCAGTATGTGGAGTGGGTCCCCCCCTCCCCCGTAGTGTGGAGTGGGTTCCCCCCTCCCCCGTAGTGTGGAGTGGGTTCCCCCCTCCCCCGTAGTGTGGAGTGGGTTCCCCCCTCCCCCGTAGTGTGGAGTGGGTTCCCCCCCTCCCCCGTAGTGTGGAGTGGGTTTCCCCCTTCCCCCGTAGTGTGGAGTGGGTTCCCCCCTCCCCCGTAGTGTGGAGTGGGTTCCCCCCTCCCCCGTAGTGTGGAGTGGGTTCCCCCCCTCCCCCGTAGTGTGGAGTGGGTTCCCCCCCTCCCCCGTAGTGTGGAGTGGGTTCCCCCCTCCCCCGTAGTGTGGAGTGGGTTCCCCCCTCCCCCGTAGTGTGGAGTGGGTTCCCCCCCTCCCCCGTAGTGTCGAGTGGGTTCCCCCCCTCCCCCGTAGTGTGGAGTGGGTTCCCCCCTCCCCCGTAGTGTCGAGTGGGTTCCCCCCCTCCCCCGTAGTGTGGAGTGGGTTCCCCCCCGTAGTGTGGAATGGGTTCCCCCCCGTAGTGTGGAGTGGGTTCCCCCCCGTAGTGTGGAGTGGGTTCACCCCCCTCCCCCGTAGTGTGGAGTGGGTCCCCCCCCCCTTCCCCGTAGTGTGGAGTGGGTCCCCCCCCCTTCCCCGTAGTGTGGAGTGGGTCCCCCCCCCTTCCCCGTAGTGTGGAGTGGGTCCCCCCCCTCCCCCGTAGTGTGGAGTGGGTCCCCCCCCTCCCCCGTAGTGTGGAGTGGGTCCCCCCCCTCCCCCGTAGTGTGGAGTGGGTCCCCCCCTCCCCCGTAGTGTGGAGTGGGTCCTTTTTATTGTATATAAGACGATGAGGTGTGAGAAACTACACACATTCCTCTTACTCATACAACAGTTGTTGTATATTGTATAATCTGTTTATAACCATCCTGTTCCATACACTGTTTTTAATGTACGGTGTCAACTAGAGAGGTGATCTGTTATTTACACCAATATTTGTTGAATTCGATATTGTTATCTGGGCTCGTCGATAACAGGAGGAATGAAGTTATGACGTCACTTGCTGGGTTTACCCTCATGGGTATACTCACAAATAGGTAGGAATTGCACATACGGGTAAGAAGGAACGCATCAAACTGGTAGACAGTTTGGTAGACAGGTAGACTGAGGCAGCCATAGCATACAACGGGTCACCAATCTACCTGGAGGGGGTTTCGAGGGGTAGTTCAACTCCCCCGAGCCCGGCCTGGGGCCAGGCTCGACTCTCAGGCTTTCCATTTTTGTGTAAATATGAATTTAAATTTTTCATTTCTGTGATGCAAGCTCTTTGAGGCTACAACTGTTGGTATCAGCAGTTGGGAGCCGATCGGCCGAGCGGACTGCACGCGGGACTTGTGATCCTGTGGTCCTGGGTTCGATCTCAGGCGCCGGCGAGAAACAATGGGCAGTGTCTCTTTCACCCTATGCCCCTGTTACCTAGCAGTAAAATAGGTACCTGGGTGTTAGTCAGCTGTCACGGGCTGCTTCCTGGGGGTGGAGGCCTGGCCGAGGACCGGGCCGCGGGGACATTAAAAGCCCCGAAATCATCTCAAAATAACCATCAGTGCTGTCGGGTTTCTAAGGCTTTTACAATTGACACAGTTCACTCCAGTATGATGTTATTTTACTATATGGAAGAAAATGCAGAATATAACCAGTGAAGAGCAGAGGTGCCATAGGCACAATCAGAGAACACTGTGTAAACATCAGAGGCCCGCGGTTGTTCAACATACTCCCAGCGAGCATCAAATATTGCCGGAACAACCGTGGACATCTTCAAGAGAAAACTGGACAGTTTTCTCCAAGGAGTGCCGGACCAACCGGGCTGTGGTGGGTATGTGGGCCTGCGGGCCGCTCCAAGCAACAGCCTGGTGGACCAAACTCTCACAAGTCAAGCCTGGCCTCGGGCCGGGCTTGGGGAGTAGAAGAACTCCCAGAACCCCATCAACCAGGTATAATCCAGGTAGCATATTGAGTCTCTCCGGCTAATACTCACCAGGTGGGCCGCCAGCCTCCAGACGAGACCTGACTCATCACATCATCTTCTCACGAGGCTGGCCGGCCTCCCCCCCCCTACCTGGCCACTTGGCAACTTTCATCACCATTGATGAGACCGGTGCAACTTTTCCTTTAATTTATTGATCATTGGTGCTGGTGGTGGTGGTGGTGGTTGTGGTGGTGGTGGTGGTGGTGTTAACCTTGTTGATGTAGGTGCTGCCTGATGTACCAACATCATGCGTACTCCTGATGCTGTTGGTGATGGTGTTGGGCTCATGGTGGCTGGTGGTGGTGTTGGGCTCATGGTGGCTGGTGGTGGTGTTGGGCTCATGGTGGCTGGTGGTGGTGTTGGGCTCATGGTGGCTGGTGGTGGTGTTGGTGGAGGCTGGTGGTGGTGCTGGTGGTGTTGGACTCGTGGTGGTATGGCAGATGTTTGATCTACAACCACATTTTACATTACAATTCCTGGAACACTTACGGTTAAAGAATTTCAATTAAAATATTTGCAGGTGAAAGTCGGCTCTTCAGGTGGCACTTAAAGTGATTATTTCCATTGATTAGAGAGTCGAGGCGCCGCCTTAAGCAACTTTCCAATTACTCTTACTGCGGAAGGTGCCAGTGTCAATATGTGGACAGGTGGAGGGCCGCCATTAGGGTGGGGGGGGGGGGAGTGGTCTGGGCTGGGGGAGGGGGGTGATGAGGGAGGGCGGGATATTGGTCTTGGAGGAGGGAGGTGTGATCTTTCCTCCATATTCCTCTTCCTCCAACACACACTCCATTGTTTACTGTCACTTTTTCCCCTCTCCTTCTCCCCTTCACCTTTCCCACCTCCTCCCCCCTTTCCCCCTTCTCCCCCTTTCATTCTTCCCCATTTCCTTTTCTCGTCCAGTTCCACCTTTGGAAACAGGCAGCGGCAATCGGCGTTATTGCTCACATTATCGAGATGTTGGGAGAGGAAGATGGGAATGTGGTGGTGGCAGGCAGGCTTCCTTGCTTGTTTGTGGTGGCAGGTGTGGGTGTAGGTGTGGGCATGGGTGTAGGTGTGGGCATGGGTGTAGGTGTGGGCATGGGTGTAGGTGTGGGCATGGGTGTAGGTGTGGGCATGGGTGTAGGTGTGGGCATGGGTGTAGGTGTGGGCATGGGTGTAGGTGTGGGTATGGGTGTGGGCATGGGTGTAGGTGTGGGCATGGGTGTAGGTGTGGGTATGGGTGTGGGCATGGGTGTAGGTGTGGGCATGGGTGTAGGTGTGGGTATGGGTGTAGGTGTGGGCATGGGTGTAGGTGTGGGTATGGGTGTGGGCATAGGTGTAGGTGTGGGCATGGGTGTAGGTGTGGGTATGGGTGTAGGTGTGGGTATGGGTGTAGGTGTGGGCATGGGTGTAGGTGTGGGCATGGGTGTGGGCGTGAGCATGGGTGTGGGCGTGGGCATGGGTGTAGGTGTGGGCATGGGTGTAGGTGTGGGCATGGGTGTAGGTGTGGGCATGGGCGTGGGCATGGGTGTGGGCATGGGTGTGGGCGTGCGTGAAGCTGACGAAGCACAACTGAATCTGATAAATGTTGACGATTTTCCAGGGACCAAGAGAGGCCCTTGTACCCCATCTCCAAGATTTCCCCAGCGGTCTGTTGTGTTGCCGAGTCTGCTGTGTTGTGTTACGTTGCTATATCTGTTGTGTTGCTGGGTCTGCTGTGTTGATGGGTCTGTGTGACGGTACGGTTTAAGTACCCGCAACTGCATGCAACACTCCAGGGCGCCGGGGTTGGCAGGGTGCGGGTACAATACATCCAAGTAACACATTAAAGAGCAAACGCTGAGGTTCGCTGTATCTCGGAGCGTGAGAGTATGTCACAGGATACTACTAACTTTCCCAAATGGTAATACAGGCTACGATAATACAGCAAGTAATGGTCAATACAGCAAGGCCACGACCCAGCCTTGGTCGTTGGAGTGAGGGTGAGTCGTAGCCTCGCCCCAACCAGCGACGCGCGGGTTGGAGCTTGGTTTAAGGACACGAGGCGATCACCAAATTGTAGTTTGGGGTAAAGGTTGTCAGGCGGTGACACCCGGAAGCCTCTAGCCAATTAAACAAGTGAATAATGATGCAGGAGCAGTACTTACGGAAGCATTGATAGAAAGCTTCTGTTAATACTTAACAGAAGTATTATTCAGTAAACTTACAGAATAAACAGTCGGTTTATTCAGTAAACTTAACTAATAAAACAAAAATGCTTGACACATCTCCAAACTTAAAGTTCCTCACTAAGACCTCTTTGCCTCAGATGAAAGCACGCTACGCGACTGCGATGGTCGCATGGCGGGGGCTTTACTGTAAAGCTTGATTAACTCCAGCAGCGTTCGTGGAGTGTACACCAGCTTAACTTGGCTGAGTTAGCTACAATGACCTCTAGCAGAGCGCCTGGGTTCAGAATGAGACCAGGGGGACACATACTCAGGTTTGAGTGGCCTACGTCCTTTGTCGAAGCACTCACTCGTACTTAACCAAATAGGAAGCGAGGTAACAGGCTGAGCCAATCACGGCTCGTGACACAAGTCGTTGAACTTCCTATCTCTTGCCTGTAGAAAGGGTATTCCTCCCCCCCCCCCTCCTGGGAGGATGAACCACGTTGGATTATTATCATCGAGATAACAATGAAAAAATCCAACATGATACCACAAGAAATGAGCCTCAAGTATCTTGAGGAAAGTTATAAAGAAGCTGGCAATGAATTAGATCAAATCTACACTGATGGTTCATCTAATCCTGTCAATGGCAGGGCTGGTGCAGCATACACTGCAATTAGGAATAATGCCTTTCAAAACACAAGTGAAGAAAAAGCGCGTATTGAGAACTATGCCTCTTCAACGCAAGCAGAACTGTCATTGTTATGGAGTTAAAATTTCTTGAAAGAAACACTAACGGTGCAGTGATCTGCACTGATTCAAAAGCTGCACTACAAAGCCATTATAAAAATCGATCAGGAAACCTTGCGATAGTGTCTGAAATCAAGAGAGCTGTGAGGGTACTAACCAATCAGGGAAGAGTCGTCAAATTCCTGTGGCTCCCCTCCCATGATGGAATCTGTGGACATAACCGAGCAGATGTGCTGGCTGCTGAAGGCGCTGACGGAGACAATATTGAATGCTTCATACCCAAGACTCTTCTACAAATTAGAGGTATCATCAGGCAACATCACCGTGACAAGGTAACTGAGGAGAGGAGGATAGAACAACAAACCAGTGAATCTGTATGATGGTACAATGTGGCTGCAGCTGGCAATCCCAATCATTTTGGACAAAGAGAAGGTGGTCGCGGGAGAGAAACAGTAATAGCAAGTATGTCATGGATGCAAATATCCATGGAGATTAAGGATTGAAACAGCTGAGCAGCAGAGCTGCAAAATTTGTGATGAGAGTGACGGACACCGCCTTGACCTGACCACTACCTCTGTGTGTGTGGACATCTAAAAGTCATTGGAAATGTGTGTAGCATAATAAACCCCACATTGTGTGAGTTAGAAAAATACTGTTAAATATAAATTGTTCTGAAAAGGTTCACTCATTTTGCACCCGCAAGACAACGTAAGATTTTAAGGGTTGACGAATATTAATCTTCTCGTTGGGAAGTGTTGTATATGCTGCTATGGCGGTGTGTCCACTCACAGGATGAGTGGTGCTGCCCAATACTGTCACTATGGCGGTGTGTCCACTCACAGGATGAGTGGTGCTGCCCAATACTGTCACTATGGCGGTGTGTCCACTCACAGGATGAGTGGCGCTGCCCAATACTGTCACTATGGCGGTGTGTCCACTCACAGGATGAGTGGCGCTGCCCAATACTGTCACTATGGTGGTGTGTCCACTCGCAGGATGAGTGGCGCTGCCCAATACTGTCACTATGGCGGTGTGTCCACTCACAGGATGAGTGGCGCTGCCCAATACTGTCACTATGGCGGTGTGTCCACTCACAGGATGAGTGGCGCTGCCCAATAAACTCGCCCCTCGGGGCACAACTTAAAACTTCCTATCTCATAGAGTTCCCGGAGATACTCCAAAAGACAAAACTAAGTTCTTTAGAGTGCTTGGGACTGTGCACTGTTGCCTGTGCACCCTGTGCACTGTTGCCTGTGCACCCTGTGCACTGTTGCCTGTGCACCCTGTGCACTGTTGCCTGTGCACCCTGTGCACTGTTGCCTGTGCACCCTGTGCACTGTTGCCTGTGCACCCTGTGCACTGTTGCCTGTGCACCCTGGGGAATCCACTCTGGCTACTTCACGACACTCACACTGCACTCGTAAAGCAGATGGGAAACTCCATTCTCTCAGTCTGTTGCGTTGCTGTCTATCATGTGTTGGTGTGTGTGGTAGTGTTGCTTCGTGGGCACCTTGTGAGGAGTCTCGGGGTGCGTCTCAAGATCCCTGACCCTGTGATGAGTTAAGCTGTTAGTGTTTCTAGCTTGCACGCCATCGACGGAACTACAAACCTCTTGATCAGTTCCTCTTGGTTGGGTATTATCAGCTTCCCTTCTTATGGTCTCATATATATATATATATATATATATATATATATATATATATATATATATATATATATATATATATATATATATATATATATATAATGTCGTACCTAGTAGCCAGAACGCACTTCTCAGACTACTATTCAAGGCCCGTTTTGCCTAATAAGCCAAGTTTTCATGAATTGTTTTTCGACTACCTAACCTAACTTTTTCGGCTACCTAGCCAAACCTAACCTATAAAGATAGGTTAGGTTAGGTTAGGTAGGGTTGGTTAGGTTCGGTCATATATCTACGTTAATTTTAACTCCAATAAAAAAAATTGACCTCATACATAATGAAATGGGTAGCTTTATCATTTCATAAGAAAAAAATTAGAAAAAATATATTAATTCAGGAAAACTTGGCTTATTAGGCAAATCGGGCCTTGCATAGTAGGCCAAAAAGTGAGTTCTGGCTACTAGGTACGACATATATATATATATATATATATATATATATATATATATATATATATATATATATATATATATATATATATATATATATATATAAAAATTCCATTTTTGTAACGGAATCGACTTATGCGACATATTAGTTTTAAAATATTAAAGCAAAGCTGAAACTCTGGCGTAACTTGTGCAGTAAGTCATTTAATTAAACAAATTAAATTAGCAAATGTGATTAAATGAGCGCATGTTATGTAGTGGTGCCAGGCAGACGGGCAGGTGCCACAGAGAGAGGCAGACGGGCAGGTGCCAGAGAACACGTCACCTTCAACATGGTGAGGGGCGGGGTGAGGGGGGGCGGGGGTCATGCAGGACGTGCCAGGGCTGAGGCGTCAGGGATTAATGCCTCACCTGCTGCACTCGCTGCTGCACCACCTGCTGCCTCACCTGCTGCACTCGCTGCTGCCTCACCTGCTGCCTCACCTGCCTCCCACCTCTACTGGAGGTAGTAAAGCTCTGGCCAAAAATTAAAGACCTTGTACTAACATCACACATAATAAAAGTCTTTGAAAGAGTGATTTGGAATCACATTTCCAGTTTTTTGGACAATAATGAACTTCACAACCCAGGACAACATGGATTTAGAGCGGGAAGATCTGTCACAGTTACTCAACAAGTAGGACAAAATCACAGAAGCCTTAGAGGAAAAGCAAATGCAATTGTTGTATACACAGACTTTGCACAGGCATTCGATAAATGTGACCATGGGGTGATAGCCATAAAATGAGATCATTAAGAATAACTGGTAAAGTGGAGCGCTGGATTTTCAACTGTCAAACAGAAGGCTGAGAGTGACGGTCAATCAAGTAAGATCACACCCGAGTGCAGTGAAAAGCTCTGTGCCGCAGGGCACAGTCCTCGCTCCACTACTGTTTCTCATTCTTATCTCTGATATAGACAAAAATAGTAGTTACAGCGTCGTGTCATCCTTTGCAGATGATACAAAAATCAGCATGAAAATTGCCACTGTAGAAGACACTGAAAAACCTCAACCAGATATAAATAAAATAGTCGATTGGGCAACTGAAAATGACATGATTATCGGTGACAGGTTCCAGGTACTTAGGTGTGGTGGAAACGACGAACTTAAAAGCACAGGGTACAGGACACAGACCTACTCATAGAAGGAAATCAACAGCTAAAAAATCTGGGAATTATGATGTTTGACGACCTGACATTTAGTGAACATAACCGAACAAATAGAGCGGCGGCGGCCAGGAAAATGATAGGATGGATTATGAGAACGTTCAAATCCAGAGACCCCACAGTAATGCTAACACTATCTAAGTCACTGCTGCTGTCCCGTCTTGAGTATAGCTCGGTATTCACTTCCCCTTTCAGAGGGAATACAGAGAACATATAAGGCACGCATAGAAACAATAAAACATCTGAATTATTGGGACCGTCTCAAAGCTCTTAATGTACTCTGGAAAGGAGACGAGAAAGGTATCAAGTAATATATACACGGAAGATACTGGAGGACCAGGTCCCAAACTTGCTGTAGAATAACAACATACTGGAGAGAAAGATACGGAAGGAAATGCAGAATAGAACCAGTGAGGAGTAGAGGTGCCATAGGCACAATCAGAGAACACTGAACATCAGAGGTTCACAGCTGTTAAACACCCTCCCAGCAAGCATTAGAAATATTGCCGGAACGAAGGTGGATGTATTTAAGAGGCACTTATGTAAATGTTTGAAAGAAGTGCTGGACCAACCGGGCTGTGGTGGATATGTGGGCCTGCGGGCCGCTCCAAGCAACAGATTGTTGGACCAAGTTATCACAAGTCAAGCCTGGCCTCATGCCGGGCTCGGAGTAGAACAACTCCCAGATCCCCCCTACCCCTCAAGTATGCTCCAGGTATGCCCTACCTCAATAACATACTTGGCTCTTTGCATTCCAACATTTACAATATATAAATAAATTATATACATATATAATATGAATATGTATAATATATATATATCATATATATGTATATATATATATATATATATATATATATATATATATATATATATATATATATTATAATAATAATAATAATATAAGCCAGAACCAAAACGCACTTCTCGGCCTACTATGCAAGGCCCGATTTGCCTAATAGGCCGAATGATTTTCTTTATTTTCAATAATGTTATAAATTAGTGTATTTGAATTATGATTATTATATTAAGAACATAAATTATTGACAGTGTTAGTTTAGATTACGTTAAGATAGGTTAGGTTAGGTTAGGAAGGGTTGGTTAGGTTCGGTATATGTTAGTTTTAACTCAAATTTAAATAAATTAACTTATACGTAATGAAATGGACAGATTTATCATTTCATAATAAAAAAAATAAAAAAAATATATGAATTCATGAAAAATTGGCTTATTAGGCAAATCGGGTGTTGCTCAGTAGGCCGAGTACTGCGTTCCGGCTACTAGGTACAACAGATATATATATATATGTCGTACCTAGTAGCCAGAACGCACTTCTCAGCCTACTATGCAAGGCCCGATTTGCCTAATAAGCCAAGTTTTCATGAATTAATGTTTTTTCGACTACCTAACCTAACCTAACTTTTTCAGATACCTAACCTAACCTAACCTACAAAGATAGGTTAGGTTAGGTTAGGTAGGGTTGGTTAGGTTCGGTCATATATCTATGTTAATTTTAACTCCAATAAAAAAAATTGCCCTCATACGTAATGAAATAGGTAGCTTTATCATTTCATAAGAAAAAAAACTAAAGAAAATATATTAATTTGGGAAAACTTGGCTTATTAGGCAAATCGGGCCTTGCATAGTAAGCTGAGAAGTACGTTCTGGCTACTAGGTACGACATATATATATATATATATATATATATATATATATATATATATATATATTTGTGTTCCTCACGTGTGCCCCAAAGAATGAGGTGATTTGGTAAAATGCTATGCCCAAGATTACTATCCGAGTGCCGGCGGTGGGGTGGTTCAAATAGCCTCGGCTATCACCTCATTTTGTCCGGTCGTGATGGTCAAGTGGATTAAGGCGTCTTGTACATACCAGTTGCGTTGCTCCTGGGAGTATGGGTTCGAGTCACTTCTGGGGTGTGAGTTTTCAGTTGCATATTGTCCTGGGGACCATTCAGGCTTGTTCGCATATATATATATATATATATATATATATATATATATATATATATATATATATATATATATTATGTGTGTGTGTGTATATAATATAATCCCATGTACTTTAGCTTTTTTATTTGAAAAATAATGTTCTGAATTACGAGCTGTTATTTAAATAAGGTTTTAATAGGATTCAGCGGCTTTAAAGATTGTCATATTTAATTATATCTATACAAATATTTTAAATGTATTTTGCATATTAAAATTTTTCTGGATAGCTATTAATTTCCTGGATTTGTTTGTTATATACATCAATGTCTGAAGTCAATGACTATGACACTCAATGAAGACTATGCCCAAGCGTCTTGGGCATAGTCTCGCTACACTTTGGTACGTAAAAGGTGTGTAGGGGATGTATAATACATCATACAACCTTCCTTATACTCCAGTATATTATACATCCTCTACGTGGTTTTTCTGCTCTAGAAGCACCAGCCTGTTGGACCAATATCTCTCAAGTCTGGCTCCGGGTCGGGCTTGGGGAGTAGAGGAACTCTCAGAACCACCATTCAGGTACAGTCCAGGCACAATTCTTAAGTTGCCAACGTCCGCCGTGAGCAGGTCTTCTGTTTACTAGTGTATTGTCTTAGGTTTAATAAGACATTTTGCTGTGTCTCGTGCCCACTGTTTATACGTTCCTATCATGTCCCCCCTCTCCCTTCTTCTTTCTAGTGTCGTAAGGCACAGTTCCCTCAGGCGCTCCTCATATCCCATCCCTCGGAGATCTGGGACGAGTCGCGTTCCGATGCCCCTGCTCACCTAGCAGTAAATGGGTACCTGGGAGCTACAACTGCTACGGGCTGCCCCTGTGTGTGTGTGTACTCACCTATTTGTGCTTGCGGGGGTTGAGCTTTGGCTCTTTGGTCCCGCCTCTCAACTGTCAATCAACTGGTGTACAGATTCCTGAGCCTACTGGGCTCTATCATATCTACATTTAAAACTGTGTATGGAGTCAGCCTCCACCACATCACTGCCTAATGCATTCCATCCGTTAACTACTCTGACACTGAAAAAGTTCCTTCTAACGTCTCTGTGGCTCATGTGGGTACTCAGTTTCCACCTGTGTCCCCTTGTTCGCGTCCCACCAGTGTTGAATAGTTTATCCTTGTTTACCCGGTCGATTCCTCTGAGGATTTTGTAGGTTGTGATCATGTCTCCCCTTACTCTTCTGTCTTCCAGTGTCGTAAGGTGCATTTCCCGCAGCCTTTCCTCGTAACTCATGCCTCTTAGTTCTGGGACTAGTCTAGTGGCATACCTTTGGACTTTTTCCAGCTTCGTCTTGTGCTTGACAAGGTACGGGCTCCATGCTGGGGCCGCATACTCCAGGATTGGTCTTACATATGTGGTGTACAAGATTCTGAATGATTCCTTACACAGGTTCCTGAACGCTGTTCTGATGTTAGCCAGCCTCGCATATGCCGCAGACGTTATTCTTTTTATGTGGGCTTCAGGAGACAGGTTTAGTGTCATATCAACTCCTAGATCTTTCTCTCTGTTCGTTTCATTAAGTACTTCATCTCCTATTCTGTATCCTGTGTTTGGCCTCCTATTTCCACCACCTAGTTTCATTACTTTGCATTTACTCGGGTTGAACTTCAACAGCCATTTGTTGGACCATTCACTCAGTCTATCTAGGTCATCTTGTAGCCTCCTACTATCGTCCTCAGTTTCAATCCTCCTCATAATTTTTGCATCATCAGCAAACATTGAGAGAAACGATTCTATACCCTCTGGAAGATCATTTACATATATCAGAAACAGTATAGGTCCAAGGACTGACCCCTGCGGTACACCACTCGTAACGTCTCGCCAATCTGAGACCTCACCCCTCACACTGACTCGTTGTCTCCTGTTACTTAGGTACTCCTGTATCCAACGGAGTACCTTCCCTTTCACTCCAGCCTGCATCTCCAGTTTTTTCACTACCCTCTTGTGTGGCACTGTGTCAAAGGCTTTCTGACAATCCAAAAATATGCAGTCTGCCCACCCTTCTCTTTCTTGCCTTATTTTTGTTGCCTGGTCGTAGAATTCAAGTAACCCTGTGAGGCAGGACCTGCCATCCCTGAATCCATGTTGATGCTGTGTTACAAAGTTCTTTCGCTCCAGGTGCTCCACTAGCTTTCTTCGCACAATCTTCTCCATCATCTTGCATGGTATGCAGGTTAGGGACACTGGTCTGTAATTCAGTGCCTCCTGTCTATCCCCTTTCTTGTATATCGGGACTACGTTAGCTGCTTTCCAAATTTCTGGCAGTTCCCCTGTTGCCAGTGATTTGTTATACACCATGGAGAGCGGGAGGCACAGTTCTTCTGCTCCTTCCTTTAGTATCCAAGGGGAGATTCCATCTGGGCCTATAGCCTTTGTCACATCCAATTCTAGTAAACACTTCCTTACTTCCCCGCTGGTAATCTCAAACTCTTCCAGTGGTTCCTGGTTAGCTATTCCCTCTCTTATCTCTGGGATTTCTCCTTGCTCTAAGGTGAAGACCTCTTGGAATTTCTTATTCAGTTCCTCACACACTTCCTTGTCGTTTGTAGTGAATCCTTCCGCTCCTATCCTTAATTTCATAACCTGTTCCTTTACTGTTGTTGTTCTCCTGATGTGGCTATGCAGCAATTTAGGCTGAGTCTTTGCCTTGCCTGCGATGTCATTTTCGTATTGTCTTTCTGCCTCTCTTTTCATCCTAACATAATCATTCCTGGCATTCTGGTATCTTTCTCTGCTCTCCAGTGTCCTGTTATTCCTATAGTTTCTCCATGCCCTTTTACTTTGCTGCTTAGCTAGCCTACATCTCTGATTAAACCATGGGTTTCTCATCTTCATTTCACTGTTTTCCTTTTGGACTGGGACAAACTTGTTTGCTGCGTCCTTGCATTTTTTCGTGAAGTATTCCATCATATCTTGGGCCGTCTTTTCCCTGAGCTCTGTTTCCCATGCTATATCTGCTAGGCATTTTCTTATCTCCTCATAGTTTCCCTTTCGGTATGCTAACCTTTTGGTTTCGGTATCCCTCCTCGAGTTCAATAACCCTTCTTCAATCAGGTACTCAAACACCAATACACTGTGGTCGCTCATTCCTACTGGGTCCTCAAAACTGATTTCTCTTATGTCAGAGTCGTCCAGGGTGAAAACCAGGTCGAGTCTCGCTGGTTCGTCATTTCCTCTCATCCTTGTGGGTCCACTGACATGCTGGGTTAAGAAGTTTCTAGTCGCCACCTCCAGTAGTTTGGCTCTCCACGTATCCTCGCCTCCATGCGGTTCCTTGTTCTCCCAATCAATCCTGCCGTGATTGAAGTCCCCCATGATGAGCAGGTGGGATCTATTTCTACAGGCAGAAGAGGCTGCCCTCTCAATTATAGTGTTAACTGCCATGTTGTTGCTTTCGTACTCTTGACTGGGTCTTCTGTCATTTGGTGGAGGATTATATATTACTGCTACTACTATCCTTGGTCCTCCCATTGTCATGGTGCCTGCTATGTAGTCTCTGAAACCCTCACAGCCCGGGATGGCCATCTCCTTAAAATTCCATTCCTTTCTCATGAGTAGGGCCATCCTCCTCCTCCCCTACCTTCCCTCTCTTTCCTTATTATTGTGTACTCCTGGGGAAACACGGCGGCGTGTGTGTGTGTGTGTGTGTGTGTGTGTGTGTGTGTGTGTGTGTGTGTGTGTGTGTGTGTGTGTGTGTGTGTGTGTGTGTGTGTGCGCGCGTGCGTGCGCGCGCTCGAGCGTGCATTTGTACCAATGCCGTTCTATATGAAACAAATTCATGGAGATGAGCTTAACCAGCCCCAAAACATCTCCATTAGCCTTAGAGACACGCTTCACACTCCATTTTACCTTAGAGTCTAACTCAAGTCTCTGTTTCCTTTCAGCGATATCCAAGAATGAAGTCTTCGAGCCGGAGTACAGAATGCCGGGTAGGAGAGTCTTCCCCTGTTCCTTGATTGTTCTTGAAACATTTTGTGTATCCATCATGCATGCCTACTCGTACGAATGTATACATATGTATTTTGTTCACCTTAAGTGATGGGTTGTTACAAATGTTTATACGGCAATTGGGGCCCCTATACGAGATAAAATAAATGTTTTTTCCCTCCACAGCTATTTCTAAAAGCGAGGATTTTGAAGAAAACGGCTTCAGAGTTTCCGGTATGATTTTTTCTGACAAATATTGCAATGTGGCAATATTTTGTTTTTTGTTAATTTTTGTTTTATTTTTGCACATGTAATTTTATGCTTCGTGCACTTTTTTATGGAGAATGTTTTTACTCTATTCTATTTGTTTTTTTTCAATTTTTGTATTTGGGATTATTTTTAACATCCTGAACCTTGTTTCTTTCTAATAGATCTCTAATAGAACAGCTGAGTGGCAAATGTTTAGGTGGTTTTGTATCAAAACACACACACACACACACACACACACACACACACACACACACACACACACACACACACACACAGGGGCCTCGTAGCCTGGTGGATAGCGTGCAGGACTCGTAATTCTGTGGCGCGGGTTCGATTCCCGCACGAGGCAGAAACAAATGGGCAAAGTTTCTTTCACCCTAAGTGCCCCTGTTACCTAGCAGTAAATAGGTACCTGGGAGTTAGTCAGCTGTCACGGGCTGCTTCCTGGGGTGGGTGTGTGTGTGGTGTGGGAAAAAAAAAGTAGTTAGTAAACAGTTGATTGACAGTTGAGAGGCGGGCCGAAAGAGCAAAGCTCAACCCCCGCAAAAACACAACTAGTAAACACAACTAGTAAACACACACACACAGGTGTGTACAGGTGGAAATTGAGTGCCCAAATGAGCCATAGAGACGTTAGAAAGATTTTTTTCAGTGTCAGAGTAGTAGACAAATGGAATGCACCACGAAGTGATGTGGTGGAGGCTGACTCCATACACAGCTTAAGTGTAGATATGATAGAGCCCAGTAGGCTCAGGAATCTGTACATCAGTTGATTGACAGTTGAGAGGCGGGACCAGAGAGCTCAACCCCCGCAAGCACAATTAGGTGAGTACACAAACACACACACCTTACTCTTCTGTTTTCCATTGTCGTGAGGTGCATTTCACGCAGCCTTTCCTCGCATGAGTTACGAGGAAAGGCTGCGTGAAATGCATCTCACGACACTTGAAGACAAAAGGGGAGAAATGACCACTATCTACAAACTTCTCAGAGGAATTGACTGGATAGATAAGGATAAATTGTTTTATACGGGTGGTACGCGAACAAGGGGACACAGGTGGAGATTGAATACCCAGGAGGTGAAAATAAAAAGCATGAAAGAGAAAACTACTCGATACCAGACTCAAACCACCCCTCAGGGAGGCGGTAATGTTCCTGTAGAAGGGACTTCTACAACACAACACTCAATTGCAGAATTGTTTAAAAAGAGCCCTGAAGCCATGTCTGCAGTAAAGTTGCCATGGAAGTGGCCTCTTCTCAGGAAGCAGCGAGATGTACTAGCCGGCTGATAAAGAAAAATAGCAGTAGTAGTAGCAGGCGTTAAGAAACAAACAAGGACCAGCCCAGCGGAGAGGAGGGACAAGGACAAAAACGCAGTTACTGAAATGCAGAAAGATGTAAGGATGGAGAGGGCTGACTAGAATATCGAAAAGGTTTTCAGGCTTGGACAGTACAACAAAGACAGAGACCGATTGATAAAGGTGGTATTCATGAGCGAGAACACAAGAGGACCTGTTTGCAAGGAAGAGCAGACTAGCAAATGTTCCGAAGTTCAAAAAGTATTCCTGCAGAGGGATATGACAAGGGACGAGCGAATGAGAGCATCAGACGTGAGGAGGGAGAGAAAGAGAGGAGTCAGGGAACCACAACCCCGAACCCTACAATCCCAGACGGGAGTGGGGAACCCTCCAGAAGCAGTTCAACAGCCACAGGGAGAGGAGCACCACCCCTACCTTCCACCCATTAGACATCCTACCTGCCCCATCCCCTGCCAGCCTTCCCCCCCCCCATTAAGTGCCCACCTAGGGCATCCTAATCCCACTCAGTCCCTCCCCAGGACCTCCCTTCTCCCTCAACCCCACAAGCCCTCCCTTCTCCCCCCACCTCCCTAAGCCCTCCATGCTCCTCTGCTCTCCTAAGCCCTCCATTCTCCCCCACCCCCCTAAGCCCTCCATTCTCCCCCACCCCCCTAAGCCCTCCATTCTCCCCCACCCCCCTAAGCCCTCCATTCTCCCCCAGCCCCCTAAGCCCTCCATTCTCCCCCAGCCCCCTAAGCCCTCCATTCTCCCCCACCCCCCTAAGCCCTCCATTCTCCCCCACCCCCCTAAGCCCTCCATTCTCCCCCACCCCCCTAAGCCCTCCATTCTCCCCCACCCCCCTAAGCCCTCCATTCTCCCCCACCCCCCTAAGCCCTCCATTCTCCCCCACCCCCCTAAGCCCTCCATTCTCCCCCACCCCCCTAAGCCCTCCATTCTCCCCCACCCCCCCTAAGCCCTCCATTCTCCCCCACCCCCCCTAAAGCTCCCCCCCCCCTAAAGCCTCCCCCCTCTCCCCCCCCTCTCTTCTTCCTCACCCACTTCAAGCCCTCTCTTCTCTCCCACCCGCCCAAGTCCTCCCTCCTCCACCACCCTCCCCGTACCAGATCCTCCCAGCCCAGCACACCCTAGAACCCCCAGGTCCCCCTTCCTAGGCCCTCCCATCCCGGTCCCTCCATCCCGGTCCCTCCCTGTTTCCCTGCTTCAGGGGAATCGACACAAACTGAGGAAGGACTGAGTGTCAGTTTCAGGGTGATGTTCTCGAACATAGATAGGATTACAAGCAAGGCAAGTTAACTAAGGGAAAGAGCACAAGTGAACCCAGATGTAATCAGACTCACAGAAACAAAACTCTCAGGAATCATAACGAATGCGGTGTTTCCCCAGGACTACACAGTAATAAGGAAAGGGAGGGACGGTAGGGGAGGTGGTGGAGTGGCCCTACTAATGAGACTGGCATAGAGTTTCAAGGGGATGGCTATTTCGGGTTGAGTGGGATTCAGAGACTACATAACAGGCACCATGACAGTGGGAGGACCAAGAATAGTAGTAGCAGTAATATACAACCCTCCACCAAATGACAGAAGACCCAGGCAAGAGTATGACAACAACAACATGGCAGTTAACATTATAACTGAGAGGGCAGCCTCTGCTGCCTGTTGAAATAAATCCAATCTGCTCATCATGGGGAACTTCAATCAAGGAAGGATAGACTGGGAGAACAAGGAACCGCATGGAGGTGAGGATACATGGAGAGCTAAACTGTTGGAAGTGGCGACAAGAAACTTCTTAAGCCAGAATGTCAGGGAACCCACAAGAATGAGAGGAAACGATTAACCAGCGAGACTCGACCTGGTCTTCACTCTGAACGACTCCGACATAAGGGATTTCGGTTTCGATGCCCTGGTAAGAATGAGCGACCACAGAGTACTGACCTTTGAGTATCAGGTTGAAGAAGGGTTAAAGAACTCGAGGAGGGGAGCTGAAAACAAAAGGCTGGCATTCCGAAAGGGAAACTATGAGGAGATAAGGAAATTCCTAACAGATATGACATGAGAAATAGAGCTCAGAGGAAAGACGGCCCCAAGACATGATGGACTACATCACGCAGAAGTGTAAGGAGGCAGCAAACAAGTTTGTCCCGGTCCAAAAGGAAAACAACGAAATGCAGATGAGAAACCCATGGTTTAATCAGAGATGTCGGCTAGCTAAGCAGCAAAGTAAAAGGGTGTGGAGAAACTAGAAATAACAGGACTCTTGGGAGCAGAGAAAGATACCAGAGTGCCAGGAATGAATGTCAGGCTGAGAAGAGAGGCAGAAGGGTAATACGAAAATGACATCGCAAGCAAGGCAAAGACTCAACCAAAATTGCTGCATAGCCACATCAGGAGAAAAACAGTAAAGGAACAGTTAATGAAATTGAGGATAGGGGCAGACAGATTGACTACAAACGACAAGAAAGTGTGCGAGGAACTGAATAAGAAATTCCAGGAGGTTTTCACATTAGAGCAAGGGTAAGTTCCAGAGATACGAGAGGGAATAGTTAACCGGGAACCACTAGAAGAGTTTGAGATTACCAGTGGGGATGTAAGGAAGTTCTTGCTAGAGTTGGATGTGTCAAAGGCTATAGGCCTGGATGGAATCTCCCCTTGGATATTAAAAGAAGGAGCAGAAGCATTGTCTCTACCACTCTCCATAGTGTATAACAAATCACTGGTAACAGGGGAATTGCCAAAAATTTGGAAGAAGGCTAATGTAGTCCCGATATACAAGAACGGGAATAGACAGGAGGCACTGAACTACATGGAAAGTGTCCCTAACTTGCATACTATGCAAGGTAATAGAGAAGATTGTGCGAAAAAAGCTAGTGGAACATCTGGAGCGAAAGAACTTTGTAACACAGCATCAACACGAGTTCAGGGATGGCAAGTCCTGCCTCATAATATTAATTGAATTCTACGACCGGGTTAGAGAGGGGTGGGCAGACAGCATATTTTTGGATTGCCAGAAAGCCTTTGACACGAGGCTGCTGAAAAAGCTGGAGAAGCAGGCAGGAGTGAAAGGGAAGGTACTCCATTGGATAAGGGAGCACCTATGCAAAAGAAGACAACGAGTCACTGTGAGGGGTGAGATTGGCGAGACTTCACCAGTGGAGTCCCGCAGGGTTCAGTCCTTGGACCTATACTGTTTCTGGTATATGTAAATGATCTCCCAGAGGCTATAGAATCGTTCCTCTCATTGTTTGCTGATGATCCAAAAATTATGAGGACTAAAACAGAGGATGATAGTAGGAGGCTACAAGATGACCTAGACTGAATGGTCCAACAAATTTCTACTAAAGTTCAACCCGAGTAAATGCAAGGTTATGGAACTAGATGGTGGAAACAGGAGGCCAGACACAGGATACCGAATGGGAGATCAAGTACTCATGAAACGGACAGAGAGAAAGATCTAGGAGTTGATATCACACCAAACCTGTCTCCTGAAGCCCACATAAAAAAGAATTATATATGCGGCATATGCGAGGCTGGCTAACATAAGAACAACTTTCAGGAACCAGTGTAAGGAACCTAGTACACAGCATATGTAAGACCAATCCTGGAGTATGCGACCCCAGCATGGAGCCCGTACCTTGTCAAGCACAAGACAAAGCTGGAAAAAGTTCAGAGGTATGCCACTAGACTAGTCCCAGAACTAAGAGGAATGAGTTACGAGGAAAGGCTGCGTGAGATTCACCTCACGACAGTGAAAGACAGAAGAGTGAGGGGAGACATGATCACTACCTACAAAATTCTCAGAGCAATTGACAGGGTAGATAAGGATAAACATTTTAACACTGGTGGAGACTGAGTACCCAAATGAGCCACAGGGACGTTAGAAAGAACTTTTTCAGTATCAGAGTAGTTAACAGGTGGAATGCATTAGGCAGTGATGTGGTGGAGGTTGACTCCATACACAGTTTCAAATGCAGATATAATAGGCTCAGGAATCTGTACATCAGTTGATTGACGGTTGAGAGGCGGGACCAAAGAGCCAGAGCTCAACCCTCGTAAGCACAACTAGGAGAACACACACAGTCTCAGTACCCCATAAGAGGCTGGTACAAAAGCAGGAGACAGTCAGGAGTGACTGGTAAGGTGTCTCCAGTGGATAAGGGAGTACCTAAGCAATAGGAAGCAGTGTGTTACAAAGAGCGGTGAGACCTCTGATTGGCGTGAAGTCACTAGTGGAGTCCTACGGGGCTCTGTACTCGTTCCTATCCTGTTTCTAAGTAAATGATCTCCCGAAGGGTATAGACTCATTCCTCTCAATGTTTGCTGGCGATGCCAAAATTATGAGAAGGATTAAGACAGAGGAGGACAGCTGGAGGCTTCAGGTAGACCTAGACAAACTGAAGGAATGGTCGAACAAATGGTTGTTAGAGTTTAACACAAGCAAATGTAATGTAATGAAGATAGGTGTAGGGAGCAGGAGGCCAGATACAAGGTATCATTTGGGAGATGAAATTCTTCGAGAGAGAGAGAGAGACCTGGGGGTTGATATCACGCCAGACCTGCCCCTGAAACCCATATCAAGAGGATAACATCAGCGGCACATGCCAGGTTGGCCAACATAAGAACGGCATCTAGAAACTTGTGTAAGGAATCTTTCAGAACATTATATAAAACATATGTCAAACCAATCCTGGAGTATGCAGTTCCAACATGGAGTCCATATCTAGTCAAGCATAAGACTAAACTGGAGAAGGTTCAAATGTTTGCCACCAGATTACTATCCAAACTGAGGGGTATGAGCTACGAGGAGAGACTACGGGAATTAAACCTCAAGTCACTGGGAGACAGAAGAGTTAGGGGGGACATGATCACCATATACAAAATTCTCAGAGGAATTGATAGGGTAGATAAAGACAGACTATTTAACTCAAGGGGCACACGCACTAGGGGACACAGGTGGAAATTGAGTGCCCAAATGAGCCACAGAGACATTAGAAAGATTTTTTCAGTGTCAGTAGTGGACAAATGGAATGCATTAGGAAGCAATGTGGTGGAGGCTGACTCCATACACAGTTTCAAGTGTAGATATGATAGAACCCAATAGGCTCAGGAACCTGTACACCTGTTGATTGACAGTTGAGAGGCGGGACCAAAGAGCCAGAGCTCAACCCCCGCAAGCATAACTGAGTACAACTAGGTGGGTGAATACGAACGGGCCTCGCGGCTGAGTGGACAGCGCTCGGGAGTCGTAATCGTAAGGGCCCGAGTTCGATTCCCATCTGAGGCAGAAACAAATGGGCAGAGGTTTTCAACCTGTTGCGCCTGTTCACCTAACAGTAAATAGGTACCTGAGAGTTAGACGGCTGCTACGGGCTGCTTCCTGGGGATTAGTGTGCGTGCGCTTATGTGTTAAATATATGTAGTAGATATAATAGAGAAAAAATAGATTTGTTAGAAAGGTGGGGTCCAAGATTCTGTAGACACAGAGTAAATACACACAAACGTACACTCAAAAACACACAAGCTTGCGTAAGCACACGCACAAGCTCGCTCACTCGCGCGCGCACACTCGCGAACTCATGCACAAGCGCGCGCGCGCGCGAACACACGCACAAACCCAACGTACTCGCCAAATAAAACCTGAGCACAAGTAATAATGTTAATGGACTGCCAAGTGCGAGCATTTCTCCCTCTTCCTGACGGGCTCCTGCTGGGACAAGTCATGGTGAGGAGTCAGAGGGAGGGAAAGGCATGGGAGAGGGTAGGAGTGAGGTAAGATGTGAGAGGGGAAGAGGAGAGATGTAGGGAGGACATATTGTAGCTATCGCGTCTTATCGCCATGTTTCTCTCATCAGTGACTGTTGCTTATGCCTGTGATACACCGCTCGTTAGCCTCACTGTGTGGGCAACACCTGGTGATCTAAGCTTACTTTCTTCACCCTTCATGTTTGCATCTAATTCTCCCGGTGGCTTTCGACTGTGAACTTTCTCTTGCTTTCCCAGCTGCTACTCTCGCCTTTTCCGTTGCGCTTTCTTTGTTTACGAGCGCAGGCTTTCTAATTCTGAATTTTGTTGTTCAAACCTGTTTTTGGTTGACACTGAGTCTTTTTTGTTTTTATTTACGAACCCTTCTTCTCTCTCTCTCTCTCTCTCTCTCTACTTTCTCTTGTGAGAGTCATATCTCTTATTTCTTCTTCGGGATTTGCTTGTGTGTCTTGATTGCGTCTCCATCACGAAGCCGTCTAGTGCCACATGTTCTCCTGGTGACGGCCTTGCACGCTCTAATAGACTTAAGTGCATGATCTAAACTTGTAGATAATTATCTGTTGATGTTAAGTAAACTCTACTTAGTTGAGATCTCTGACGTAATTACTCCCTGAAATGTTATAATTTAAAGATGGATGTCACAATTAACTTCTGATGTATTAAAGGGAGTTCTATTTCACAATTACTCTCATAGGCTATTGTATAAAGTAGAAATCCATGACTTCACTACCTTTTGACTTATTATGACACATTTCTGGAATTTATAATAACTGAAGAGTATCTGTGAATGGCCTGTTGGCCCATACGTGACAGCTCCTATTTATACCCACCTAAACTCGTTCATATAAATGACTTACCTACGCATTGACGCAATCCAGCACTCTCTCGTCTCTTGTCTTAATTCCCAATAAGGAAGGACCATGAACAAATCCACATGGGCCGTGACGAGGGTTCGAACCTACGTCCGAGAGGATCCCAGACTCTGCCTTAATCCTACTTCGATAGCTCAGTCGATTAAGGCAGCGTCTGGGATCCTCTCGGACGCAAGTTCGAATCTTCGTCACGGCCCTTGTGGATTTGTTCATTTGATGCATCACGCTATTGTGATTTCAGTGTGTAAGGAAGGGCCATGATTGAAGAACACAAGTGGATAAAGTGGAAATAAAGTGTAAGTGGACAAACACAGGTGAGACTTTAATGACAGGTTGCCACTGCACCACCAGATAACGGGGCTGACTGGAAGCCATGACGCTCTCAGTTTGATATTCTCGCTCAAGAAAGATTCAATATTATAGTTTTATAAACTACGTACTTCCTAACTCTCGACGTAACGTGCGCTATGTCTCCAGAGTAAATACCAACCGTGATATGTTTAGTAAATATAATTTCAGCATTCCAGGCATAAGCTGAAAATCAGATTACTACTGAACATCCAATAGAAAGCCGTACTGTAGAACTAAAAATATATGTAACTGCAGTTTATATGTAGTGAAAAAGAAATAGCCACCGGAGGAGGAGTAAGAATTTTGTTTCTTTTTTTCAGACATGAAAAATCTAAATTAGGATTTAGATATCTTCATATAGGACATAGACAAGGATACAAACTGTAGGACTGTATCATCCTTTGCAGATGAAACTAGGATTGTTATGAGAGTAGGCAACATAGAGGACACGGCACCAAGCTCTCATAAGTCTCAGCTCTATTGGACCAAACCCTCACAAGTCAAGCCTGACCTCGGGCCGGGCTTGGGGAGTAGAACAACTCCCAGAACCCCATCAATCAGGTGTCAAGCAATCCTCTAATCTGATGTAAGTCGTGTCTTTCAAAGAGCCACAGAAAAGGTATTTCAATGAATGCGAATTCCCGCTATGGTAAAAACAAAGGAATGAAAACAGGAACCACATACATAAAAGCGCAGTCACATCACATAATAGAAAATCAACGTAAAGGATTTTGGTGTCATGCTGGAAGGCCTTACTTTTAAAAGAACACAATAAAGTAGCCGTCACAACTGCAAGAGAAGTGACAGACTGAGTAACAAGAGCCTTTCAAACAAGATATGCGATACCAATGATACTCTTCAAGATACTAGTGCGCTCTAGAGTGGATTAGAGGGACTGGTTCCAAATCTGAACACAGACATAACACCACACGAGACCAGTAGGCATGGCAGGATGTGCAGAACACCCCATTGAAAAGCAAAGGTGCAATATGTACTCTGAGAGAGAACTATCAACATCAGAGGCCCAAGACTGTTCAACACGCTTCCACTACACAAGGGCCATAACTGGCCGGTGTCTCAGTGTTCAAGAGAACTCGACAAACACCTCTGAAAAATATCTGATCAACCAGGCTATGATTCATATGTCAGGCTGCGAGCAGCCGCGTCCAACAGCCTCGTTGACCAGGCGACCAACCGGGAGGCCTTTTCGAGGACCGGGCCGCTGGGCCGTCGATCCCCGGAAGCTACACAAGGTAGGTAGGCTGAGAATTGCTGCGTCATACACACTGGTTAACGAGACTACTAACCCAACCTGTCTTCCAAACACAAGACAGAAACGTCAAAGACGAAACACAAAGAACGTAGTATTTCGCTCGTATAAGCCGGTCGGCCGAGCGGACAGCACGCTGGACTTGTGATCCTGTGGTCCCGGGTTCAATCCCGGGCGCTGGCGAGAAACAATGGGCAAAGTTTCTTTCACTCTATGTCCCTGTTACCTAGCAGTAAAATAGGTACCTGGGTGTTAGTCAGCTGTCACGGGCTGCTTCCTGGGGGTGGAGGCCTGGTCGAGGACCGGGCCGCGGGGACACTAAAAAGCCCCGAAATCATCTCGAGATAACCTCAAGATAATGTCGCATTTCGCTCGTATGCGTTACCTAAGGCATTAGGTAACGCCACACTTCCATTGTCGTACTAGAAAATGGAAGCGGCTCGCGAAAGTGACGTACTTTCCCGTTTTCTGTTGTGGGTCCTCTGGTAGGTTAGAGGACACTGTAACTTGACCGTATTCTTGACGTTGGGAAACCTTAGGAGGGACGGGCTGACTAACCAGGAGGCCTGGTTAAGAGACTGGGCCACGGGTGATATCGATCCTCGGAACCACTACTAGGCAACAAGGTAACCCCTCCCTCTACCCCATCCTCTGTAGTATGGAAATTCTGCAATAACCAATTTCGCAGAACATGACACGCACATCCCCCAACCCCCACCCCGCGAGCATTCCATTACCTTCCTGGGGTTATTCAATCCTGTTCCTCGGCCTGTACCAACTACGGCCTGTACCCTCGGCCTGCACCAACTACGGCCTGTACCCTCGGCCTGTACCAACTACGGCCTGTACCCTCGGCCTGTACCAACTACGGCCTGTACCCTCGGCCTGTACCACAGGCTGTACTATACGGCCTAATAAATCCTAAAAAAGCATTGAGGACATGTAATAAACAATCCAATAAACAGCATGAAAGTGGAAGATCCGGACAACTTCTTTATGCGTGATATCCAAACCCCTGTAAATATAATTGATATCAACACGAGCTTGGCAGATTTTGAAAAAAATTAACAATATGCCCATGCACTCAGCCCCGGGGCCAGATTCGTGGAATTCAATATCTATAAAGAAATGCAAAGTGCCAGTAGCACAGGCACTCGGTATAGTGTGGAGGAAGAGCTTGGACACGGGGGAGATACCAAATGCTCTTAAAGCAGCAGACATAGCCCCTCTACACAAGCGAGGGAGCAAAGCATTGGCAAAGAATTATAGACCAGTTGCACTAACGTCCCTCATAATAAAAGTATTTGAGAGAGTGATCAGGAGTCAGGTCACCAGTTTCATGGAAACCAATGACCTCCACAACCCAGACCAACATGGATTTAGAGCGGTAGGATCATGCTTCTCACAGCTACTTGTCCAGTATGACAATAGTCACTGAAGCAATAGAAGGAAAACAGAATGCAGATGTGGTATTCACGGACTTTGCGAAGGTATTCGATAAATGTGACCATGGAGTGATGGAACACAAAATGAGGTCAGAGGGAATAACTGGAAAAGTAGGATGGTGGATACTCAGAGTGCAGAAACCTCCTCAGTACGGGTAAATGTACCAAGAGCTGTAAATTCTTTCACCCAGAAATTTGCAAGAACTCTTGAAACAGGAAAGAATGCTTCAATACGTAATGTCCAGCTTTTCATACAAGAGGTACCAGGCGAATAAAACTGACAGGCCGCCAGTGTGAAAACAGCCACAACTCCATCGACCAGGAGGATTTTTTAGCAAGAGAAAGAGGAGAAGAATGGCTAAAAATATTCAGGGACTACCACCATCTCGCTCAAATGCTAGAGAGGGCGCAAACACAGTGGCCTCCTTACCAGAGCCTCAGATATTAACACCCAGTAAGGCATCCAGCACTTCCACTAACACGATAACATCATTTATATTTGCCAACATCCAGGGTATAAAAACACGCAAATCCAACAAAGTTAACTTTATAGATGGTCTCCTTCATGAGGCAAATGCAGTGTTTGCAGCCTTAACGTAAATCCACACAAAGTAGTACCATGATGGTGAAACATGGATTTCGGAGTACAATCTTTTCAGATGTGACAGGAAACACAGGCTACAGGGTGGGGTCAGCCTCTACATCACAGACACATTCATCTGTACTGAGCTGCTAAACACCACAAATGATATGGTGGAAGTGCTGATAATCAAAATAGATTGTAAATGTAGTTATTGTCCTTGTATATAAGTCACCGGAGGCAAACCCTCAGCAGTTTAAAAACCAACTAATGAAAATAGAACACTGCTTGGAAAACCTCACAAATCCAGCCCCGAACATCATCCTGCTTGGGGCACCTACGGCACCTGAAATGGAAGGACCTGGCTAATACAGTAATATCAGAAAAAATACCAGGAAGTAGCCTATATGAACAGGCTCATGCAAATGACCTATTAGGGATGTGCGGCAGGTTTGCCTTAAACCAGCAAATAGTAGAACCAATCAAAAAAGAAAACACGTTGGACCTCATTTTCCCTAATAATGATGAATTGATCAGGAACATAATGATTACAAATACCTGTTACTCTGATCACAACTTAATTGAAGTTCAGACAAGCATAGGCAGTAGACCTGCACAACCAATCCCGAGCCCCAGGGGAGGAGAATTCAGCAAATTCAATTTTAAAAATAAACGGATTAACTGGGAGCAAATAAACCAAGACTTCACAGAAATAAGCCGGGAAGAACAGCTAGAAAATGCAAACCTGAACCAATGTCGGCAGGTCTAGAAATATTCTCAAACCGCATACCCCTAAGAAAAAAGAAGAGATGCAGATTGGAACGGGAACGTTGTTCCCTCTATAGGCGAAGAAAACGAATCGCGGAACAACTTGAGTCACACACTATCTCAAGAACGGCGAAGAAGGCTAGGTAGAGAAATAGGCACAATTGAACTATAGCTATAAGAATCATACTGAATACAAGAGACAAAGAAAGCAAAAAGCCATCAGTGAAATAGAGAGAAACCTGAAATATTTTTTCTCCTGTGAAAATCAAGAGAGATGAAACTTTCACAGATGACAACAAAGAAATGAGTGAAATTCTGAGGAATCAGTCTTACTGTTTTCAGCGAGCCATTAAACACATTAAAGATTGATAACCCAAATGAATTTTTCATGGATGTGATGCCAACATCAAACCATATATCAGATGTCACCCTATTCCCACTAGATTTTGAAGAAGCCATAAACAGGATGCCTATGCACTCTGCAAAAGGCCCTGATTCTTGGAACTCCATATTCATTAAGAACCGTAAAAAAAAACATTGTCACAGGCCCTTCACATTCTTTGGAGGCAAAGCCTAGATACTGGCGTACTAAAAACATACTGACATATTAACTAACATAAACTGACATACTAAAAACAGCAGAGATATCACCACTCTTAAAGGAGGAAATAAGGTAAAGGCAAAAATTTACAGACCGATAGCACTAACATCACACATCAAAATCTTTGAGTGCTAAGTAGTAAGGTCACAAAATACATGGAATCACAGCATCTCCATAACCCCGGACAACATGGTTTCAGAACAGGGCGCTCTTGCCTGTCACAGTTGCTGGACCACTATGACATGGCATTAGATGCCATGGAAGACAAACAAAACGCTGATATAATTTACACAAATTTCACAAAAGCCTTCGACAAATGTGACCATCTTGTTATTGCGCACAAAATGTGTTCAAAAAGTATTACCGGAAAAATAGGCAGATGGATCTACAATTTCCTGACTAATAGAACCCAATGTGTAATAGTCAACAAAATATAATCCGAACCATCAACCGTGAAGAGCTCAGTCCCCCAGGGTACTGTGCTTGCTCCAGTACTTTTTCTCATCCTCATATCGGACATAGACAAGGACACAATCTATATCATTCTTTGCAGATGACAATAGGATTTTTATGAAAGTAGACAACAGAGAGTACAGCAAACCTCCAATCAGATGTAAATAGTCTTTCAATGGTATTTAATGGAAAATAATATGGTATTTAATGAAGATAAGTTCAGCTCATGCGCTACGGAAAAAAAATGAAAATATAAAAACAGAAACCACGTACAAAACGCAGTCAAATCATAACATAGAACAAAAAGGCAATGTAAAGGATCTGGGTGTACTCGTGTCGGAAGACCTTACCTTTAAAGAACACAATAAAGTAGCTGCCACAACTGCAAGAAAATGACAGGTTGAATAACAAGAACTTTTCACACTAGAGATGCTAAACCGATGATGATACTTTTCAAAAATCACAAAAACACAAAAATCAGCATGAAAATTATCTTCTGAAGCCTAAAAAAACTACAAGCAGATGTTAATAAAGTTTTCGACTGGGCAGCAGAAAATAACATGTTTATCAGTGATAATTTCCAGGTACTCAGGTACGGTAAAAATGAGAACCTTAAATATGATAAAAGGTACAAAATACAATCAAATCTGCCCATAGTAGGAAAGCAACATGTAAATGATTTGGAAATAATGATGTTTGACGACCTAACGTTTAGGGAGCATAACCAAGCAAATATTGCGTCAGCCAGAAAAATTATAGGAGAACTTACGAGAACTTTCAAATCCAGGGATCCCATCACAATGGTTGTACTCAAGTCACTTGTGCTCTCCCGTCTTGAGTACTGCTCAGTACTCACTTCCCCCTTCAGAGCAGGAGAGATTGCTGAAATAGAGTACAGCGAATATATACGGCACACATAGACGCGATAATGCACCTAAATTATTGGGATCGTCTTAAAGCCCTCCAAATGTACTCATTAGAAAGGAGACGAGAGAGAGATAAAATAATATACACGTGGATAATACTGGAGGACCAGGTCCCAAATCTACACAGCAAAATAACAACATACTGGAGTGAACGATATGGAAGAAAATGCAGAATAGAACCAGTGAAGAGCAGAGGTGCCATAGGCACAATCAGAGAACACTGTATAAACATCAGAGGTCCGCGGTTGTTCAACGTCCTCCCAGCGAGCATAAGAAATATTGCCGGAACAACCGTGGACATCTTCAAGAGAAAACTAGATAGTTTTCTCCAAGGAGTGCCGGACCAACCGGGCTGTGGTGGGTATGTGGGCCTGCGGGCCGCTCCAAGCAACAGCCTGGTGGACCAAACTCTCACAAGTCAAGCCTGGCCTCGGGCCGGGCTTGGGAAGTAGAACAACTCCCAGAACCCCATCAACCAGGTATGTCCTGTACCATAACCTACATCTACTCCCTCATAACACATCCTGCATCCTTACCTCTCTTACATCCAGCGCCCTCTGCATCCTCTTTAATATTAATGATATTCACTGGACGTTCCACCCAGCTGACCAGCACCGAGGCTTCACGAAGACTTAAGACATTCTTGACCAGGCATGTATGCCCCCATCTGTCTCCCACTATCCCCCCACCATTTTCCAGATTCCCCAACCCTGCACCAGACCTATAATACGTCTTCGCTAACGCCTGTTTCTCTCCCCCTACCCCTCAGCCATCTCCAAGAACGACGACGAGAGCTTGTCCGTATCTGGCATGAAGATCAACGGGTTCTCGGACGAGTATCTTGACCGGATAGAACCCAACGGCAACATCCCCGACAAGGACTGCGGTAAGTGCCTGCTCCTTCCTCGCTCCCCCAGGTTCCCGATCCTTGGTGTGATGCTGGGGAGGAAAGGGGATGGGGAGGAATGTATAGTTCCCGATCAGGTGTCGGTTTTCCCATTTTAAGGTAATTGGGATCCAGGATACATCTGGCACAGTAGACTTGGCGGCCCGGGCCAGGTCGGGTCTATCGCCCGCCCTGTTATCACTGTTCAGTTCCCCAAACTCTCTCTGAATTTGTATTATTAAATGCTTAAATACACATTTCTGGAACTAGGTAGTGTGAAATATATATATATATATAAATCCATGTTAAATTTAATTATATTTGTCTTGAAGTTTGTTGAGGTTGGTACAAAATGTTCTATACAAGTGAGATGTTTTGTGGTAAAGTGTGTAGTAATGCTTGGTGTATCCTCCTCCTTCTAGGAAGCTTTGACCGTGAGTAGTCTGACACTTTACTCGTACTTCAGTCACTTTACTCATTTATATTTTAAATTTAGAAGCTTGATTTGTAGCTGATTTATATATTAATTTTATGTAGTTGATTATTGTAGTGACTAGTCTGCACTGCTTGTATTAGTGGAGAGTGAACGTTTAATTTTATACAACAATGCCTATTATATGTCCGTGTATCTTGAGGTTATCTTGATGATTTCAGGGCTTAGCGTCCCCGCGGCCCGGTCCTCGACCAGGCCTCCTTTTTTGTATGTGTATGTGTTGTGGTGGTGGGGGGAGGGCTCCCCACTGGGTGGCACCCCTGGCACTCAAATTTTTGGGGAGTGATTTGTATCATCCTGCACTTTTTTTTTTTTTTTTTTTTTTTTTTGAGATATATACAAGAGTTGTTACATTCTTGTACAGCCACTAGTACGCGTAGCGTTTCGGGCAAGTCCTTAATCCTATGGTCCCTGGAATACGATCCCCTGCCGCGAAGAATCGTTTTTTCATCCAAGTACACATTTTACTGTTGCGTTAAACAGAGGCTACAGTTAAGGAATTGCGCCCAGTAAATCCTCCCCGGCCAGGATACGAACCCATGACATAGCGCTCGCGGAACGCCAGGCGAGTGTCTTACCACTACACCACGGAGACTGCTATGGATGCACCACTTGGATGATGATGGTGCGGGTGCCTCGCTGCCTGTTGGGGTTGGAAGAGCCAGTGCCACCCCCTTGGTTCTTCAACCCCCCCCCCCCCAAACCATTATAAAGCCGAATTTACGGAGCTGCTCACGGTGGCTGTTGGAGAATCTGTGGTTTTGTTTAATAATGAGTTATGTTGTCGAACAGATGGAATGGGTATGAGTTCGCCCTTGATCCTTCCCCCCTCTGTTGCTTTTCTATTTCATTATGAGAAAAATTGGCTTGATTGACAAATAGATTTTAAGCCAATTGTTTACAATAGATGTTCAGATTTTTTTAAGGTATTTCACTTGTATAATTATTTAAAGGTTATCTTAACTCTACACATGGTAACATTAAATTTGCAGTTGAAACAGTGTGTGCAGGGAAGGGAAGGGGGGTATCAAGGGAAAGTGCCAAGTCATTACGACTATTATAGCACTGGAAAAGGGGTCAGGATTAGGATTTGGGATGGGACGGGGGAAAGGAATGGTGTCTAACCACTTGGACGGTCGGGGGATTGAACGCCGACCTGCATGAAGCCAGACCGTTGCTCTACCGTCCTACAGCCCTAGTGGTTGGGCAGGAGTGTGCCGGGATTTTTTTTTTTTTTAGAAAAGGTAACTACACAGATGTTGTTCTTTGTTTAAATTGGGTTATTTTTCATTTAAGTTTAATTTTTGAGGAATTTGTTCGTAACTGATTTATATATATATATATATATATATATATATATATATATATATATATATATATATATATATATATATATATATATATATATATATATATATATATATATGCAGATATAAATAATAATAATATACTACTTAACCTAGTGTGCAAGGCCTGCTTTGCCTAAGTGATTTTTGTTATTTTCATGCTTTTCTTTCCAAATTGGTTTATTCCACTTAATATTGTGGAATACTTAGGAACATGAATTAAGACTGTTATGTAATTAGAAGAAAAACAAAATGCATATGTTGTATACACAGACTTTGGAAAGGTATTCGTAAAGTGTGACCTTGGAGTGATATCTTGAGGTTATCTTGAGATGATTTCGGGGCTTAGCGTCCCCGCGGCCCGGTCCACGACCAGGCCTCCTTTTTGTTACACACCCCCAGGAAGCAGTCCGTAGCAGTTGTCTATCTCCCAGGTACCTATTTACCGATTTCAATATCCGCCTCCACCGGGGGATCGAACCCGGAACCTCAGGACTACGAATCCCGAGCGCTGTCCACTCAGCTGTCAAGCCCCCTTGTGATAGCCCATAAAATGAGACCAATAAGAATAAAATGTTAAGTGGGGCGTTGGATTTTCAACTTTGTCACACACAATGCAGTGTGTGACGGTCAATCAAGTAAGATAAAGTCCAAGCGCAGTGGAAAGCGCTGTACCCCAGGGTACAGTCCTTGCACCGCTGTTATTTCTCCATTCTTATGTTGGGTATAGACAACCCCCTCGTCCACTGATACGCGCGGGGAGGTCCTCGGGCCAGATTCACGAGGCAGTTACGCAAGCACTTACGAACGTGTACATCTTTCCTCAATCTTTGACGGCTTTGGTTACATTTATTAAACAGATTACAAGCATGAAAAGTTCCCAATAAACCGTTGTTATTGTTATAAACAGCCTCCTGGTGCTTCGGAGTTCATTAACTATTTAATAATTGTAAACAAAGCCGCCAAAGATTGAGAAAAGATGTACACGTCCGTAAGTGCTTGCGTAACTGCTTCCTGAATCCAGCCCCTCGTGGTTTCACTGTCCTCAACATGCCTGAGATTACTCGGATAATTTTAGGTAACTTTTATAAAGTCAAATGTGTTAGTTTACATCATATTAGCATTTTTATTCCTTAAGAGAAAAGCACCTGTATGGAAAATGGAAATAGTTGTTTAATTCGTAATAGTTTATTGTGTCTAGGGACAGGCAACCTAGCTATGTATATATACATGTTAGGCTTATTTCGATGTACCCCCCCCCCCTTTTCCAGGGGTGGAACTACTGACCCTTCCCAGGATGGAGCCTAACTAGAAGCTGACTATCTTCTGGGTAACTATTTACTGGTAGGAGAACAGAACATTAAATGATAGGAAACGTGCTTGACCATTTGTCCCGCCCGGAATTCGAACCCGGAATTCCCGATTGTAAGTCTAGAACTAACCTGCCTGATAACTGCTTGATGGGGTTCTGGAAATTCTTCTACTCCCCAAACCCGGCCCGAGGCTAGACTTGACTTGTGAGAGTTTGGTCCACCAGGCTGTTGCTTGGAGCGACCCGCAGGCCCACATATCCACCACAGCCCGGTTGGTCCGGCACTCCTTGGAGGAAACTATCTAGTTTCCTCTTGAAGATGTCCACGGTTGTTCCGGCAATATTTCTTAAGCTCACTGGGAGGATGTTGAACAACCGCGGACCTCTAATGTTTATACAGTGTTCTCTGATTGTGCCTATGGCACCTCTGCTCTTCACTGGTTCTATTCTTTATTTTGTATTGGGGATTTTTTTGTTGATACTGAAAGCACTATTGCATTTTGCACCGGGACCCGTTCCCTCCAAACTTCAAAGAGATAAAAGCCCAGCTTCACGGCGATTAAACACTTGGGCCTCATGAATACCGGTGTACCCGGCAGCTGCGCTTGTTAATCTAATCCACGCGGAACCTCGACGTGTCCGTCAAATTTTAATCTCGTAATCCAAAATTCGCGTGGCTGCATTTTTGGGGGTGGTGGTGGGGGGGGGGGGGGGAGGGATGTTTTTGATGTTAGCAAGTTGGTGGGACTTGTTTTATCTGAAGTTATTTATTGGTTGAAGGCACCTCATTCGTTCCCTGTGTGTGAGGTAGAGCTTCAGCTAGTGGGCCTCGCCTTCCCTGCTGTCGGTGGAAGTGTGTATAATAGGCGCTTCTATTGTCCTCCCTTTTAGTTCATTCACTTTACTCACTACGTTCATACCGGACATATTTTTGTATGTTGAGGGGCCTGTGTTATTCACCAGCCTCCATCCTGTCTACTGCCTGCCAGGATCATCATTCTATTGTCTCTCGTGTTAATCATTCTATTGCCGTGATGCTGTCTGTGGCAGGAGACGTGACGCTCCGTGATGCTACAACCCGTCCTCTTAAAAATGTCACTTTCTGTTTGAGTCGTCCGGCTTACTCGGCAAGGTTAGAAGAGGAAACTTTCCATTAACGTTTTTCATAACGTTTTGAAACTATGAAAATGTCCTGCCCACCTAACCTATCAGAGGACCCTTAATTTACTGTTGAAAAAAAAAATCCCAAATTTTTTTTCATTTTCAAATTACGTCAACTTTCGGTCATACGGGCAAACGGCCAAAAGCGACGTTCTTTTTAAGAGGACAGGTTGCAGCTAATATTCCAGAGAAGAAAGCTTTCTCCCCGAACTCTAGTCGGGATTTGCGTCCGTCCGTTTCATGGCAGTGGAGAGAGGTGGTTACCTCCTCATCCCTGGAGTGTTATAACCAACATTAACCCCATCATCTGACCTCAGTTACCCCGCCTGACCCTCTTTTGACACCCCTGAACCCACCTCACAACCCAAGAGTCGTGTTGACCTCACTTTCCTGGCAGGTCAAGGCCATTGGTGTGTCTCGTATCTTGGGACTAAATAAGCTGCTGTCCAGCTTTCTGGTACTTCTCCTATTTCCATTGACGTATTTCACACCAGAGTGTGTGACACGCACATTGCTTCTGCTTCCTCTTTTAGTGTTCATGATGAGATTCCGTCTGGACCAACATCCTGGGTCACATGCAGCTCCAACTAGTGCTTCCTTACCTAGTAAGGAAGTAACCTTACTCTAGTAACCTCAAATTCCTCAAGTGATGCCAGGTTTAACATGTAGTTCAAGCGCTGTTGCTTGCTCTGTTGTAAAGACCTGGAATATCTTGTCAAGTTCCTCGCACATCTCGTTATTATTCTCAGTGGGTCTATCGTCTCTATTTCTTAGTTAAATGCCTTTAGCTTCACTGTTGTTTTTTCTTCATCTGGATGACATTTTCCTACTGTCTCCTTGCTTCTCTTCTCGTTTTGAGGTCCCTCTGGTCCCTGGTATTCTGGTCTGTGAGTGAGAAATATATGTAGTAGAGAAAAAATAGATGGCGTCAGTACATTAGCCAATCGACAATTAGAAAGGCGGGATCCAAGAGCTGACATCTTGATCCTGAGGAACATATAACAATTACACACACACACACACACACACACACACACATATATATATACACACACATATACAGATGCAATAGGTAAATATATTGTGGACAGACGCACAGACAACTTCCTCGCAACTAGTAAATAGACAAAAAAGATAACTTCAGTTGCATTACAAACATGGCAGTGGATGTGACTGTGTAGTTGTTGTCTTGTGCTGAGTAGTTGTTGGTCACGTGTTGCAGGTGTGTGCGCGCGCGCGCTCTCTCCACGGCCCCCCCCCCTTTCCCCCCTCCCTCCTTCCCTCCCCCCCTTTCCCCCCTCCCTCCTTCCCTCCCCCCCTTTCCCCCCTCCCTCCTTCCCTCCCCCCCTTTCCCCCCTCCCTCCTTCCCTCCCCCCCTTTCCCCCCTCCCTCCTTCCCTCCCCTCTCTCCCCCCTCTCCTCCCCTCCCCCCTCTCCTCCCATCCCCCCCCTCTCCTCCCATCCCCCCCCTCTCCTCCCATCCCCCCCCTCTCCTCCCATCCCCCCCCTCTCCTCCCATCCCCCCCCTCTCCTCCCATCCCCCCCCTCTCCTCCCATCCCCCCCCTCTCCTCCCATCCCCCCCTCTCCTCCCATCCCCCCCTCTCCTCCCATCCCCCCTTCTCCTCCCATCCCCCCTTCTCCTCCCATCCCCCCTTCTCCTCCCATCCCCCCCTCTCCTCCCATCCCTTTCCCCCCGCTTCTCCCCTCCCCTCCCCACTCTCTCTCGTCTTCAGGTAAACATGGACGTAGCATGTTTGCAGCGGCATACAAATGAGGCGCATGGTTCCTCACCTGAGTCTCTCTCCCCCTCCCCCTTTTCCTTCCTTCCCTCTTGTCCTCCTCCTTTTGTCCTCTTCCTCTTCTCTTGTCCTCCTCCTCCTCCTCTTCTCTTGTCCTCCTCCTCCTCCTCCTCCTATTCTCTTGTCCTCCTCCTCCTCCTATTCTCTTGTCCTCCTCCTCTTGTCCTCCTCTCTTCTCTTGTCCTCAAGAGCTCTTTCACATTTCCAGCAGAGGCTGGAGAAGCTGGTCACAGACATGATCACGATATAGCAAATTGCGTAAAGTGTGATGTTATGCTTACGATATTTAAGCCACTAAGTAGAAGTCTTAACATTTGCACACGTGTTTTCTTAAATATACGTTACAACCGTCTTAAATATACGTTACAACCGTCTTAAATATACGTTACAACCGTCTTAAATATACGTTACAACCGTCTTGAATATACATTACAACCGTCTTGAATATACATTACAACCGTCTTAAATACACATTACAACCGTCTTAAATACACATTACAACCGTCTTAAATATACATTACAACTGCAGCTCATTAAAATAATCCCCCCCACTATTTTTGTTATTAAAATTCTCAAGCACCCTTGTGGAGTCTGGCCTTGACGCCCTCACAAACCTCAACTGTCGCCAACTCGAGTGCACTTACGTCCTCTCGAGGCCCTCTCAGAAGTAAACAAAAATAATCACGTTTATTTGTTGGTCTCCTTGAATGATGTCTCTGGCAGTGGTGAGTCTCTTCTCAGGCGCTGGAGGCCTCAACAATTTGGTCTCGACCATAGGGCCGTGGTCCGGAGGCCGTGGACCGGAGGCCGTGGACCGGCTGCCTGGGACCGGCTGCCTCGGACCGGCTGCCTTGGACCAGTTGCCTCAGTTCAACACGAGAAGGGTAGTTTAAGTGCCTCTTGGAGTGTGAATTGAGGGATTGAGACATATCCTTTATGGCTGAGAGTCTTGGACTGTTTACCAACATCTGCTGAATAGCACGACGCATTTTGACGTATAATTTGCCTAAAGTCACAATCTTATGAATTAAAATTGGTAGCGGCTCGCGAAA
This sequence comes from Procambarus clarkii, assembly GCF_040958095.1. NCBI lineage: Eukaryota > Metazoa > Arthropoda > Malacostraca > Decapoda > Cambaridae > Procambarus > Procambarus clarkii. The sequence goes on from NC_091198.1 coordinate 12,157,573, forward strand.
TTGACATATCTCGTTTTCTGATCGTGGGTCCACCGGAAGGTTAGGTTCGGGTAATTTAGTTCAATAATTTAGGGATCTTGGGAACGCTAGGAAGAACGGGCTGTATAAACAGCTTTAATCTGGTGTGTGGGGTCCGGGCGGGGAAGAGGGTGTTGGTGGCAGGGGGAATACCTGGTTGATGGGGTTCTGGGATTTGTTCTACTCCCCAAGCCCGGCCCGAGGCTAGGCTTAACTTGTGACAGTTTGGTCCACCAGGCTGTTGTTTGGAGCGGCCCGCAGGCCCACATACCCACCACAGCCCGGTTGGTCCGGCACTCCTTGGAGAAAACTATCTAGTTTTCTCTTGAAGATGTCCACGGTTGTTCCGGCAATATTTCTTATAGTCGCTGGGAGGACGTTGAACAACCGCGGACCTCTGATGTTTATACAGTGCTCTCTGATTGTGCCTATGGCACCTCTGCTCTTCACTGGTTCTATTCTGCATTTTCTTCCATATAGTTCACTCCAGTACGTTGTTATTTTACTGTGTAGATTTATTACCTGAGCCTGAAGTATTTTCCACGTGTAAATTATTTGATCTCTCTCTCGTCTCCTTTCTAGTGAGTACATTTGGAGAGCTTTGAGACGATCCCAATAATTTAGGTGCTTTATCTCGTCTATGCGTGCCGTATATGTTCTCTGTATTCCCTCTATTTCAGCAATCTCTCCTGCTCTGAAGGGGGAAGTGAGTACTGAGCAGTACTCGAGACGGGACAACACAAGTGATTTGAAGAGTACAACCATTGTGATGGGATCCCTGGATTTGAAAGTTCTCGTAATCCATCCTATCATTTTTCTTTCTAACACAGTATTTACTTGGTTATGCTCCCTAAACGTTAGGTCGTCAGACATCATTATTCCCAAATCCTTTAAATGCTGCGTTCCTACTATGGGCAGATTTGGTTGTGTTTTGTACCCTGTATTATGTTTAAAGTCTTTTTTTTTTCGTACCTGAATACCTGGAATTTATCATTGTAAAACATCATGTTCTTTTCTGCTGCCCAGTCGAAAACTTTATTAATATCTACTTGAATTTTTTCAATGTCTTCAGCAGAGGTAATTTTCATGCTGATTTTTGTGTCATCTGCAAAGGATGATACGAAGCTGTGACTTGTATTTTTGTCTATATCTGATATGAGAATAAGGAAAAGCAGTGGTGCAAGGACTGTACCTTGAGGTACAGAGCTTTTAACTGCGCTTGGACTCCATTTTATATAGTTAATTGTTACTCTTTGTGTTCTGTTCGACAGAAAACTGAGTATCCACCGTCCTACTTTACCAGTTATCCCCATTGACCTCATTGTGTGTGTGCTATCACGCCATGGTAATTTATCGAATGCCTTTGCAAAGTCCGTGTATACCACATCAGCATTCTGTTTTCCTTCTATTGCCTTAGTGACTTTGTCGTAGTGGTCAAGTAGCTGTGAGAGGCACGATCTTCCCGCTCGAAATCCATGTTGGCCTGGGTTGTGAAGGTCATTGGAAGAGAGAGGGTGATGGTGCTGCCGTTGGTAGTGAAGCTGTAGCTTATGCTGGTGGTGCTGACGAAGCTGCAGCTGGTGAAGCTGCTCACCGTCTTCACCAATATGCCACCAAGTGCCAAACTTCCAGAGTTGTATCAGAGTGGGAGCCGAGGGGGAAAGTTAAGCCACTTCTCCTGGTTATTCAACTTCCTCCCTTGTTATACTCTTTCTCACTGCTCGTTAGGCCAATTACACCAAGAGTTACTTGTGGGTTCTTAGAAGGAACAGTCATGTCCTTGTTACAGTCTCATTGACAATTACACCGTCACGGACAGTTAATGACAGTTATACAGTGAGGGATGTTAAGAGGAGTATTTAGAACAGTGCCGACAACAGTGACAAGTGCAGTGCCGAGAACAGTGCCAGAACCAAGTACAGTGCTCCTGCGTAAATTTACTCCCAATATAAATCTCCTCCACACTTGGATGGCCTGGTAGGATCCTAGTACGTTACTGCACCTGATGGGATTACCCATAATCCCCCAGTCACCCACACATAGGATTACCCATAATCCCCCAGTCACCCATGCTTGGGATCAAACATAACAAGGCTTCCGGTAGTACAGTAGGATTCATTCTAGAATCACAATCGGGAATTCCGGGTTCGAATCCCCGGTAGGACAAAAATGGTTGGGCGCCATTCCTGTCACCTAATGCACCTGTTCACCTAGCAGTAAATATGTTCCCAGGAGTTAGCTTGTGGGGTTGCATCCTGGGGAGGGTCAGTAGTTCGACCCTTTCAGTTTGACCTCGATACAAGCCTAACAGGCATACATACACTGGCTGCTTGTCCCCCGACACAATGACTTATTATTATTCAATTATTAATCTCCAGGCATCCATATATGTCTCTTCTGTCCTGGACCCAGATTCACGAAGCAGTTACGCAAGTATTTACGAACGTGTACATCTTGCCTCAATCTTTGACGGCTTTGGTTACATTTATTAAACAGTTTACAAGCATGAAAACTTGCCAATCAACTGTTGTTATTGTTATAAACAGCCTCCTGGTGCTTCGGAGCTCATTAACTGTTTAAAATTAGAAACAAAGCCGCCAAAGATTGAGAAGAGATGGACAGGTTCGCAAGTGCTTGCGTAACTGCTTCGTGAATCCGTGTCCAGGACAGGAGAGACATATGGAGTCCTGGAGATTAATAATTGAATAGCTTCAATCAGTAATTGACAGGTTCGTAAGTGCTTGCGTAACGGCTTCGTGAATCTGACCCCTGGGGACCAGTGGGGGGGAGGGCTGGGGACCAGTGGAAGGGGCCCCCTGCTCCTCCCGCTTGAGGTAGTGTTAACTGCTCTCTTAACTCCTGGAAGTTCTGGCGACGTCTGAATTGTGTCAAATATACTTTTCAAACTTCTCCAATATCTCTGACTATCCTTCTTAGGCGCCGGCAGTTACTTCATGAGGGGCTGGAGACGTTATTCTCCTTCAAAAGGCAGCCTCGTATTGATGGATACTCTTCTGTCTTCCAGCGAAGTGAGGTTTAATTCCCGTAGTCTCTCCTCGTAGCTCATACCTCTCAGCTCGGGTACTAGTCTGGTGGCAAACCTTTGAACCTTTTCCAGTTTAGTCTTATCCTTGACTAGATATGGACTCCATGCTGGGGCTGCATACTCCAGGATTGGCCTGACATATGTGGTATACAAAGTTCTGAATGATTCTTTACACAAGTTTCTGAATGCCGTTCGTATGTTGGCCAGCCTGGCATATGCCGCTGATGTTATCCGCTTGATATGTGCTGCAGGAGACAGGTCTGGCGTGATATCAACCCCCAAGTCTTTTTCCTTCTCTGACTCCTGAAGAATTTCCTCTCCCAGATGATACCTTGTATCTGGCCTCCTGCTCCCTACACCTATCTTCATTACATTACATTTGGTTGGGTTAAACTCTAACAACCATTTGTTCGACCATTCCTTCAGCTTGTCTAGGTCTTCTTGAAGCCTCAAACAGTCCTCTTCTGTTTTAATCCTTCTCATAATTTTAGCATCGTCCGCAAACATTGAGAGAAATGAATCGATACCCTCCGGGAGATCATTTACATATATCAGAAACAAGATAGGACCGAGTACAGAGCCCTGTGGGACTCCACTGGTGACTTCACGCCAATCGGAGGTCTCACCCCTCACCGTAATTCTCTGCTTCCTATTGCTTAGATACTCCCTTATCCACTGGAGCACCTTACCAGCTACACCTGCCTGTCTCTCCAGCTTATGTACCAGCCTCTTATGCGGTACTGTGTCAAAGGCTTTCCGACAATCCAAGAAAATGCAGTACGCCCAGCCCTCTCTTTCTTGCTTAATCTGTGTCACCTGATCGTAGAATTCTATCAAGCCTGTAAGGCAAGATTTACCCTCCCTGAATCCATGTTGGCGATTTGTCACGAAGTCCCTTCTCTCCAGATGTGTTACCAGGTTTTTTCTCACGATCTTCTCCATCACCTTGCATGGTATACAAGTCAAGGACACTGGCCTGTAGTTCAGTGCCTCTTGTCTGTCACCCTTTTTGTATATTGGGACCACATTCGCCGTCTTCCATATTTCTGGTAGGTCTCCCGTCTCTAGTGACTTACTATACACTATGGAGAGTGGCAAGCAAAGTGCCTCTGCACACTCTTTCAGTACCCATGGTGAGATCCCATCTGGACCAACAGCCTTTCTAACATCCAGATCCAGCAGGTGTCTCTTGACCTCCTCCTCTCGTAATTTCGAACTCCTCCAAGGCCGCCTGGTTTACCTCCCTTTCTCCTAGCACAGTGACCTCACCCTGTTCTATTGTGAAGACCTCCTGGAACCTCTTGTTGAGTTCCTCACACACCTCTCTGTCATTCTCTGTATACCTGTCCTCGCCTGTTCTAAGTTTCAATACCTGTTCTTTCACTGTTGTTTTCCTTCTGATGTGACTGTGGAGTAGCTTTGGTTCAGCCTTGGCTTTGTTTGCTATATCATTTTCAAAATTTTTCTCTGCTTCTCTTCTCACCCTGACGTACTCATTCCTGGTTCTCTGGTAGCTCTCTCTGCTTTCTGGTGTTCTGTTATTCCGGAAGTTCCTCCACGCCTTTTTGTTCAGTTTCTTCGCTTCGATACATGCCCTATTATACCATGGATTCTTCTGTTGCTTCTCGGATTTTTCCCTTTGGGCCGGGATGAACCTGTTTACTGCCTCCTGACACTTTTGGGTAACATAGTCCATCATACCCTGTACAGACTTGTCTCTGAGGTTTGTGTCCCAAGGTATTTCACTTAGGAAACTTCTCATCTGTTCATAATTCCCCTTTCGGTATGCCAGCCTTTTGATTCCTAGTTCTTTTTTGGGGGAGATAAGTCCTAGCTCTACCAAGTACTCAAAGTTCAATACACTGTGGTCACTCATTCCCAAGGGCGCTTCCATCTTAACTTCCCTTATATCCCATTCATTTAGGGTAAATATCAAATCAAGCATTGCTGGTTCATCTTCTCTCATTCTTGTTGGTTCTTTGGTGTGCTGGCTTAGAAAGTTTCTTGTTGCCACGTCCAGCAGCTTAGCTCTCCATGTTTCTGGTCCTCCATGCGGGTCTCTGTTCTTCCAATCTATCTTCCCATGGTTGAAGTCTCCCATAATTAGTAGTCCATATCCATTCCTGCTAGCAACAGAAGCTGCTCTTTCTATTATGTTAATGGTGGCCATGTTGTTTCTATCATATTCCTGTCTAGGTCTTCTGTCATTTGGTGGTGGATTATATATGACTGCGACTATAATTTTTTTCCCTCCATTTGTTACAGTACCTGCTATGTAGTCACTGAAACCTTCACAGCCCTGAATATCCATCTCCTCAAAATCCCAGCCTTTTCTTACCAGCCTTTACTTATCTGTGTATGTGTGTGTGTGTCGCGTGTGCATGCGTGTGTGTGCGAGCCCTAAAGGTGGAATAAGGTCTCCCTCCACAGGCGAGGAACTTGGATAATGTCGAAAGTTTGGTGCTAAGGAAGAGGCGGAATGTACTTGGTTGTTCGGTAAGATAAGAACTCATTTTTTTCCACGTTGCAGCTGGCTTAGTCTCCCCGGAGCTCTGGGTGGATGATACAGTTGGCTTTAGTCTCCCCGGAGCTCTGGGTGGATGATACAGTTGGCTTTAGTCTCCCCGGAGCTCTGGGTGGATGATACAGTTGGCTTTAGTCTCCCCGGAGCTCTGGGTGGATGATACAGCAGGCTTTAGTCTCCCCGGAGCTCTGGGTGGATGATACAGCTGGCTTTAGTCTCCCCGGAGCTCTGGGTGGATGATACAGTTGGCTTTAGTCTCCCCGGAGCTCTGGGTGGATGATACAGCTGGCTTTAGTCTCCCCGGAGCTCTGGGTGGATGATACAGCTGGCTTTAGTCTCCCCGGAGCTCTGGGTGGATGATACAGTTGGCTTTAGTCTCCCCGGAGCTCTGGGTGGATGATACAGTTGGCTTTAGTCTCCCCGGAGCTCTGGGTGGATGATACAGTTGGCTTTAGTCTCCCCGGAGCTCTGGGTGGATGATACAGTTGGCTTTAGTCTCCCCGGAGCTCTGGGTGGATGATACAGTTGGCTTTAGTCTCCCCGGAGCTCTGGGTGGATGATACAGTTGGCTTTAGTCTCTACGGAGCTCTGGGTGGATAGTGGAACTGACGTAGTCTCGTGGCTGCCACTTAAGCTAACGATTTTTTGACCATCTCTACGATGGTGTGTTCCAAACAGACTTCCCGGCAGTATATATACATACACATGGCTAAGGCTGATTCGTAACCTTATTAAGACATTTTGTTTTCTCAGATTTCCAACGGCTAAACGTTTGACGGAAGAGAAGTGTATTTTTAGAACTGCGAACCTTTGATATTTCAGCCGTTGGGTTTAAAATTCCCGCGCCCGGGTTTGTTGACATTGTGTGCCAGCGAGAGAGAGAACGGGTCAGAGCGGTCAGCGTAGAAAACCTTCAGCCAATCTGCAAAAGAACGGGCTTGGTCTCAGCTTGCTGGGACCTCGTCACGTCCTAGTCGGCTAGGCCCTCGCGAAACATGGTGTCCCAGCTCGCGCATGCGTAACAGCCATGTGTATACCCAATAGGAGTGGACACAGGCGTTACAGTGGTGGGGTACATAATGGTATTGGCCAATTAATCTCGGCCTTGTTTTCCTGGCACGCCAATTCCTTTACCTGTGATAATTACCGCACTCGCTGACTTAATTACCTGTCATGTTCCCAATAATTTAACTCATTAGGTGGGAGACATTATTTACACATAGGAGCAGTTGAGACAGTTAGGGCCGCCAGGATTAGTTGTACTCAAGTCTCGAGTGGCCTGTCTGCTGGTGCGTTCTCTTGGTATTGGAGCGTTCACTGTATAGTGCTCACTGAAGGAGCGTTCACTCTGTAGAGGAGCGTTCACTGTGCAAAGTATTCACTTTGTGGCGGGAACGTTCACTTTGTAGTCGTGTCTAGTGCCGTGGTTGGCTTTCCCCGAGGCCCGCTCATCCTTGTGTTAAATTGATTTGATTTGCATCATATTCTCTTCGTTATAAGTTAGTTTATTGTGATTGATTTTAATGGGCTGTTACCGCAGTGTGTGGTTGTTAGTTGGTGATGAGTTGTGTATCTGAATAGTGTGTTAGTTTTGTGGTCTGTGGACTAGAAGTATTTTCTGTTTATTACTCAACCTTCCAATTCAACTTAAAAACTTTATTCATAAATGGTGCAAATTTATTGTAGCACATTTATAAAATGTACATTTATAAAATGTACATTTATTAAATGGTAGTACATTTATAACTGTGATAGTTTACATAAAATACAAGACATTAATAACCTAAGTCACAAAAATACAATAATTTAATGATCTGGGGAAAGCACCAAGCCATTACGACTTTAACACTTGGAAGGGTTCAGGATAAGAATTTGGGATGGGACGGTGGGAAAGGAATGGTGCCCAACCACTTGTGGACGGTCGGGGGATTGAACGCTGACCTGCATGAAGCGAGAGAGTCGCTCTACCGCCCAGTCAAAGTAGCTGGACCCAAAAAGACAATAGCGAGTATTGTCTTGTAATGTGAATTGTGAATTGTAATATGAAAGAGTTTCCACCACCATGAATCTATTAAGTGTTGTTGATTAACCAGTTTTGTAAGCCATTTGACACAGCGGTGTCGCGTTACTCGTCTGGAAAGCCAATAAGTAGATAATCAAACGCTTTGTATAACAGAGAGCTTATGGCAGTAGCTCTATAATTACCAGAGGAGGATGTAGAGGCTCCGTAGCTCTTTGGAGTGTGAACAAGTATAGAAGTACTGGCGCTGTACCATGGGAGAGAGCACCTATGTTTAGGGTTGTCAGAGTATATGTTAAAGGGGTTGACCAGTCCAGCAACCAGGAGGCGGGGTCGGGGACCGGGCCGCGGGGACGTTGAGCCCCGAAATTATTTCAAGATGAGGTAGTTAAATGTGTATCAATCTCGTCAGTCTGGTACATACAGCTGTTGTACAATGTGGTGTATTTATCTTTGAATACATTACATATAAGGCTTATAGGCCTATAGGCATCATATATGAAGTTTGTTACCCATTTGCGTGAACTTTTCATTTTTCAAAATTCAATAGGCTTTTTCTTGAAGGGTTATCATCTATCTTTGATCTCACAATATTATCTTTCTCTTCCTTAATCCTCTATTAAGGATTATGGCTTGATATTGGCTTGATAAGGCTTGATATTGAGCCCTAGTGCTACGTCTGATATGACGTACGCAGCCATCTCTGGGACACCAGCATCTTTCCAGAGGTTGTGCCAAAAGATAGACGTATTTTGGATTCCCCTAACATGATTGTTCCAACCAGGCCTTCCTCATGTTGTTGTGGGAGGGGGCACTCTTCCCCCGCCCTAACTACCAATTCCACAACAGTTGTGAAAAAGTTAAGATTTCTGATGGAAATTACACTAAAGTATCAACATAAAGTATCTGAGTATCACATTTTCCATTAATTAGGAATTTAAACTTATTCCAATTTAGATGAGTTTTAGGAAGGGTTCTTCTCCTAAGAGCCCAGACCGGTTTCGGGGAGTAGAAGAACTCTAGAAACCCACTGCAGGTAAGCTCCAGGTATTGTCTCAAGGGTAGCAGCAACTTGTGAGTGAGGTATAGTGAGAGTGGCCGTGTGAGGAAGGTTGTCACCATCACCAATAACTGTGACCAGTCAGAGCATCATCAGTGAGAAAGTGATTATTGTGAGACCTTCCACTCCTATTCCATGACAGCTGAAGTTAATATTACATTCAATATTTAAAGCAGGAATGTGTACATTTTCTGAATCCTTGAATTTTTCTGCATTCATTCAGTAGACTTAATTATGCGTCATGACGTAAAAAGGTGCGTTAAAGTCGCCAACGACTTTAATACCGCTTCATGAGAGCCAGCATCATGATAGGGATGACGCCAGCTTCAGTGCTGGCTTGTGGTGTAAGAGAACCAGCAAGAAATTGTGAGAAGTTATGAAATTCGAAAGATGTTAGCTATCGCTCCCATCTCCTACTTCTTCTCTCTCTCCTCCACTTTCTCCACACTTTCTCCCCCCCCTCTTTCCCCCCCTCTTCCCCCCCCCCTCTTCCCCCCCCTCTTCCCCCCTCTTCCCCCCCCTCTTCCCCCCCCTCTTCCCCCCCCCTCTTCCCCCCCCCCTCTTCCCCCCCCCCTCTTCCCCCCCCTCTTCCCCCCCCCTCTTCCCCCCTCTTCCCCCCCCTCTTCCCCCCCTCTTCCCCCCTCTTCCCCCCCCCTCTTCCCCCCCTCTTCCGCCCCCCTCTTCCGCCCCCCTCTTCCGCCCCCCTCTTCCCCTTTTCCCCCCCCATCTCTCCCCCCCCCATCTCTCCCCCCCCCATCTCTCCCCCCCCCATCTCTCCCCCCCATCTCTTCCCCCTCATCTCTTCCCCCTCAACACGGCAGATAAGTGAATAATAATTACTATTAAAAAACACCAGAATTTACTCACCACAAACGAACAGGCGTGTGTGTGTGTGTACTCGCCAATTTGTACTCTTCCCTCCACTTCCCCCACACCCACAAATAGGAAGCCCCGATGCTACAAAGGTTACACCAAGAAGTAACGCCCCACCCACACAATTCGTGGCCCAAGAGCTAAGACCTGCTCCAGGCCAACCATGCAAGCTCCACAGTACCAAATTGCTAGATGAAATTCAGACCAGAACCCCCACCCCCCCCCCTCTTCCCTACTGCAGTGAAGCCAGCACCTCTACACCCCTTCCATATCCCACCTCTCACTGCCCCAGGCTCTCTCCACCCCCCCTCCCACCTTACCTCTCCCACGGTCCCCCCCCCTCGGCCCCCCCCCCTCTTCTCCCCAAACCTCTCCCCCACCATCCCACACCGACAACCTCTCACCAATTTTTACATTACAAATTCCGCGCCTGCAAAATAGGTGGGATAATCCAGTTTGGTGGACCGACAGAATACTCACTATTTAAATGTTCCGACGCTCTATATATGCTCCACACTTGTAATTCATTTAACAAATTCGATTATTTTGTTTCAACACTTTGAATGGAAGCTGTTGTGCCTTTTCTTTTTTTTATTCTCACATCTGATAACTGCAGTAGAAATGAATAAGAATTTTGTTACTTATATACAAAACAGCTGAAGATTCACGGGTTAAAAAGACTTGTATGTTTTTGCATTCGTGGTTGTTCACTTGTATATATTGGTATGTTAGTGAGAGAGAGAGGGCGGGCGGGCGGGCGGGCGGGCGGACGGACGCACGCACGCAGCGGTGACGTCACGGGTGAGGGAGAGTGGCCAACCACGAAGGGTTTAAGTCACGTGTAGTAATTTAATTGGTCCACTGACTCTTAGTGCTAAGTCAAATATATTTAAATTATGTACCGTGGACATTTTCTCTGCCTTGGGAAAAAGGATGGGAGAGAGTAGCAACATTCTCTAAGAGAGCACCAGAGTTGCACCACTGGGGTTGCATCCCTTGTGGGCTGCAATGCTGTCTGTGTCTTGTATGTTGATTAGTAAATAGTAACTGTGGGAAGACTATGCCGTTTGGGACTATGCTTCATATAATATTCAGACGGAATTTTGTCGATTTTATTGCCACTCTTTGTCGTCTGACAGAAAATGTAAAGTCCACCTTTATAATCTCTCTTATTCCCTTTGACATCATTTTATGAGCTAACTATCCATAGTCACATTAATAAATCTGGTAAGTATATATATTTTAGGGGCCTCGTAGCCTGGTGGATAGCGCGCAGGACTCGTAATTCTGTGGCGCGGGTTCGATTCCCGCACGAGGCAGAAACAAATGGGCAAAGTTTCTTTCACCCTGAATGCCCCTGTTACCTAGCAGTAAATAGGTACCTGGGAGTTAGTCAGCTGTCACGGGCTGCTTCCTGGGGGTGGAGGCCTGGTCGAGGACCGGGCCGCGGGGACACTAAAGCCCCGAAATCATCTCAAGATAACCTCAAGAAGTCTTCAGTAAGTTCAGTTCAGTAAGTCTTAAGTAAGTTGGTCTTCCACAACTTAACAGCCTCTCGCAAACCTTAATTTAAGACATGGGATGTCGGTGCGAACAGTGGGCATTTTTTTAATACAGTTTTACAGCGTCTGTTGTGTAGTGGGGACGATGTCTGCAGCTTTGAAGGACAGCGGGATGTCACATTGTCTTGATTGATTGATTGATGAAGCCACCGCAAGAGGTGGCACGGGTATGAATAGCCCCGTAAGCGTGGTAGATGTTTGGAGTGAATGTGTTCTTTGCTCGTCTAACATCTTGAAGTGTGTCTGTTCATGGGAGCTATGTCTAGGCTTGTCCTCCATTGTAATGCAATGATAATTTTGCACTAAGTAAATAATGAATTAGAGGAATATGGTCCCGGAGCTCAGTGTATGGACAGTGTAAATCTCCACTTCGAAGTTTGTGGAAATATCCGATAAACTAGTAATTGTGGGGCCATATATTTAGCAAGTTCTTAGGATCTGCTTCCAGTGTGTCCATACTTTTACTAAACAGGTTTTCACCGTGTTTTTTTCCTGTATTTTGCAATTTTTTACTATCGTCATCGACGTATATACTTCATGTGATTAAGGGACTTAAATTTGGAGGTTTTCCCAATTGCTCTTGGCATGTGAAAAGTATTTTTTTATATACTTTTTCACCTTGTTTTCACCTTGTTTTTGTTGTTCAGTATGAAAAAAGTTAATGCCAGGAATTATATATTTTCCTTGGGGAGATTAAGAAAATTTAATCTACATGTTCTAGAAAGACAAAGCAAGGAATGAGGTATACAAATGGACGAAAAGTTATAACAGTAAGATATAAATAAGGTTTTCAATATGTCAGCACGAAATGATGGATATAAATAGCGCAAGTTTAGATTTAGAAAAAGACCTGGGTAAATACTGGTTTGTAAAAAGGGGGTTGTAGATTTATGTAACAAATATCCTGATAACTTGTTAGACGTGAGATCACTGGATTGTTTCAAGGGAAGATTGGACATAAATATGAATGCGTTTGGGTGAATATATATATATATATATATATATATATATATATATATATATATATATATATATATATATATATATATATATATATATATATATATATATATATATATATATATATATATATATATATATAATATAATACACACACACACACACACACACACACACACACACACACACACGAGTTTCCGTGTGTGACATACTTTATACATATCTTTGCATGTTTCTGCATTTAATGCCTATCCATTCTGTTGCTAATGAAGGGCTGAGAACAGACTCCCAGGAAACAATGTATAATTATTGTTTTTCATGTTTCAAATGACTAAATTAAATTTATTATTTCTTCTACAGTTACGTATGTATATTTTATAAATTTAATTATTATTATTTATTATTTTTTAAGCCATACCCAAGTAGGAGTGAAACCTTTCCAGGTATGGGGATTGTTAAATGTATTAATCAACGAATACAATATAATGTATTGTTTACGAGTGGGGGTGCATTAAGGCACTGTCTGGCGTGTGTTGTATGGTGGGTGAGCCGCGCGAGGCACGGGATATTCCGGAGGGCGTTCAGGGCGCCTGGTTCATCTGGGATAAGCCGAGGCTGTCACCTCTAAATCTGATTGTTGAGGGAAGCAATTTAGCCAAGAGCCGGCCAGGATAAGATAAGGAGTCCGGGGTCCTGATGTGTTTGTTGTGGGGGGGAGGAGAGAGAGAGAGAGGGGGGGGGAGAGGGGGGGAGAGAGAGAGAGAGAGAGAGAGAGGGGGGGGAGAGGGGGAGAGGGAGAGAGAGAGGGAGGGAGGGGGAGGGAGGGAGGGAGGGAGGGGGAGAGGGAGGGAGGGAGGGTGAGAGGGAGGGAGGGAGGGTGAGAGAGAGACTGTCAGGTCAACCTCCTTCAACACGCATCTGTGATATTGGAAGTACTTGAAACGGTGAAAAGTTACGTGTGTGTTTCTGTGTGTTGGTTCAGACTGTAGTGTTGCTTAGTGTGTTCTCCAGCGTCCCCAGCCCGTTTCCCCCCCCCCCCACCACCACCACCACCACCACAGGTGCTGAACACCACAGGTGCCTCCTGAGGAAGGCACCTGCGGTACACTGCACCAGCCAGGTGGAGGGGCAGTGGAGGTGGTACGGCAGGTGGAGCGTGCAATACAGCCGTCATCACCAGGAGACAGGTGGCACGAGCAGCGGCCTGCAGGAACACACACACCTGGGGGCCACCTGTCTTGTTCCCCCTGAATACGGACCTGACCTGCCGCCGCCACCTGACCTGCTGGGGGCTACACCTGGCCCGGGCACCTGCAGAAGGTGCGCTAGTGTGCAGGGGAGGCTGGTGGGGGAGATGGGGGTGTAAGCTTTAAGGAGGCGCTGCGGAGACGCATGGGCAAGGAAGGTATTAGTGAATATGGAATAACTTGAGAAACTTTAGTACAACCGTTCAATTTTTTACGTTCGAGCAATAATTGCTATAAGTACTTATAATTTAGGTAGTGATAATAGTTGTCATATATCAGATGGTCGACATTGCCAAGTCTGAGTGGGAGAAACCTCTGGGAGTCGCGACTAGTGGGGGGACAGTAAGCCTGAAAATCAATGCATATATTTGCCGTATATCTCTGCAACCTCAGGCTCAGACCATTCCACCCACCGGTCGACCCCAAAGACGCATATGTTCAGACGGATCGGAGCATGTGCGTTGTAGAGGGCAACCTCAAACCCAGAACACAGTCGAGATTTTAAAGGTGCGGCAGGCTGGTCCAGCAGGCTGGTCCAGCAGGCTGGTCCAGCAGGCTGGTCCAGCAGGCTGGTGCGGCAGGCTGGTCCAGCAGGCTGTTGTAGCAGGCAACATGACAATTCTGGTAATGCAACACAAAATAAAACTTGTTCCAGCTACCAAAAGATGTTGATCATAAAGTTAAGAGTTTATTAATGGTCTGAGACGTGTGAGCAGGGAGTCTCCAGGTCCGCTTGTCGAGGTCTGTGTCTCAGACCATCTGTGTGACCTCAGACGGTCTGTGTCTCAGACCCTCTGTGTGACCTCAGACGGTCTGTGTCTCAGACCCTCTGTGTGACCTCAGACGGTCTGTGTCTCAGACCATCTGTGTGACCTCAGACGGTCTGTGTCTCAGACCATCTGTGTGACCTCAGACGGTCTGTGTCTCAGACAATCTGTGTGACCTCAGACGGTCTGTGTCTCAGACCATCTGTGTGACCTCAGACGGTCTGTGTCTCAGACCCTCTGTGTGACCTCAGACGGTCTGTCTCAGACCCTCTGTGTGACCTCAGACGGTCTGTCTCAGACCCTCTGTGTGACCTCAGACGGTCTGTCTCAGACCCTCTGTGTGACCTCAGACGACCACCATAACGACCTCACACTCTGCCTCAGCTAGTGACTTTGAAGGAATTTGAAATGTGCGATGCCCCTTTTCCCACAATATTTTTTAAATACTTTTTATTGGTTTAACACTACATTGGTGATGCGTTTTAGTGCAAAATATAAGTTGTGTACACAACTCCAGCTTGTACACTACAACTTGTACACCATACTGTAGTGTTGTGTGTGTTGGTCACCATACTGTAGTGTTGTGTTGGTCACCATACTGTAGTGTTGTGTTGGTCACCATACTGTAGTGTTGTGTTGGTCACCATACTGTAGTGTTGTGTTGGTCACCATACTGTATTGTTGTGTTGGTCACCATACTGTAGTGTTGTGTGTTGGTCACCATACTGTAGTGTTGTGTGTGTTGGTCACCATACTGTAGTGTTGTGTGTGTTGGTCACCATACTGTAGTGTTGTGTGTGTTGGTCACCATACTGTAGTGTTGTGTGTGTTGGTCACCATACTGTAGTGTTGTGTGTGTTGGTCACCATACTGTAGTGTTGTGTGTGTTGGTCACCATACTGTAGTGTTGTGTGTGTTGGTCACCATACTGTAGTGTTGTGTGTGTTGGTCACCATACTGTAGTGTTGTGTTGGTCACCATACTGTAGTGTTGTGTTGGTCGCCATACTGTAGTGTTGTGTTGGTCACCATACTGTAGTGTTGTGTGTGTTGGTCACCATACTGTAATGTTGTGTGTGTTGGTCACCATACTGTAATGTTGTGTGTTGGTCGCCATACTGTAGTGTTGTGTGTGTTTGTCACCATACTGTAGTGTTGTGTTGGTCACCATACTGTATTGTTGTGTTGGTCACCATACTGTAGTGTTGTGTGTTGGTCACCATACTGTAGTGTTGTGTGTGTTGGTCAGCATACTGTAGTGTTGTGTGTGTTGGTCACCATACTGTAGTGTTGTGTGTGTTGGTCACCATACTGTAGTGTTGTGTGTGTTGGTCACCATACTGTAGTGTTGTGTGTGTTGGTCACCATACTGTAGTGTTGTGTGTGTTGGTCACCATACTGTATGCTGTTGTGTGTGTTGGTCACCATACTGTAGTGTTGTGTTGGTCACCATACTGTAGTGTTGTGTTGGTCACCATACTGTATGCTGTTGTGTGTGTTGGTCACCATACTGTAGTGTTGTGTGTGTTGGTCACCATACTGTATGCTGTTGTGTGTGTTGGTCACCATACTGTATGCTGTTGTGTGTGTTGGTCACCATACTGTATGCTGTTGTGTGTGTTGGTCACCATACTGTATGGTGTTGTGTGTGTTGGTCACCATACTGTATGCTGTTGTGTGTGTTGGTCACCATACTGTATGCTGTTGTGTGTGTTGGTCACCATACTGTATGCTGTTGTGTGTTGGTCACCATACTGTAGACCTGACATAAATTGACATGAACGTGTACAGATAAGAACGACCAAGTTAATCCCAGGAATTAGGAACAACCTCTATGAAGATAGACTGGAAAAGCTAAATTTACATTCTATATAAAGACAAACTAAGAGATGACAGGATTGAAATAAGTGGATAAAAGAGTATAAGAAAGGGGACATAAATAAGGTATTAAATATATCACAGAAGAACTCAAAACACGGCATATAAATTGAAAAATTTATATTCAGGAAGTACCTGGGTAAATACTGGTTTGGAAAATTGTTGTTGTAATATAAATGGAAACTGTCTCGTCTGACAACTTCTCACGTCTACTCAGCCTGACAGCTGAGTGGACAGCGCTCGGGATTCGTAGTCCTGAGGTTCCGGGTTCGATCCCCGGTGGAGGCGGAAACAAATGAGCACAGTTTTTCACCCTGATGGCCCTGTTCACCTAGCAGTAAATAGGTACCTGGGAGTTCGACAGCTGCTACGGACTGCTTCCTGAGGGATGTGTAACTAGGAGGCCTTGTCGAGGACCGGGCCGCGAGGACGCTAAGCCCCGAAATCATCTCAAGATAACCTCAAGATAACCTCGTATGGGCCAATAGTGTTTCTTTGGTTGCCTACATCCTTACGTAGTTATCTAGTTGTATTTACCTAGTTGTGTTTGCGGGGGTTGAGCTCTGGCTCTTTGGTCCCGCCTCTCAACTATCAATCAATTGGTGTACAGGTTCCTGAGCCTACTGGGCTCTATCGTATCTGCAACTGTGCTTAACTGCCTACAATGTGCTTAAGTGCCTGTATACACTTGGATACACTTATCTATACACTTGGATACACTTGTATATATATACTATAGGACTCGTCCCAAATCAGCCGTGTAACAATACAACATCCTGGAGTAAGAGATAAGGTGGGAAGTGCACAATAAATCCTATGAAAAATCAGGGTGCCATAAGCACAATTAGGTAACACCGTGTAGGCACCAGAGGCCCACCACGACTCGCGTACTACGGGCTCACCATAGCCCGTGCTACTTGGAACTTTCTTCCAAATAGCGAATCTTAAACATCAACAAAAGACTTACGTGTCTCCTGCCAACACAAAGAAATGTGTCTGGAACAACAGTTGGAACTCCAGAGCGGATCAGCCTGGCTGTGATGGGCGTGTTCGAGCTACGAGGACAAACATGCTTAAAGACCAGGCAATCGTCAAGGAAGGCTGACCCCCATGTTGACCCCATGTTGACCCCAGGCTGACACCAGGTCAGATTGTGAAAGCAAAACAAAAGTTTCGATATTGTCATGAGGTTTTCAGCAAGTACACCATTGTGACGACGTTCTAAGTACCAGCAGAGGAGGAGGAGGAGGAGAGAGGAGAGGAGGAGGCCGGAGGAGAAAGGAGAGAGGTGGAGAGAAAATGAGATGATTAATAATTAAAGATCCCAGCTGAGTCATAACTGCTGCCAGTCTGAATGTGTGCAGGATATTCCCTCTCCCTTATTCTCTCTCTCACGCTCTCTCGCTGTCTCTCTCTCACTCTCTCTCTTCCCCCCCCTCCCCCTCTCTCTTCCCTCCCCCTCCCCCTCTCTCTTCCCTCCCCCTCCCCCTCTCTCTTCCCTCCCCCTCCCTCTCTCCCCCCACCCTGGAGGCCCCCCAGCCCCCGGAGCCTGAGAGTGACGCCTCTCATCTCCCACACAGTTTACACTATATTAGATTTCCATTCAATCTCCCCCTCACCTTGCCTCCCCCCCTCACCTTGCCTCCCCCCCTCACCTTGCCTCCCCCCCCCTCACCTTGCCTCCCCCCCCCTTCACCTTGCCTCTCCCCCCCCCTCACCTTGCCTCTCCCCCCCCTCACCTTGCCTCTCCCCCCCCTCACCTTGCCTCTCTCCCCTCCCCTCACCTGTCCTCTCCCCTCCCCTCACCTTGCCTCTCTCCCCCCTCACCTTGCCTCTCCCATCCCCTCACCTTGCCTCTCTCCCCCCCTCACCTTGCCTCTCTCCCCCCCTCACCTTGCCTCTCTCCCCCCCTCACCTTGCCTCTCTCCCCCCCCTCACCTTGCCTCTCTCCCCCCCTCACCTTGCCTCTCTCCCCCCCTCACCTTGCCTCTCTCCCCCCCTCACCTTGCCTCTCTCCCCCCCTCACCTTGCCTCTCTCCCCCCCTCACCTTGCCTCTC
>NC_091198.1:12176084-12251547 GCF_040958095.1 Procambarus clarkii
CCCCCCCCCCCCCCCCAAATCGCCCCCCCCCCCCCCCCCCCCCCAAATCGCCCCCCCCCCCAAATCGCCCCCCCCCCAAATCACCCCCCCCCAAAATCGCCCCCCCCCCCATCCAGTGGGCGTCTCCATCACATAGTGACGGAGGGTGTGCGAATAATTTTGTTGACAGTTTACATCTGGTCAGGTCTACATCAGCAGATAATGAGAATTCCCAGAGATACTTATAGCCGAGCAGTAGTAACATCAAGGAGTCTGTTGATGTTATTGGAGGATCCATTGATGTGTGGCTATCATACTCTTGATAGTATGATAGGTACATCTATCATACTCATGATAGTATGATAGATGAATTACTAGTGTCGATTTCACTTTGCCTCAGATCCACAATGTTTTATTGTAGTACTTGGTGTATTATTGCTTTAAGATTGCTTATAGGCAATCCAAAGTTATCCTCGCCTCCTTTGATGGCAGATACTTTGCCTAACTTATCAATACTTTATCATGCATTTTTCGAACATTTGTCGACGATGAACGGCAGATGTTTACAACGTATCGCTTTTTTCGAACTATCACCTTTAAGGTCCCACAAGTGAACTAACACCAGCAGCTTTGCTGAAGTTACCTGCCTCCAGTGACCTGTTTTCAGTGCCTTGCTCCCGGCGACCGGCATCCAGCGACCACTTCCAGCAACTGACCACCATAACAACATACTTCATGTGACGTTTTTAGTTGCCTGACTTTAGCGACCTTCCTTCCAGCGACCTTTGTGTAGCGACCAATCCAATCACCGGCGATCAGTGGAGTCTCCAGCGACTAGCCTCCAGCTGGAAGCATCCAATGATCTGCAGCCGGCCACCTGACTCGAGAGATCTGACTTCATCAAGCTTCCAACATCACTTTGGCGCGTGCTATCTGCCTCAGCTGGCGCAGTTTCGCCAGGCTTTATATCACCCATCCACCATAGAATTTTATCGCTCTGGTATTTCCCGAAGGTGCAGTTAGGGCCGCGTAGGGGCCCGGGGGGGGGGGGGGGAGCGCCAAACCCCATCTTCATACAAATGGACGTCCCTGTAGGGTTTGTGTGCGCGCTCGCCTGTGTTTGTTTACAGGGTGAGACCCATCTTCGTGTGTGTGTGTGTGTGTGTGTGTGTGTGTGTGTGTGTGTGTGTGTGTGTGTGTGTGTGTGTGTGTGTGTGTGTGTGTGTGTTTACCGGGGGTTGAGCTCTCTGCCCTTTCGGCCCGCCTCTCAACTGTCAGTCAACCGTTACTACTATTTTCTCTCTCTCACACACACACACACACACACACACACACACACACACACACACACAGGCGGGACCAAAGAGCCAGAGCTCAACCCCCCGCAAACACAACTAGGTGAGTACACACACTCCCCAAGAAGCGGCTCCGTAGCAGCTGTCTAACTCCAGGTACCTATTTACTGCTAGGTAACAGGGACATCAGGGTGGAAGAAACTCTGCCCATTTTGTTTCCGCCTCAACCGGGGATCGAACCCGGAACCTCAGGACTACGAATTCGAAGCGCTGTCCGCTCAGCTGTCAGGCCCCCCTAGTACAGCTTCTCCTTTTCTCTACATCATCCTGCTCTCCTCCCCTGTCTGGCCGCTCTCTTACTCGCTACGAATAATGGTTATTTGATGTTCTGTTTTGTCTCCTCTTGCTCATCTGGATCTGTCTGTTTAGTTATCCCTCGCTCTTCTTTCTTATCTGCCCTCTTGTTTGCTTCCTATCTCCTTATCTTACCTCCCCTCTCTTGTGTCTTTCATCCACCTCTTAATCTTTTTCCCTCCTCTCTCTCTTTCCTGTTTGTCTTTTCTCCCCTCTCCTCTCTCTCCTTCTGTCTCTGTCTCTGTCTCTGTCTCTCTGTTTAGACTTTCACACCAAACTTTCACACGCGTCAACACGATCGATTTGTTTACGAGCTAAAATTCAATTTTAAAACTCATTTAAGTTTCCCCTCAATCTCGGAAATGCTCGGGGGGTTATTTTGAGATTTTTTATTTTATTTGCAGTCAATTTATTTTTGTGTATTATTAAAATAAGAGTTAATTATTCATAACCTCTGAACGAAGTACACGAGACGAGAAACCTTCATTTCCATTTTTGAATTGAAATTGTGTGCGTGTATGTATGTAGTGTGTGTGTGTGTGTGTATGTATGTATGTATGTATGTATGTATATATATATATATATATATATATTTTATATATATATATATATATATATATATATATATATATATATATATAAACTGAAAACTCACACCCCAGAAGTGACTCGAACCCATACTCCCAGATGCCACGCAACTGGTATGTACAAGACGCCTTAATCCACTTGACCATCACGACCGGACATAATGAGGTGATAGCCGAGGCTATTTGAACCACCCCACCGCCGGCACTCGGATAGTAATCTTGGGCATAGCATTTTACCAAATCACCTCATTCTTTGGGGCACACGTGAGGAACACAAATGCGAACAAGCCTGAATGGTCCCCAGGCTTGTTCGTCCCCCCAGTTATACGACCGGACATAATCGTGATGGTCAAGTGGATTAAGGCGTCTTGTACATACCAGTTGCGTGGCATCTGGGAGTATGGGTTCGAGTCACTTCTGGGGTGTGAGTTTTCAGTTGCATATTGTCCTGGGGACCATTCAGGCTTGTTCGCATTTGTGTTCCTCACGTGTGCCCCAAAGAATGAGGTGATTTGGTAAAATGCTATGCCCAAGATTACTATCCGAGTGCCGGCGGTGGGGTGGTTCAAATAGCCTCGGCTATCACCTCATTATGTCCGGTCGTGATGGTCAAGTGGATTAAGGCGTCTTGTACATACCAGTTGCGTGGCATCTGGGAGTATGGGTTCGAGTCACTTCTGGGGTGTGAGTTTTCAGTTGCATATTGTCCTGGGGACCATTCAGGCTTGTTCGCATATATATATATATATATATATATATATATATATATATATATATATATATATATATATATATAAATATATATATGATGCACAACTCTCCTAAACACGAGAGTAAAGTTATACAACTTTAGAACACTTTCCCACCAGGAGACTCGAACCCTAGCCAGCACAGAAGCCTTCCAGCAACTGGCATAACAGGTACGCCTTTAACCCACTGCACCACGCTCAGACCCTTAAAAGAGATGGTAATTTCGGAGTATTTATACACACCAAAGACCACCATCTCCCAAGAGCACTAGAGCAAGTGAGGGGTCATTTTTACGTTTTTCATCAAGTCCCTGTTAATATGGGAGAACACTGTGTTTATGCTTGATGCACAACTCTCTTAAACACGAGAGTAAAGTTATACAACTTTAGAACACTTTCCCACCAGGAGACTTGAACCCTAGCTGTATAAGTATAACTTCTATAACTTCTTAGTATGAAGTTGTATAACTTCACTCTCGTGTTTAGGAGAGTTGTGCATCAAGCATAGACACAGTGTTCTCCCATATTAACAGGGACTTGATGAAAAACGTAAAAATGACCCCTCACTTGCTCTAGTGCTCTTGGGAGATGGTGGTCTTTGGTGTGTATAAATACTCCGAAATTACCATCTCTTTTAAGGGTCTGAGCGTGGTGCAGTGGGTTAAAGGCGTACCTGTTATGCCAGTTGCTGGAAGGCTTCTGTGCTGGCTAGGGTTCGAGTCTACTGGTGGGAAAGCGTTCTAAAGTTTTGTGTGTGTGTATGTGTGTATATATATATATATATGTATTATATATATATATGTATTATATATATATATAAATATATATATATATATATATATATATATATATATATATATATATATATGTATTATATATATATATAAATATATATATATATATATATATATATATATATATATATATATATATATATATATATATATATATATATATATATATATATATTGTGTGTATGTGAAATACATATTTTTGAGGAATTTTTAAGCATAAGAAAAATTGCATATTAGCCAAAGGAAAAATGTAATATAAGATTAAATATGGGTTTTTCCCACTGACACTGTTGCTGGAGCCGCGGAACGGAATTATTGATCTAGATTATCTCTGATAGACCCCGCCCTAGTTCATGGCTTTTGAAGTTCAGTGAAGTGGACGACAATGTTAGAGAGAGAGAGAGAGAGAGAGAGAGAGAGAGAGAGAGAGATGGATGTCAGCTTCGTCCTAAAGATGTCAACTTCGTCCTAAAGATGTCAGCTTCGTCCTAAAGATGTCAGCTTCGCCCTATAGATGTCAGCTTTGTATACTTAGAATATTGGTTTAGGATAATGTCAACTCACATCCGGACATGCTCCTCGTGGTAACAGCAGTGGTGGAGGCAGAGTTCCTACAACTTACTTTAAGAAAGCTACAATTAGCGTGTAGCTATATACGCGGAATTTAATTATTTATCTCCCCCACAACACTGGTCCAGTCCAACTTTCGTGGGTGAGTAATGATTGATTAATCCGGGGATGAATAAAGTAAGCTCTGAGTTGGGAATTTAGGACATTAGTGGTATGTTATGTGGACCGGTTTGGTCCACATAACCTCCTGGTGGAGGAGGTGGTGGGTACAGCCACCAGACTATAGTGGAGGAGGTGGGTACAGCCACCAGACTATAGTGGAGGAGGAGGGTACAGCCACCAGACTATAGTGGAGGAGGTGGGTACAGCCACCAGACTATAGTGGAGGTGGTGGGTACAGCCACCAGACCATAGTGGAGGAGGTGGGTACAGCCACCAGACTATAGTGGAGGAGGAGGGTACAGCCACCAGACTATAGTGGAGAAAGAGGGTACAGCCACCAGACTATAGTGGAGGAGGTGGGTACAGCCACCAGACTATAGTGGAGGAGGTGGGTACAGCCACCAGACTATAGTGGAGGTGGTGGGTACAGCCACCAGACTATAGTGGAGGAGGTGGGTACAGCCACCAGACCATAGTGGAGGAGGAGGGTACAGCCACCAGACTATAGTGGAGGAGGTGGGTACAGCCACCAGACTATAGTGGAGGAGGAGGGTACAGCCACCAGACTATAGTGGAGGAGGTGGGTACAGCCACCAGACTATAGTGGAGGAGGAGGGTACAGCCACCAGACTATAGTGGAGGTGGTGGGTACAGCCACCAGACTATAGTGGAGGAGGTGGGTACAGCCACCAGACTATAGTGGAGGAGGTGGGTACAGCCACCAGACTATAGTGGAGGTGGTGGGTACAGCCACCAGACTATAGTGGAGGAGGTGGGTACAGCCACCAGACTATAGTGGAGGAGGAGGGTACAGCCACCAGACTATAGTGGAGGAGGTGGGTACAGCCACCAGACTATAGTGGAGGAGGTGGGTACAGCCACCAGACTATAGTGGAGGAGGTGGGTACAGCCACCAGACTATAGTGGAGGAGGTGGGTACAGCCACCAGACTATAGTGGAGGAGGTGGGTACAGCCACCAGACTATAGTGGAGGAGGAGGGTACAGCCACCAGACTATAGTGGAGGAGGAGGGTACAGCCACCAGTCTATAGTGGAGGAGGAGGGTACAGCCACCAGTCTATAGTGGAGGAGGTGGGTACAGCCACCAGACTGTAATGGATGAGGTGGGTACAGCCACCAGACTGTAATGAAGGAGGTGGGTACAGCCACCAGACTGTAGCTGGTCACAGTCTCCTGGTGGTGGTGGTGACAGCTACAGCGGACGACCTGCCATGCTATAACACCACTCTAGGGAGCCCTTACAGCGTGTGCCGGCAGATGTTGTCTTAAACACAAGCTTTAGCGCCACTGTTCCCTCACAGTGGCGCCCGGAGCCTCCGCTCCGTCCTCCTTCCTCAAGTCGTCTTAATATATTTCCTGCCTTAGTCTCCGGGTCTCTAAGTAACTTTTAATTTAAGATAACTGAAAATTTCAAGGAGGAAACTATAATCTGGTTAGTTAATTAGGTGTGAAAGATAGGTTAGGTAGTCGAAAAAAAATTCATGAAAACTTGGCTTATTAGGCAAATCGGGCCTTGCATAGTAGGCTGAGAAGTGCGTTCTGGCTACTAGGTACGACATATATATATATATATATTATATATATATATATATATATATATATATATATATATATATATGTCGTACCTAGTAGCCAGAACGTACTTCTCAGCCTACAATGCAAGGCCCGATTTGCCTAATAAGCCAAGTTTTCATGAATTAATTGTTTTTCGACCACCTAACCTACCTAACCTAACCTAACCTAACTTTTTCGGCTACCTAACCTAACCTAACCTATAAAGATAGGTTAGGTTAGGTAGGGTTGGTTAGGTTCGGTCATATATCTACGTTAATTTTAACTCCAATAAAAAAAAATTGACCTGATACATAATGAAATGGGTAGCTTTATCATTTCATGAGAAAAAAATTCGGGAAAATATATTAATTCATGAAAACTTGGCTTATTAGGCAAATCGGGCCTTGCATAGTAGGCTGAGAAGTGAGTTCTGGCTACTAGGTACGACACACACACATATATATATATATATATATATATATATATATGTCGTACCTAGTAGCCAGAACTCACTTCTCAGCCTACTATGCAAGGCCCGATTTGCCTAATAAGCCAAGTTTTCATGAATTAATGTATTTTCGTCTACCTAACCTACCTAACCTAACCTAACCTAGGTTTTTTTGGCTACCTAACCTAACCTTACCTATATATATAGGTTAGGTTAGGTTAGGTAGGGTTGGTTAGGTTCGGTCATATATCTACGTTAATTTTAACTCCAATAAAAAAAAATTGACCTCATACATAGTGAAAAGGGTACCTTTATCATTTCATAAGAAAAAAATTATAGTAAATATATTAATTCAGGAAAACTTGGCTTATTAGGCAAATCGGGCCTTGAATAGTAGGCTGAGAAGTGAGTTCTGGCTACTAGGTACGACATATATATATATATATATATATATATATATATATATATATATATATATATATATATATATATATATATGAAGGGAGTACCACCTCTAGCTGGAAGAAGGGGGACCCATAGCCTCGGAGGAAACCACGCATAACGCATTATATATATATATATATATATATATATATATATATATATATATATATATATATATATATATGTATATATATATATATATATATGTATATATATATATATATATATATATATATATATATATGTATATATATATATATATATATGTATATATATATATATATATATATATATATGTATATATATATATATATGTATATATATATATATATGTATATATGTATGTATATATATATATATATATATATATATATATATATATATATATATATATATATATATATATATATATATATATATATATATATATATATAATATAATATACCACGTTTGACTGCTGTAAAGGGTTCTCCGTCGGCTACGGGCTGTTTTTAATAAGGAGGTCTGTAGTTTACATTGTTTTATTAAATATTAGGTCTGTTTTGGTTAGGAGTAATGCTTTTTACTCTTTTACGGATTATTTCTTTCATTATTCGTTCTTTTTTTATGTTCACTGTGCGTGGTTGATTTCTAATATTTATTGGTGGTGTTGTGGTTTCTGTTCTAGGTTCAGGATTGTACCATCAGTTCAAGTGTTGTCTTATAGTAGTGTTTATATTTGTTCCTATATCAATTGTTTATATATATATATATATATATATATATATATATATATATATATATATATATATATATATATATATATATAATATAATATACCACGTTTGACTGCTGTAAAGGGTTCTCCGTCGGCTACGGGCTGTTTTTAATAAGGAGGTCTGTAGTTTACATTGTTTTATTAAATATTAGGTCTGTTTTGGTTAGGAGTAATGCTTTTTACTCTTTTACGGATTATTTCTTTCATTATTCGTTCTTTTTTTATGTTCACTGTGCGTGGTTGATTTCTAATATTTATTGGTGGTGTTGTGGTTTCTGTTCTAGGTTCAGGATTGTACCATCAGTTCAAGTGTTGTCTTATAGTAGTGTTTATATTTGTTCCTATATCAATTGTTTATATATATATATATATATATATATATATATATATATATATATATATATATATATATATATAATAATAATATAGTTAGTGTAACAAACTTATTTATTTGTCAATAACAAAATTTTATCTTCAGCACTATAATTCACTTTTAGCTAATACTGTATGCCCATAAGAAGAGCTTCATCACTAAACCTCATACTTCTCATCACTAGCCATCCACCTCATCACTAGCCATCCTCCATATTGCCAGTCACTAACGTCTCTCATTATTGCTCTCCTCGTGCAGGGTGGGAGAGGCTGGTGGATCACAGGGAGCCGCTCTCTCGCCAGCTCTCCGTCTCCTCCGACTCCAAGCTCCTGGACGAGGATATCCGCAGCGAGCAGAAGGTGATCATGAGACCCAAGAGGCCGCCCAGACCCAAGTCTGAAGTCTACCTCTGTAAAGACACCCGCAAGTCTAAAAGATTCTCCGCGTTTGGGGTGAGTGTTGAATGTCCCGTGTTTGGTGGCTGTGTTGGGTGGAGAAGTCCCGTGTTTGGTGGCTGTGTTGGGTGGAGAAGTCCCGTGTTTGGTGTCTGTGTTGGGTGGAGAAGTCCCGTGTTTGGTGGCTGTGTTGGGTGGAGAAGTCCCGTGTTTGGTGGCTGTGTTGGGTGGAGAAGTCCCGTGTTTGGTGGCTGTGTTGGGTGGAGAAGTCCCGTGTTTGGTGGCTGTGTTGGGTGGAGAAGTCCCGTGTTTGGTGGCTGTGTTGGGTGGAGAAGTCCCGTGTTTGGTGGCTGTGTTGGGTGGAGAAGTCCCGTGTTTGGTGGCTGTGTTGGGTGGAGAAGTCCCGTGTTTGGTGGCTGTGTTGGGTGGAGAAGTCCCGTGTTTGGTGGCTGTGTTGGGTGGAGAAGTCCCGTGTTTGGTGGCTGTGTTGGGTGGAGAAGTCCCGTGTTTGGTGGCTGTGTTGGGTGGAGAAGTCCCGTGTTTGGTGGCTGTGTTGGGTGGAGAAGTCCCGTGTTTGGTGGCTGTGTTGGGTGGAGAAGTCCCGTGTTTGGTGGCTGTGTTGGGTGGAGAAGTCCCGTGTTTGTGTCTGTGTTGGGTGGAGAAGTCCCGTGTTTGGTGGCTGTGTTGGGTGGAGAAGCCCGAGTTTCGACAATTACGCCCATAAAATCGTTATCGATTACGCCTATAAAATCGTTATCACTATCGTTATCTTGAGATGATTTCGGGGCTTAGCGTCCCCTAATTAGTGTACACGCCTATAAATTATCACCAATTACGCCTGTAAAATTGAATTAGATTAATTTGTAGATTTTTTTATTATTTTGCGTGTGGTGTAAACAAGTTGAGATTTTGGGGTAAATTTTGAGCGTTAGAAAACATCATCTTGTTTTACCCGCATAGTAGTTAAACGTTGGTGAGACGGGGGGCATCTTAGACACCAGGGGCTTAACCCGAAGAAGAAATCCTTGGCATTCTATACTAATTTAATTCTCTTGATTTAGTATACCCAACCACTTGAACTGGTCAGCAGGGCGACGGTCTTGCGTCTTACGGGGTTGGGGTTCGATCCCCGATGGTCCAAGTAGTTGGGCACAGTTCCTAACTATTTCTATCCGGAGATCCTTGTTTCCATATCCCTTACAGGTCTTGCCGGTTTAGGGGCTTTGCCCACATGACTGTCGTACCAAGTGGCGAGGTTCCTCTCACAGCTTGGACGTATCGTGTGGACTGACTGACAAGCCAGGCTTGACTTGTGAGAGCTTGGTCTACTAGGCTGTTGCTTGGAGCGGCCCGCAGGCCCATATACCCACAACAGCCCGGTTGGTCCGGCACTCCTTGGAGAAAACTATCTAGTTTTTTCTTGATGTCCACGGTTGTTCCG
This sequence comes from Procambarus clarkii, assembly GCF_040958095.1. NCBI lineage: Eukaryota > Metazoa > Arthropoda > Malacostraca > Decapoda > Cambaridae > Procambarus > Procambarus clarkii. Next base: position 12,186,009 of record NC_091198.1, read on the forward strand.
GCAATATTTCTTATGCTCGCTGGGAGGACGTTGAACAACCGCGGACCTCTGATGTTTATACAGTGTTCTCTGATTGTGCCTATGACACCTCTGCTCTTCACTGGTTCTATTCTGCATTTTCTTCCACGTCGTTCACTCCAGTACGTTGTTATTTTAGTGTAGCCAGCACAAGTGATGGCATGTTTACCGCGGCTCTGTTGTTTGCGTTATTCATGCCCGTGTCACCTCCTGGGTGGCTTAATCTTCATCCATCAATCAATACTGTCGGGCCCACGATGATGATGTGGGTGTGTGATGCGGGTAGGTAATGTGGGTGTGGTGGTGATGATGGGGTGTGGTGATGTGTGTTGTGGTGATGTGTGGTGTGAAACATCATATAAAGAGGGGGGAGGGGGTTAATGGGGGAACCGTTTAGTGTACAAACAAGTGTGTGTGCGCGCGCGTGTCGCCCCATGAGGTAAGAATGGGGGACCTTGGCAAGATAGTGTCATGCCAGCTCTCATAATTCACCCATAATAATGTAAATACTGTTAATTATTAAGATGTGGAGCTCCGCCTGTTTGGTTGGGTTACATTGTTTCCTTAAGGATGTGATACCTGCTTGATGGGGTTCTGGGAATTCTTCTACTCCCAAGTCTTCTACTGATTTGTGAGAGTTTGATCCACCAGGCTGTTGCTTGGAGCGGCCCGCAGGCTCACATACCCATGTGTGTGGGGTTTTCTTACTGATCAGTTTTGTACCTTGGGGTGGGATACATGGATGGTTGGGATATGTCTTAGTGGGCAACCCGTTCTCGCAAATTTAATAAGTCAATATTGACTTATTAAATATGTGCATAGGTGACATACTTAACATAATAGATACCCTTAAAAAGATTCATAGAAAACACCGACCTTACCTAACCTTGTTATTATCTTAAGATAAGCATCTTATTGCTTCGTAATTACAATTATTACCTAACCTATAATAGGTATAGGTTAAGTAATAATTGTAATTACGAAGCAATAAGATGCTTATCTTAAGATACTAACAAGGTTAGGTAAGGTCGGTGTTTTCTATGAATCTTTTTAGGGGTATCTATTATGTTTAGTATATCACCTATGCACGTAGTTAATAAATCAATATTGACTTTACGAATTTGCGAGAACGGGTTGCAGTGGGATACATGCATGTGTACAATACAAGGGTGGAATCATTCTGGAAATAGCCAGTAACACAAGACTGTCTTGGTAGTGACAGTGGTATGGAAGTGGTTAACTACTGTGCCTAGCCGTAGTAATTACCTAGTTATGCCGTTATCCAGCTTAGTGGTTAATTATATGTTCTAGTTTGTTATTGGTTAAGCTGTGACTCGCTAGTAGCACTTCATTACTGAGTTGCGGGTTCCCGCCTGCGGCGATGCTACTGGCGGGCTAGTTGCGGGTTCCCGCCTGCGGCGATGCTACTGGCGGGCTAGTTGCGGGTTCCCGCCTGCGGCGATGCTACTGGCGGGCTAGTTGCGGGTTCCCGCCTGCGGCGACGCTGCTGGCGGGCTAGTTGCGGGTTCCCGCCTGCGGCGACGCTGTTGTCGGGCTAGTTGCGGGTTCCCGCCTGCGGCGATGCTACTGGCGGGCTAGTTGCGGGTTCCCGCCTGCGGCGACGCTGCTGGCGGGCTAGTTGCGGGTTCCCGCCTGCGGCGACGCTGTTGTCGGGCTAGTTGCTGGTTCCCGCCTGCGGCGATGCTACTGGCGGGCTAGTTGCGGGTTCCCGCCTGCGGCGACGCTGCTGGCGGGCTAGTTGCGGGTTCCCGCCTGCGGCGACGCTGCTGGCGGGCTAGTTGCGGGTTCCCGCCTGCGGCGACGCTGTTGTCGGGCTAGTTGCAGGTTCCCGCCTGCGGCGACGCTGCTGGCGGGCTAGTTGCGGGTTCCCGCCTGCGGCGACGCTGCTGGCGGGCTAGTTGCGGGTTCCCGCCTGCGGCGACGCTGCTGGCGGGCTAGTTGCGGGTTCCCGCCTGCGGCGACGCTGCTGGCGGGCTAGTTGCGGGTTCCCGCCTACGGTGATGCAGGGGACTTGAGGCAGGAGTCACAGCTTCTCACATTACAATGATTTCATTCAACCTTATTCCCATACTTCAATCTTTTCTCGTATTTCTATTTTTTCTCACACTTCTATCTTTTTCTCATACTTAAATCTTTTCTCATGCTTCTCCCCTATATCATTCACTCCCATTTCCTATACTTTCGCCTTCTCGCCTTTCAGCTGTCCAACCACTTGGGGTGGACGGTAGAGCAACGGTCTCCCTTCCTGCAGGTCGGCGTTCAATCCCCTACCGTCCAAGTGGTTGGCCACCATTCCCCCCCCCCCCGTCCCATCCCAAATTCTTATCCTGATCCCTTCCAAATGTTATATAGTCGTAATGGCTTGGCTCTTTATCCTGATAATTCCCTCCCCTCCTCGCCTTTTACCTGTATAAACTGTGTTTATACAGGTGGATTTCATCCCCTGGGCTGTAGGGGGATTCGAACCGGGGACCCTACGCGTGTGGGGCCGAAGCTCTATCGACTGGACTAATGATCAGTCTTTTATTTTAATATGGGTAAACATATTTAACATGGGTATCCTCCCTGGGGAGCACCTCCTGCTAACACTTCCCAAGAGACGAGCAACTGATGGCATTCGAAGATGGTCTCGAAAACTGCTTCACTCACTTCCTGGGGCTCGAACGTGTCATAAAAGCTTCATCATTCATTAAATGCAAATAATTCCAACGGAGAAATATGATGATGAGTTAGAAAAAAAGTAGAAAAGAAAGGAGTGATATGAAGGGATAAAAATTTGAGAGAAATAAGAGACGGCGAGGAAGAGAAACAGAAGGAAAGTAGAGAGGAAGAGGTGGAGGAGAGAAGTCATTAATGAAGGATAGCCAGAAGGGGGTAGCCAGGAAAAAAGAAAATAATTACTGGGGTTCCTTGTTAATTCAACAGTAATATAATTCGGGACCATCAAAGTCGGCGGCGGGTCAACATTCCTAACGCAACACCCCGACAATTACACGACTGTGGGGGCAGAAGAGGGCTGCTTCACCACAGTTCTCTGGGGCCAGTTTCATTCGATTTCCCTATGCAGCGGACAGCCTTGTGGCCAAATATCATACCAAGTCCATGCCCCGAAAGCCTCTAGCATAGAGAACCTATCAACTTTACTTGCCACTAAAAAGTCACATATAGCATTAAGGTGCAGCTTACATGGATTTGAATATAGGATAACCGCCCAAAACCCACTTTCATTGTAACCTTTTAATCCTGTGGCACATTAAGCGGCGCAGTTCTCTCTCTCTCTAAAAGATTGTCGAGGAAATATTCAAAGAAAATGGATCGGTTTTTATGAAGCTCCAACCGTTTCAATTTCAAATTCGGTTAACGGTTCTCTTTGAGACATCTGAGGCTTAGACCCCGCCAGCCTTCTCAGTCTCTCTTCCAAAATCCTCTCTTATCCCCCCTCCCCCCTTTCTCTCTCTCTTTATATATATATATATATATATATATATATATATATATATATATATATATATATATATATATATATATATATATATATGTCGTACCTAGTAGCCAGAACGCACTTCTCAGCCTACTATGCAAGACCCGATTTGCCTAATAAGCTAAGTTTTCATGAATTAATTGTTTTTCGACTACCTAACCTACCTAACCTAACCTAACCTAACCTAACTTTTTCGGCTACCTAACCAAACCTAACCGATAAAGATAGGTTAGGTTAGGTTAGGTAGGGTTGGTTAGGTTCGGTCATATATCTACGTTAATTTTAACTCCAATAAAAAAAAATTACCTCATAAATAATGAAATGGGTAGCTTTATCATTTCATGAGAAAAAAATTAGAAAAAATATATCAATTCAGGAAAACTTGGCTTATTAGGCAAATCGGGCCTTGAATAGTAGGCCAAAAAGTGAGTTCTGGCTACTAGGTACGACATATATATATATATATATATATATATATATATATATATATATATATATATATATATATATATATATATATATATATATATATATATATATATATATATATATATATAATATATATATATATATATATATATATATATATATATATATATATATTTGTATATTTTGGTAGCAGTCTTTCCTGTAGACATATATTATTAAATATGACCGAAAAAGTAAGATTAATAATTCTAACACGAATTTTCTCAATCTTTCGTACATTACGCTTCACTGTTGGAGGTAAATCAAAAATCACTTCTCCAAAATTCATTTTTATTTCTAGTCTGACGCGACACGGGCGCGTTTCGTAAAACTTATTACATTTTCAAAGACTTCACAAATACACAACTGATTAGAACTTACGTATCTCTGAGTTTATATCTACATTTGAGTGAGGTGGGAAGGGTGATGTGGCATTAGAACAAGATGGGATATTAATAGGGTATTAAAAGTATCAACACAAGACAGAACAGAAACAATGGGTATTGAATAGAAGTGTTTGTAGAAAGCCTATTGGTCCATATTTCTTGATGCTTCTATATTGGAGTGGAGTCTTGAGGTGGGTAGAATATAGTTGTGCAATAATTGGCTGTTGATTGCTGGTGTTGACTTCTTGATGTGTAGTGTAACGTTGGTAAACAGCGATTCTACGTCCAACGAGGCTCTTATCCCTGTGGCCCGTGTATATATATATTATATATATACATATATATATATATATATATATATATATATATATATATATATATATATATATATATATATATATATATATATATATATATATATATAATATCAATTATCAAAGGCGACGTGTACTTGTTTTTAGGACATTGTACCAATTTCTTGGCTGATAACACCTCCAAGGAGTGCCGGACCAACCGGGCTGTGGTGGGTATGTGGGCCTGCGGGCCGCTCCAAGCAACAGCCTGGTGGACCAAACTCTCACAAGTCAAGCCTGGCCTCGGGCCGGGTTTGGGGAGTAGAAGAACTCCCAGAACCCCATCAACCAGGTATAATATTTCCAGGTTCTCTTCGTTCTTGGTGATTCGTAACTTCATATTTACATACACCACATGTATAACATTAACAGGTTCAAGGTACATGTTTGTTTGAGTGTCTTGGTTGTTCTGTTCTACAGTCTGTGTTGTCTTTGTTGATAGTCCAGTCGTTGCTGTTTCTTTTATGTTGGATTTGTTTGTTCTGCTGAATCTGATCACCTGGAATCATTTAAATTGAAAAATATATTTTCACTGGCACTTTTCACTGGCACTTTTTACTGGCACTTTTTGCTGGCACTTTTTGCTGGTACTTTTTGCTGGCACTTTTTACTGACACTTTTCAAATAGCGAGCAAAAAGTCAGTTGTGGTCTTGGTAAATGTGTGACACTGGCTGGTTGAGCCACGTGTGTCCATGTTTTTCTTACTGTCTTTTAAAATTAAATATAAATTTCAATGATTACAATTTTACTGTCTATTGTGAAGCACTTTGGAAATTGTTGGATTGGTTTGGTATCAATGTCCTAGTCTCCTTGTCTCGGGATATGAAATACATTGCAAGAGCACACATGGGGGACACACACACACACACACACACACACACACACACACACACACACACACACACACACACACACACACACACACACACACACATAGGGTGTGTGTGTGTGTGTGTGTGTGTGCATGTGTGTGTGAGCAAACAAAATTGTTTGCTATCAATTACAAGTTGTAAAAGTCCAAACTCCACTTGATGAACGTTTACCTCAAACACAACTACAGCCCCGGGCCCACACTCGATTTAGGATAGGGGCCTCGTAGCCTGGTGGATAGCGCGCAGGACTCGTAATTCTGTGGCGCGGGTTCGATTCCCGCACGAGGCAGAAACAAATGGGCAAAGTTTCTTTCACCCTAAGTGCCCCTGTTACCTAGCAGTAAATAGGTACCTGGGAGTTAGTCAGCTGTCACGGGCTGCTTCCTGGGGTGTGTGTGTGTGGTGTGGGGAAAAAAAATAGTTAGTAAACAGTTGATTGACAGTTGAGAGGCGGGCCGAAAGAGCAAAGCTCAACCCCCGCAACATAACTAGTAAACACAACTAGTAAACACACACACACACATACACATGATGTGCTTGACCCCCTGAAATGACCCCATATGGGGGCTTGACCTATCTTGAGGTTATCTTGAGATGATTTCGGGGCTTTAGTGTCCCCCGCGGCCCGGTCCTCGACCAGGCCTCCACCCCCAGGAAGCAACCTGTGACAGCTGACTAACTCCCAGGTACCTATTTACTGCTAGATAACAGGGGACATCAGGGTGAAAGAAACTCTGCCTATTGTTTCTCGCCGGCGTCCGGGATCGAACCCGGGACCACATGATTACGCGTCCAGTGTTCTGTCCGCTCAGCCACCGGCTCCCCCACCTATGGCTCAAGAGATTCATGGGGTCTTAACTTGACCCCGTGAACCTGTAGAGTGGAGGAGGGGGGGGGGTTGGAGGTCAATCATTAATTTAATAAAATGAATAATTATTAAACACTATATGAATTAATTATTAAGTTATTAAAACCTGACCTTTTGTATTGAAACAAAAGATTTTTTTGTTTTTTAACGTTTTAAGACATTTTTAAATACATTTCTTTTTAATACGTTTTAATTTAATGTATTTAAAACGTATTTAAATTTATTTTTTTAACATTTTTATTCCTAATCAGTTGAGTTTAATGTGTAGAAAATGTCAACTTTTTATCAACAAAATTGTTTGCTATCAATTACAAGTTGTAAAAGTCCAAACTCCACTTGATGAACGTTTACCTCAAACACAACTATAGCCCCGGGCCCACACTCGATTTAATTAATCTCAATTAAAACCTAAAAACTGTGGAATTAATTTACTCGCTGCCGACGCCGCCGCCGAAGTTGTAGGGTGGTGGTGGTGGTGACAGGTATGGGATGGTGGTGGTGGTGGTCACAGGAGTAGGGTGGTGGTGGTGGTGACAGGTGTAGGGTGGTGGTGGTGGTATTGACAGGTGTAGGGTGGTGGTGTTGGTGACAGGTGTGGAGGCAGGACCAGATTGTGCACACTATCACCACCTGTGTGTAAGGAAGGCAAACACTGCCCCAGTACCTGTGTCAGGGGTACCGGTACTGACGTGGGGCGGCCTCGTATACCGGCCCGCTCATCCAGTACCTCACAGAGGATGTACAGTGTACCTAGACGCTGGCCCAGTACCTCAGGCATACGTTACTGGTGATACATACTCTCTGGTCCCGGTACACGGAGACCTTGTTTTTGTACAAATACTTAACATACAAAAAAAGAATAATTTAAACAGGCAGATTGAAGAAATCGAACAGAGACTGAAGCAGTCATATCAGATTGAAGAAAGGCAACCAGAACAGAAAGCAATTCAAGAAATAAAGAAAAACCTAAAATATTTCTTCATGTGTGAAATTAAAAGCAAAAACCACTGCCAGTATTGGACCTATTCGTACGAGTGAAGGGTCATATACTGAGAATGACAAAGAAATTAGTGAAATCCATAAAAAGTTGTCTGTGGACATGTTTAGCACTCGGGTAAACAGCATTAAAGTGGAAGATCCGAACAGCTAATTTATGTGTGATATCTAAACCCCCATGTTAATATATCTGATATCAAAACGAGCACGGCAGATTTTGAAAGAGAAATTGACAATATGCCCATGCACTCAGCCCCGGGTCCAGACTCATGTAATTCAATATTTATAAAGAAATGCAAAGTGCCAGTAGCACAAGCACTCAGTATAGTGTGGAGGAATAGCTTGGACACGGGGGAGATACCAGATGCACTTAGAGCAGCAGGCATAGCCCCTCTACACAAGGGAGGGAGCAAAGCATTGGCAAAGAATTATAGACCAGTTGCACTAACGTCCCACATAATAAAAGTATTTGGGAATGTGACCAGGAGTCAGGTCACTAGTTTCATGGAGACCAATGACCTCCACAACCCAGGCCAACATGGATTTAGAGCAGGAAGATCATGCCTCTCACAGCTACTTGACCACTACGACAAAGTCACTGAGGCATTAGAAGGAAAACAGAATGCAGATGTGGTATACACGGACTTTGCAAAGGCATTCTATAAATGTTACCATGGAGTGATAGTACATAAAATGAGGTCAATGGGAATAACCGGTAAAGTAAGTCGCTGGATACTCAGTTTTCTGTCGAACAGAACACAGAGTAACAATCAACCAAAGAGTAACAGTCAACCATATAAAATCACGTCCAAGTGCAGTTTAAATCTCTGTACCTCAGAGTACAGTCCTTGCACCACTGCTTTCCCTTTTTCTCATATCAGACAGACAAAAATCCAAGTCACAGCTTCGTATCATCCTTTGCAGATGACACAAAAATCAGCATGAAAATTACCTCTGCTGAAGACATTGAAAAACTACAAGCAGATATTAATATAGTTTTCGACTGGACAGCATAAAATAACAATGTTTACAGTGATAAATTCCAGGTACTCAGGTACGGTAAAAATGAGGACCTTAAACATAATACAGGGAACAAAACATATTCAAATCTGCCCATAGTAGAAAAACTGCATGTAAAGGATTTGGGAATAATGATGTCTGACAACCTAACGTTTAAGGAGCATAACCAAGCAAATATTGCGTCAGCCAGAAAAATGATCGGATGGATTACGAGAACTTTCAAATCCATGGATCCCATCACAATGGTTGTACTCCTCAAGTCACTTGTGTTGTCCCGTCTCGAGTACTGCTCAGTACTCACTTCCCCCTTCAGAGCAGGAGAGATTGCTGAAATAGAGGGAATACAGAGAACATATACGGCACGCATAGACGCGATAAAGCAAATAAATTATTGGTATCGTCTCAAAGCTCTCAAAATGTACTCTCTAGAAAGGAGACGAGAGTACATAGAGAAAGATATCAAATAATATAGACGTAGAGGACATATTATTTGAGCAAATAATAATACTAGAGGGACAGGTCCCAAATCTGCACAGTAAAATAACATACTGGAGTGAACGATATGGAAGAAAATGCAGAACAGAACCAGTGAAAAGCAGAGGTGCCATAGCCACAATCAGAGAACACTGTATAAACATCAGAGGTCCGCAGTTGTTCAACGTCCTCCCAGCGAGTATAATATTGCCGAAACAATCGTGGACATAAAGAGAAAACTAGATAGTTTTCTTCAAGAAGTGCCGGACAAATCCGGCTGTGGTGGGTATGTGGGCCGCTCCAAGCATCAACCTGGTGGACCAAGCTCTCACAAGTCAAGGCCGGGCTTGGGGGAGTAGAACTCTCAGGACTCCATCAAGCACGTTGTGAAGAATGTGGAGCAAGAAGGGACAGTACTCTCCCCCCTCGGGAGGGCCCTGGTATCGCGAGAAGGGACAGTACTCCCCCGCGGGAGGCCCCAGTGACCGCGGGAAGGGACAGTACTCCCCCGCGGGAGGCCCCAGTGACCGCGGGAAGGGACAGTACTCCCCCACGGGAGGCCCCAGTGACCGCGGGAAGGGACAGTACTCCCCCACGGGAGGCCCCAGTGACCGCGGGAAGGGACAGTACTCCCCCGCGGGAGGCCCCAGTGACCGCGGGAAGGGACAGTACTCCCCCGCGGGAGGCCCCAGTGACCGCGGGAAGGGACAGTACTCCCCCGCGGGAGGCCCCAGTGACCGCGGGAAGGGACAGTACTCCCCCGCGGGAGGCCCCAGTGACCGCGGGAAGGGACAGTACTCCCCCGCGGGAGGCCCCAGTGACCGCGGGAAGGGACAGTACTCCCCCGCGGGAGGCCCCAGTGACCGCGGGAAGGGACAGTACTCCCCCGCGGGAGGCCCCAGTGACCGCGGGAAGGGACAGTACTCCCCCGCGGGAGGCCCCAGTGACCGCGGGAAGGGACAGTACTCCCCCGCGGGAGGCCCCAGTGACCGCGGGAAGGGACAGTACTCCCCAGCGGGAGGCCCCAGTGACCGCGGGCATGGACAGTACTCCCCCGCGGGAGGCCCCAGTGACCGCGGGAAGGGACAGTACTCCCCCGTGGGGTGTAGAACAAAGCGGGGACCATTATGCAGATTTATACGGCCCCGTGTTTGCTCACTGGCGCTCGCAGCAAAATTGTTTTAGGAGCGTTGGTTCAAAGTCCCCGGGAGGCAGATTAATTTTTGTTATCACGCCCAGGAATGTTTTTGTTGTGTTGTTGTGTTATTTAAATATGAACAAATAAAGGCAAATGACGAAAGGTGCAAATTGCGTGTTTGCACGCAAGCGACTGTGAAACTGTGTGTAAAATTTACTATTTCTGCCTGCAGGATCGAGCTATTAGCTCTTGGGCCCCACCTTTCTAATGGTGTTTGTCAAATGTACCGACTCCCGACTTATTTTCCTCGTGTCTACTACATATATTTCTCACGCAACTCCCTAGGATGGAGCCCTCGGGAGCTATTTTAACTCCCGGGGTACTTATTTACTTCTAGGTGAACAGAGGCATCAGGTATAAGAAACTCTGCCTGTTTGTTTCTGCCTCGGTTGAGAATCCTTAGGACTATAACCTCCGAAGAAGGGCACAGGGACCTCTAACCCCGGAGACCGCCGTGGTCGGGCTCAGCCCCGAGGCCGTGTACTCACCTAGTTGTGCTTGCGGGGGTTGAGCTTTGGCTCTTTCGTCCCGCCTCTCCACCGTCAATCAACTGGTGTACAGGTTCCTGAGCCTACTGGGCTCTATCAAGTAGTGTGTGTGTGTTCACCTAGTTGTATTTGCAGGGGTTGAGCTTTGCTCTTTCGGCCTGCCTCTCAACTGTCAACCAACTGTTTACTAACTACACTAACTACTTTTTTTTTTCACACCACACACACACACACACACACACACACACACCCCAGGAAGCAGTCCGTGACAGCTGACTGACTGACTAACTCCCAGGTACCTATTTACTGCTAGGTAACAGGGGCATTCAGGGTGAAAGAAACTTTGCCCATTTGTTTCTGCCTCATGCGGGAATCGAACCCGCGCCACAGAATTACGAGTCCTGCGCGCTACCCACCAGGCTACGAGGCCCCCTCGTAGTGGGGCGCGCGTGTGTGTGTGTGTGTGTGTGTGTGTGTGTGTGTGTGTGTGTGTGTGTGTGTGTGTGTGTGTGTGTGTGTGCGCGCGCGCGCGCGCGTGTGCACAACCCATCCTCCTGTTTTGGTAGTACTTATAAGATAACAATGAGGACCATAGTATATATATTCCGACGTGCAAAGAAATTAGACCGTAGAAATCGTCACTATTAAGATGGACAAACCGGAAAACTACTTTTCTTATGACAAACTAAACTAACCTGACCTTCCGAGGCCTAATACACGATATCTGAGGCGTAATATAGTACATATATGTACTATACTAGGCCTATGAATGTTTGTTTTTTTTAGCTTAATTTTTTCCCGACTATAAAGTGGATAGTACAAAGTTCTACTAATTGCTTAGGAAGGGCAATCTCTGTACTAAGAACCGGGGGCCAGATTCACGAAAGCACTTACGCAAGCACCTACGAACGTGTACATCTTTCCTCAATCTTTGACGGCTTTGGTTAAATTTATTAAACAGTTTACAAGCATGAAAACTTGCCAATCAACTGTTGTTTTTGTTATAAACAGCCTCCTAGTGCTTCGGAGCTCATTAACTGTTTAATAATTGTAAACAAAGCCGCCAAAGAGTGAGACCAGATGTACACGTTCGTAAGTGCTTGCGTAAGTGCTTTCGTGAATCTGGCACCGGGCTAAGAACCGGGTTAAGAACCTGTCTAAGAACCGCAGTTTTAACGGCAGGATGACGCGGCGCAAGTTTCAAAACACCCGCAAGAACACTACACATTTGCAACATTGCTGGTGTGTTCATCTCGTGTGCTGTCACGGAGAAGCAACGCTCCAAATTTACAAGTATATTAAAATTGACGTGAATATATGAATAGATATAAAAAAATTATATATAAATGTGAATGATAATTTATGATTTACATTGTAGTCAATTCAGTAAGACGAAATCTTCACTTTAATAGTGGTAGAAGCCTCCTCCCACGCCTCGCCCTTGGTAGGGAGGATGGACTGGGCACCAACCCGTTTGTAAACTGATTGACGGGTGGTGTTCCAGGGTAAACTGTTAAGAGTAAGGTTTACTATGTGCTATGGGAAGGGAAAGCTCTTGGCCTGGAGACAGCAGTCGTCTATACTCTCCCGTGTGGCCAAGCCTGACGTCGGGCCGGGCTCAGGGGCTAAACTCCAGCCCAAAACCACACCGGGTATACTCCAGGTATACTCCAGAGCCAGCACGACAACTCTGGAGACGAGTTTTCACCTCGACTGTCGTGGTTAGAAGCCTACAAGTATATTTTAGTCATGAGTATAGTTGTGACTCTGAGAGAGAACTCTATCAACATCAGAGGCCCGAGACTGTTCAACACGCTTCCACTACACATAAGGGGCATAACTGGCCGACCCCTCACAGTGTTCAAGAGAGAACTGGATAAGCACCTCCAAATGATACCTGATCAACCAGGCTGTGACTCATACGTCAGGCTGCGAGCAGCCGCGTCTAACAGCCTGGTTGATCAGTCCAGCAACCAGGAGGCCTGGTCGACGACCGGGCCGCGGGGACACTAAGCCCCGGAAGCACCTCAAGGTAGCCTCAAGGTAGGTAGGTGACACTGAGCAGTGGGGCTATTGTCTTGTTGTATATTCATCAACTTTCTTCTCTCTCTCTCTCTCTCTCTCGCGCTCTCTCTCTCTCTCGCGCGCTCTCTCTCTCTCTCGCGCGCTCTCTCTCTCTCTCGCGCGCTCGCTCTCTCTCTCTCTCGCGCGCTCTCTCTCTCTCTCTCTCGCGCGCTCTCTCTCTCTCTCTCTCGCTCTCTCTCGCTCTCTCTCTTCTCTCTCTTTTCTCTGTCTCTGTCTCTTGTGTGTCTCTCTCTGTCTGTCTGTCTCTCTCTCCCCCTCCACTCTCTCTCTTACTCTCTCAGATTCCTCACCCTGCATGAAAGCCATTTCCGTCTTCACTTGGGATCTTGAATCCGCATTTGTGGAAGCGCGTCTCAGTCTGGGGGATAAGATCTAATCTGAACCTACTCGCTTTTATCAGACACCCTTCCCTGTGTGGCCCCTCTCCACGTCTGCGGCCCAACACTCTTGTGTTGTATGCTGTGTTCTCTGCTTCCAGGCAGTGTTGTTGTTGTTCTGCTTCCAAGCAGTGTTGACCGCCGTGTAACAATAGCTACCAACAGCCTGGTGGACCACTCTCTCACAAGTCAAGCCTGGCCTCAAGCCGGGCTTGAGGAGTAGAACTACTCCCAGAACCCCATCATGCAGGTATCAACCAGGTATCAGGCTACATATTTGGCTCCATAATCACCATTTTGGTGAAGTTAATCCCTTCAAATTGTGGGGTTTGGCGGGCACTGATGATTCTTATCTGTGAAGCAGGAACATTGACTATTGACACACTCAACCTTCTCTAAAAGGCTATATTTTTTTGCTGTGATGGTGTGAGGTGAGGATAGTGAGTGAGGAGGTAGCTACGAATCTCAGTCTATGTACAACCCATTCTCGCACTTGCTTATGGTCAATATTGGCTTATTTAATAAGTGCATATGTGACATACTAATTGATTATAAATATTTTAGTTTATCTTGAAAAGCTTCATAGAAAACACCGACCTCGCCTAACCTTCTTAGTATGTTAAGATAAGCATTTTATTGCTTCTTAATTACAATTATTACTTAACCTATACCATTGATAGGTTAAGTAATAATTGTAAATAAGAAGCTCACAATACACTCATAACATTGAGTTTGATTTAGTGTGTGTGTGTGTGTGTGTGTGTGTGTGTGTGTGTGTACTCACCTATATGTACTCACCTATATGTGCTTGCAGGATCGAGCATTGACTCTTGGATCCCGCCTTTCTAGCTATCGGTTGTTTACAGCAATGACTCCTGTCCCATTTCCCTATCATACCTAGTTTTAAAAGTATGAATAGTATTTGCTTCCACAACCTGTTCCCCAAGTGCATTCCATTTTTCTACTACTCTCACGCTAAAAGAAAACTTCCTAACATCTCTGTGACTCATCTGAGTTTCCAGTTTCCACCCATGTCCCCTCGTTCTGTTATTATTACGTGTGAACATTTGATCTATTTCCACTTTGTCAATTCCCCTGAGTATTTTATATGTCCCTATCATATCTCCTCTCTCCCTTCTTTTCTCTAGTGTCGTAAGGTTCAGTTCCTTCAGCCGCTCTTCATATCCCATCCCTCGTAGCTCTGGGACAAGCCTCGTCGCAAACCTCTGAACCTTCTCCAGTTTCTTTGTGTTTCTTCAGGTGGGGGCTCCATGATGGCGCGGCATACTCTAAGACGGGTCTCACGTAGGCAGTGTAAAGCGCCCTAAAAGCTTCCTCATTTAGGTTTCTGAATGAAGTTCTAATTTTCGCCAGTGTAGAGTACGCTGCTGTCGTTATCCTATTTATATGTGCCTCAGGAGTTAGATTAGGTGTCACATCCACTCCCAGGTCTCTTTCTCGAATCGTTACAGGTAGGCTGTTCCCCTTCATTGTGTACTGTCCCTTTGGTCTCCTGTCACCTGATCCCATTTCCATAACTTTACATTTACTGGTGTTAAACTCCAGTAGCCATTTCTCTGACCATCTCTGCAGCCTGTTTAAGTCCTCTTGGAGGATCCTACAATCCTCGTCTGTCACAACTCTTCTCATTAATTTTGCGTCATCTGCAAACATTGACATGTATGACTCCACTCCTGTAAACATATCATTTACGTAAATTAGAAAGAGGATTGGTCCCAGCACCGATCCTCGAGGTACTCCACTTGTTACTGTTCGCCAGTCCGACTTTTCGCCCCTTACCATTACCCTCTGGCTCCTTCCTGTTAGGTAGTTCTTCACCCATACTAGGGCCTTTCCGCTTACTCCTGCCTGCCTCTCAAGTTTGTATAGCAGTCTCATGTGCGGTACCGTATCAAAGGCCTTTTGGCAGTCAAGAAATATGCAGTCTGCCCAGCCTTCTCTGTCCTGCCTTATCCTTGTTACTTTATCATAGAATTCTAAAAGGTTTGTTAGGCATGATTTCCCTGTCCAGAACCCATGTTGGTGCTTGTTTACAATCCCAATGCTCTCCAGGTGCTCAACAAGTCTTAACCTAATTATTCTTTCAAGTATTTTGCAGGGGATGCTTGTCAGTGATACGGGTCTGTAGTTAAGTGCCTCCTCCCTATCCCCCTTTTTGAAAATCGGTACGACATTTGCCTTCTTCCAGCAACTGGGCAATTCTCCCGACATAAGTGACTCATTGAAGATCATTGCCAGAGGCACGCTGAGAGCCTGCGCTGCCTCTTTAAGTATCCACGGTGATACTTTGTCTGGTCCAACAGCTTTATTTGCATCCAGTGTTGTCAACTGTTTCATTACATCCTCTGCTGTCACCTCTATATCTGATAGTCTTTCATCTTGGGTAATCTCTTCTAACAATGGGAGCTGCTCAGGCTCGGTAGTGAACACTCCATGGAATTTTGCATTCAGTACCTCGCAGATTTCCTTGTCGCTTTCTGTATATGCCCCTTCTGTTTTCCTCAGTCTTGTCACTTGGTCATTTACCGACATCTTCCTTCTTATATGGCTATGTAGTAATTTTGGTTGCTTTTTCGCTTTGACTGCAATATCGTTCTCATAATTTCTTTCCGACACTCGTCTTATGTTAATGTAATCATTCCTAGCTCTGTTACATCTAGTCCTGTTGTCCTCTGTCCTTTGTCTTCTGTACTTCCTCCACTCCCTCCTGCTTCTCACCTTTGCTTCCTGACACTGTCTATTAAACCATGGGTTATTATATTCCCTCCTGCTTTTTTCCTTTATTGTTGGAATAAATCTATCTTCAGCCTCCTTGCATTTCAATATGACTTGGTTCATCATACCTTGCACTGTTTTTCCTCTAAGTTCTTCCTCCCACTGCACTTCTCCCAGGTAGTCCCTTATCCTTCTGTAGTCCCCTTTTCTGTAATCAAGTCTCCTTTCCCGGACCTCTTGTCCTTTCGTCACAATTTTAAGCTCCATCATGTAGTCAAAGGCTAGGACACAGTGGTCACTAGCTCCTAGTGGTATTTCATGTTCCAACTGCTCGATGTCTTCTACATTCTGAGTGATAATGAGATCTAATAGGCTGGGCGTGTGTGTGTGTGTGTGTGTGTGTGTGTGTGTGTGTGTGTGTGTGTGTGTGTGTGTGTGTGTGTGTGTGTGTGTGTATTTGCCCAGGGCATGTTGACTGAGCCTGAACGGCTCCCAGTGCTAGGAGAAGCGGAGGAACCGTACACGAGAGAGTGACAGATGTCGAGGCAGCAGCACCGGCAATAATGAGACGACTGGCATCATTGGATGTAGATGAAAACACAGCTGTGGAACCAGATAATATTTTATCATGGATGTTAAGTGCTGCGACGGCTTTCAGTACACCTCTTGCTCTGGTCTTTAACGACTCGATTAAGAACGGATTAAGAACCCAACTGTCGGAAGATGGTGAATGTGGTACAATACCGATATATAGGAAATGAGATTTTCATGAGGCACTAAACTTCAGACCAGTATCATTAACAAGTATTCCCCTTCAAGGTATTTGAAAGAATAAGGATAGGACTAGTTAAGCATAGAGAGAGGATCGGGCATGTGAACAAAGCACCAACATTGATCCTGGGAAAGAAAATCATACCTAACGAATCTACTGAAGTTCTTTCATAAAGTAACAAAAATATGAAAAGACAGAAGGTTGGGCAGATGGTGTATATTTGGACTGTCAGAAAGCCTCTGACAGTCAGGTCACCAGTTTCATGGAGACCTTCAAAACCCAGGCCAGCATGGATTTAGAGCGGGAAGATCGTGCCTCTCACAGCTACTTGACCACTACACTACACTACACTACACTGAGGCATTTGAAGAAAAACAGAATGCAGATGTGGTATACACGGATTTGTAAAGGCATTCGATAAATGTGACTATGGAGTGATAGCACACAAAATGAGGTCAATGAGAATAACTGGTAAAGTAGGACGCTGGATACTCTGTTACTCGTTGTGTTCTGTTTGACAGAAAACTGTCATTTATATAAAATAGTCCAAGCGCTGTACCTCAAGGTAACAATCCTTGCACCACTGCTGTTCCTTACTCATATCAGATAGACAAAAATACAAGGCACAGCTTCGTGTCATCATTTGCAGATGACACAAAAATCAGCATGAAAATTACCTCTTCTGAAGACATTGAAAAACTATAAGCAAATATTAATAAAGTTTTCGACTGGGCAACAGAAAATAACATAATGTTTAAGTGATAAATTCCAGGTACCCAGGAACGATAAAAATGAGGACCTTAAACATAATACAGGGTACTCAACTGTCAATCAACTGTTTACTAACTACTTTTTTTTTTTTTCCACACCACACACACACCCCTGGAAGCAGCCCGTGACAGCTGACTAACTCCCAGGTACCTATTTACTGCTAGGTAACAGGGGCACTTAGGGTGAAAGAAACTTTTGCCCATTTGTTTCTGCCTCGTGCGGGAATCGAACCCGCGCCACAGAATTACGAGTCCTGCGCGCTATCCACCAGGCTACGAGGCCCCATACACCATGTGTGTGTGTGTGTGTGTGTGTGTGTGTGTGTGTGTGTGTGTGTGTGTGTGTGTGTGTGTGTGTGTGGTTTCATTCACCTGGACACTCGGAGGCTCGAACCGTCGACCACATAGCGTCGTAGTGAGCCACTCTACCTTTTGAGCCACCAACACCCCTTTAAAAGGGAAGAATTTCAGAGGCACCTATCCGCTGCCCAACTGGAACGTTAGGCCTTCCCTAGCTGCCACTTTGGCATGTAGGCGTTAGGTGATCTACGTTCCAGTCATGTAAATTGTTAACCACCATTTTGTGGATAACATTACATTCACCTGGGAGCCCCATAGACAATAGCCAGCCGCTAGGTAGGGAGAGTGGTTGTGCTAAAGCCTTGGTAGCAAACTCGTCTGATATCAACCAATATGTTGCCTAGACCCAAGGTTGCATACTCTCACTCCCCTCATAGAATCCGAGTATGTTGCCAACATTTCACAGACTATGAGAACAGCATTACCATGCCTGGCAGCCAAAGCACCCGCCTACAATCCTTCATAGCTCTGAGTGACAACAGCATCTACATAAATACACCTGTACATATACAATAGTATTAACTTGTATAACATTTGCACATGGCTGTCCCTTAATAAGACCAGTTATGACGGCTGATGTGGACAAAGTAGGTTACATATCTTCATTCAAGCCCTGGAGCTGCTAATACAGAAGCGGTCCGCCTCGCTAATATATTCCACGGGAGGGCCAGAGTCTCTCTCTCTCCCTGCTGGGGGGGATGCTTAGCCGGGCGTCTGTGATGTTGGACCAAACTTAACAAACTCAGTGAGCTGTGTTCCGCGTCCTCTGAATGGTTAGTGGCGTTATCGCGGTAATTAGTGGCAATCTCATCAGCTCGAATACGTTATTTGCTTGTAGGTGTTACAAGTTGAAGCTACGTTATTGTTACCTCCAGCTGGTAAAAATTAACTTGGGGTAGTTAACAAAAAAACTACCTTAAATTAGGCACATTATTGTCTACAAGTTCAAGTATCTTAAGCTCTAATAATAATGCTTTGAGTAACGATATCTGAAGTTCGATTGTCTTGAGTAACGATATCTGAAGTTCGATTGTCTTGAGTAACGATATCTGAAGTTCGATTGTCTTGAGTAACGATATCTGAAGTTCGATTGTCTTGAGTAACGATATCTGAAGTTCGATTGTCTTGAGTAACGATATCTGAAGTTCGATTGTCTTGAGTAACGATATCTGAAGTTCGATTGTCTTGAGTAACGATATCTGAAGTTCGATTGTCTTGAGTAACGATATCTGAAGTTCGATTGTCTTGAGTAACGATATCTGAAGTTCGATTGTCTTGAGTAACGATATCTGAAGTTCGATTGTCTTGAGTAACGATATCTGAAGTTCGATTGTCTTGAGTAACGATATCTGAAGTTCGATTGTCTTGAGTAACGATATCTGAAGTTCGATTGTCTTGAGTAACGATATCTGAAGTTCGATTGTCTTGAGTAACGATATCTGAAGTTCGATTGTCTTGAGTAACGATATCTGAAGTTCGATTGTCTTGAGTAACGATATCTGAAGTTCGATTGCTTTAGCTACCAAAATATCCTGAATAACAATGCCAGAAGCTGGCAGAACTTGAGCAAGCAAGACTGCCTTAACGCAGGAACGTTAAGTCGGTAACAGAAGTTATTGAGCAATCCGCGGCACTCTTGTGGATAGGCTTTACATTAGAGGTTACAATTGTGTCTTATTTGTGTTCACGCGTTCAACCCGCGTCCGCACTGGTGTCTGCAGCTTCCCCGTGTCCGCACTGGTGTCTGCAGCTTCCCCGTGTCCGCACTGGTGTCTGCAGCTTCCCAGCGTCCTTACTGGAGTCTGCAGCTTCCCGCGTCCGTACCGGTGACTGCAGCTTCCCAGCGTCCTTACTGGAGTCTGCAGCTTCCCAGCGTCCTTACTGGAGTCTGCAGCTTCCCCGCGTCCGTACCGGTGTCTGCAGCTTCCCCGCGTCCGTACCGGTGTCTGCAGCTTCCCAGCGTCCGTACCGGTGTCTGCAGCTTCCCAGCGTCCGTACCGGTGTTTGCAGCTTCCCAGCGTCCGTACCGGTGTCTGCAGCTTCCCCGCGTCCGTACCGGTGTCTGCAGCTTCCCCGCGTCCGTACCGGTGTCTGCAGCTTCCCCGCGTCCGTACCGGTGTCTGCAGCTTCCCCGCGTCCGTACCGGTGTCTGCAGCTTCCCCGCGTCCGTACCGGTGTCTGCAGCTTCCCCGCGTCCGTACCGGTGTCTGCAGCTTCCCCGCGTCCGTACCGGTGTCTGCAGCTTCCCCGCGTCCGTACCGGTGTCTGCAGCTTCCCCGCGTCCGTACCGGTGTCTGCAGCTTCCCCGCGTCCGTACCGGTGTCTGCAGCTTCCCAGCGTCCGTACCGGTGTCTGCAGCTTCCCAGCGTCCGTACCGGTGTCTGCAGCTTCCCAGCGTCCGTACCGGTGTCTGCAGCTTCCCAGCGTCCGTACCGGTGTCTGCAGCTTCCCAGCGTCCGTACCGGTGTCTGCAGCTTCCCAGCGTCCGTACCGGTGTCTGCAGCTTCCCAGCGTCCGTACCGGTGTCTGCAGCTTCCCAGCGTCCGTACCGGTGTCTGCAGCTTCCCCGCGTCCGTACCGGTGTCTGCAGCTTCCCCGCGTCCGTACCGGTGTCTGCAGCTTCCCAGTGTCCGTACCGGTGTCTGCAGCTTCCCAGCGTCCGTACCGGTGTCTGCAGCTTCCCAGCGTCCGTACCGGTGTCTGCAGCTTTCCCGCGTCCGTACCGGTGTCTGCAGCTTTCCCGCGTCCGTACCGGTGTCTGCAGCTTCCCCGCGTCCGTACCGGTGTCTGCAGCTTCCCCGCGTCCGTACCGGTGTCTGCAGCTTCCCCGCGTCCGTACCGGTGTCTGCAGCTTCCCCGCGTCCGTACCGGTGTCTGCAGCTTCCCCGCGTCCGTACCGGTGTCTGCAGCTTTCCCGCGTCCGTACCGGTGTCTGCAGCTTTCCCGCGTC
The DNA here is from genome assembly GCF_040958095.1 of Procambarus clarkii. Taxonomy (NCBI): domain Eukaryota; kingdom Metazoa; phylum Arthropoda; class Malacostraca; order Decapoda; family Cambaridae; genus Procambarus; species Procambarus clarkii. The sequence goes on from NC_091198.1 coordinate 12,206,703, forward strand.
CGTACCGGTGTCTGCAGCTTCCCCGCGTCCGTACCGGTGTCTGCAGCTTCCCCGCGTCCGTACCGGTGTCTGCAGCTTCCCGCGCCCGTACCGGTGTCTGCAGCTTCCCGCGTCCGTACCGGTGTCTGCAGCTTCCCGCGTCCGTACCGGTGTCTGCAGCTTCCCGCGTCCGTACCGGTGCATACAGCTTCCCGCGTCCTTACTGGAGTCTGCAGCTTCCCGCGTCCTTACTGGAGTCTGCAGTTTCCCGCGTCCTTACTGGAGTCTGCAGTTTCCCGCGTCCTTACTGGAGTCTGCAGTTTCCCGCGTCCTTACTGGAGTCTGCAGTTTCCCGCGTCCTTACTGGAGTCTGCAGTTTCCCGCGTCCTTACTGGAGTCTGCAGTTTCCCGCGTCCTTACTGGAGTCTGCAGTTTCCCGCGTCCTTACTGGAGTCTGCAGTTTCCCGCGTCCTTACTGGAGTCTGCAGTTTCCCGCGTCCTTACTGGAGTCTGCAGTTTCCCGCGTCCTTACTGGAGTCTGCAGTTTCCCGCGTCCTTACTGGAGTCTGCAGTTTCCCGCGTCCTTACTGGAGTCTGCAGTTTCCCGCGTCCTTACTGGAGTCTGCAGTTTCCCGCGTCCTTACTGGAGTCTGCAGTTTCCCGCGTCCGCACTGGTGTCTGCAGTTTCCCGCGTTCTCAACCTTCACCGGGCTACGAGCCTACTGATATTTAAGACTCGGTGCTGCAATCCCGGAACGTTTTATTTCGCACGTAGTGACTACCATTCCGGCTGCTCCGGGTAATATGTTCCACTATATTGGAAAATTTCGTTGGTTTTAAGACGAGATTACGGCTCGGAATTCATGTCATATTTGTGCCTGCTAACGTTGTAATAACCGTTACTTACGCGCGATGAGCGTTGTTAGTGTCTGTTTACAACCTGACCGCTGCTCTCTTGTTTTTGTTGTTGTTTTTACGCGGGAAATTTGTCGGGCATTTGGAGCAGCGTTGGTAAGACTGAGCACGTCGTAAGTGCCGCCCCCTCACCGCGCAACCCTTTCTCGCAAATTTAATAAGTCAATATTGACTTATTAAATATGTGCATAGGTGACATACTTAACATAATAGTTTCCCTTGAAAAGCTTCATAGAAAACACCGACCTTACCTAACCTTCTTAGTATGTTAAGATAAGCATCTTATTGCTTCGTAATTACAATTATTACCTAACCTATACCTATAAAAGGTTAAGTAACAATTGTAATTACGAAGCTATAAGATGCTTATTTTAACATACTAAGTAGGTTAGGTAAGGTCGGTGTTTTCTATGAAGCTTTTCAAGGGAAACTATTATGTTTAGTATGTCACCTATGCACGCAACTAATAAGTCAATATTGACTTATTAAATTTGCGAGAACGGGTTGCACCGCGCTGCGTTGCGAGCTCGTAGTGCTTCATGGTGCGCTGATTGTCTTAATTTAGTGATAATAGTAGTAAATTTATAGATTTTTGATAAATATAATTTTGTATGCTACGTGGGTACTCTTTGTGGGTGTTTCGTACACGGCTTGGGTACTCAGTGTGGGTGTTTCGTACACGGTGAAACTTGTCCTGGAACATACCTGGAGAGGGTTTCGAGAGTTCTACTCCCCGAGCCTGGCCTGAGGCCAGGCTTGCAGTAACTTGGTCCAACAGGCTGTTGCTGGGAGCAGCCCGCAGGCCCACTACAGGTTGCAAGCTGGATCTTGGGGGGGGGGGGAGAGGTTATGTGGGCATCCCAGGCTCTATACTCACTGCCATCCATCCATGCACTGGACGCTGCCATCCATCCATGCACTGGACGCTATCATCCAGCCATGCACTGGACGCTATCATCCAGCCATGCACTGGACGCTATCATCCAGCCATGCACTGGACGCTATCATCCAGCCATGCACTGGACGCTATCATCCAGCCAAGCACTGGACGCTATCATCCAGCCATGCACTGGACGCTATCATCCAGCCATGCACTGGACGCTATCATCCGGCCATGCACTGGACGCTGCCATCCCAGGCAGCCAAGTCTTGACAGTAATTTGTTCTGATATCGCAATAAAGATGGTGAGAAGCGATGCAGCTGTCGAATGGTTTCACTACTTCGCACGGGAGGGAGAGAGGGAGAGGGTGAGAGATTACTATATGTACCCGCAGGCTGAAGCTGTTAGCTCTTGGACCCTGCCTTTCTAATTGGCGGTTGTCTGATATATTGACTCGCTACCTATATTTCTCTGTCTACTGTCCCCCCCCCCTGTCAATTTCTCTGTCTACTGTATGTGTCTGTCCCCCCTCCCCCCCAAAAAAGTACCCCCCTCCTTTCCCCTCCTTTCCCCTCCTCTCCATCCCCCCTCCCTTCCCCCCTCCCTTTCTCCTCCCTCCCCTCACACACACACACACACACACAGCACCAACATGGGTTCTGGACAGGGAAATCATGCCTAACAAACCTTTTAGAATTCTATGATAAAGTAACAAGGATAAGGCAGGACAGAGAAGGCTGGGCAGACTGCATATTTCTTGACTGCCAAAAGGCCTTTGATACAGTACCGCACATGAGACTGCTATACAAACTTGAGAGGCAGGCAGGAGTAAGCGGAAAGGCCCTAGTATGGGTGAAGAACTACCTAACAGGAAGGAGCCAGAGGGTAATGGTAAGGGGCGAGAAGTCGGACTGGCGAACAGTAACAAGTGGAGTACCTCAAGGATCGGTGCTGGGACCAATCCTCTTTCTAATTTACGTAAATGATATGTTTACAGGAGTGGAATCATACATGTCAATGTTGGCGGATGACGCAAAATTAATGAGAAGAGTTGTGACAGACGAGGATTGTAGGATCCTCCAAGAGGACTTAAACAGGCTGCAGAGATGGTCAGGGAAATGGCTACTGGAGTTTAACACCAGTAAATGTAAAGTTATGGAAATGGGATCAGGTGACAGGAGACCAAAGGGACAGTACACAATGAAAGGGAACAGCCTACCTGTAACGATTCGAGAAAGAGACCTGGGAGTGGATGTGACACCTAATCTAACTAATGAGGCACATATAAATAGGATAACGACAGCAGCGTACTCTACACTGGCGAAAATTAGAACTTCATTCAGAAACCTAAATGAGGAGGCTTTTAGGGCGCTTTACACTGCCTATGTGAGACCCGTCTTAGAGTATGCCGCGCCATCATGGAGCCCCCACCTGAAGAAACACATAAAGAAACTGGAGAAGGTTCAGAGGTTTGCGACGAGGCTTGTCCCAGAGTTACGAGGGATGGGATATGAAGAGCGACTGAAGGAACTGAACCTTACGACACTAGAGAAAAGAAGGGAGAGAGGAGATATGATAGGGACATATAAAATACTCAGGGGAATTGACAAAGTGGAAATAGATGAAATGTTCACACGTAATAATAACAGAACGAGGGGACATGGGTGGAAACTGGAAACTCAGATGAGTCACAGAGATGTTAGGAAGTTTTCTTTTAGCGTGAGAGTAGTGGGAAAATGGAATGCACTTGGGGAACAGGTTGTGGAAGCAAATACTATTCATACTTTTAAAACTAGGTATGATAGGGAAATGGGACAGGAGTCATTGCTGTAAACAACCGATAGCTGGAAAGGCGGGATCCAAGAGTCAATGCTCGATCCTGCAAGCACAAATAGGTGAGTACAAATACGTGAGTACACACACACACACACACACACACACACACACACACACACACACACACACACACACACACACACACACAAAACCCCCCCCCCCCCCCCAGGATCCAGCTCCCAACAGCTGACTAATTTCCAGCCACCTATTGACTGCCAGGTGAATAAAGGCATCTGGTGAAAGAAATTCTTCTCATTTATTTCTCTGGCTGGAATAGAACCGAAGTTGGCGGACTGCAAACCCTCAAAAGCTGTCAGCGTGTGCGTGCACACCTGTGCTTGCAGGGTTGTGCGTGCGTGTGCACATCTGTGATTGCTGGGTTGTGCGTGCGTGTGCACATCTGTGATTGCAGGGTTGGACATTTGCTCCTAAGCCCCGCCTTTCTATCTTCAGTACTTCATTGTAGTGAACTTTCACTCTTATTCTTATATTTACATTTAAAAATGTATACTGAATTTGCTTCAAATTCTTCATCTAGTTGGTTTCTCATTTACGACTCTTAAGAGTGAAAAAGTTTGTCATTTCTGACTCATCTGTCTCAAGTTTCCAATTATGTCCCCTCGTTTGACCATTTCTCACTTAAGCATTACTTCTCTTATCTGCTTGGTCAGTTCGCCTTGGTATCTTGTAGGTCGTTATCATGTTTTGACGATACCCGCCACGGTCCAGCGGGAGCCTCGAACCAGACTTTTGTCCTGTCATGTCATGTCATTTTGAAACCAATCTCTCCTGGAAGTATGACATGTCAGTGATTGGATCCTGTCAGTTTGTAATCAATATTCATAGTTGATTTGACCATTTTTAAACAGGCAGAAAATGTTAAAATAGTCCCGACTCTAAAAACAAAATGTCAATCAAAAGATACTTAACTATAGTATCTGTATGTTCTAATATTTTATAGATCTCTGAATGTTTTAAGTGTGAGCGGGGAGCATGGGAGGGTGTTTACAGTGGTCTCCACCCCTAAATGCACCCGTTATTCTTCACAAATTTAAAGCGTGTGAGAAGGTGGGGGCGTGTGTGTGTGTGTGTGTGTGTGTGTGTGTGTGTGTGTGTGTGTGTGTGTGTGTGTGTGTGTGTGTGTGTGAGGCGCCCCTGGTGGGTGTGTCAAACACAGGAGAACTACACTACACACGCAGGACAGAGAAGGGCTACGCTACACACAGGACAGAGAAGGGCCTCCCCTCCCCAAACCCCCCTCCTCCCTCCCCCACACCCCTACCTTTCATCTCCCCTCCACCCCACCATCGGGGGAGAGAGACCTCCCCAGTTCCATCAGTTTTGAAGTTCTCTCCAGATGATTGTCGCGGATGAGTAAGAATCACGATTTCTTACATTATTTTTTCATTTTTTCTTTGCCAGCCTTCGCCGTTCAGAAAATATAATGGAAACATCAAAGCCTCTAACACTCCCCCTCAACCCCCTTCCCCTGCCCCTACACCGCTCCCTATTCCCGCCCATTTCTCCCCCATCTCCTTCGTGAGCTGGGTTGCGACATCGCCATCAAAGGCGACACGTTTGGGCGCGTCTCCTGGGGTGGGTAAGTATCAATTTTCCTTGGTATCACAAGGAGGGGGTGAGAGAGAGGGAGAGACAGTAGGGTGGGGGGGGGGGAGAGTGAGGGAGAGATGGTGGGTGGTGGGGGGGAGAGTGAGGGAGACATGAACTGTATGGTTTTGAGGGCTTGACATATATGTTGACGATTTCGAAAGTTCTACTTGACTGGACCTGGGGCCAGGCGTCCTTGGTGATCGTCTAGTATGAGAGGTTGTGGGGGCTTCGTAGCCAGCAGAGCAACATAGCAGTAACAGCCAGGCTGATCCCGTATTTCCAGCACAAATATGTTAACTTAACCCCCCTACTAAGATTCCACCGTTGTTCCAGCAACATTTCGTGTCTTCGTGGGGCAGTGATAGCACTCTTCGCCAGCGATTTCGAGCTTGTGAGAGTTCTGGGCAGGTTGGTCAACTTAACCCTCATCCTGTTTACACAATAGTAATTAAGGACTAGTTTGTAAACCTATAAGCGGGTCGTGTTCCAGGGGGAACCTGTTTTGTTGGGTAAGGCTCAGACGTGTGTGATCTCTGATCCTGTCCTTCGACAACTTTCCATTTGAAATGTTTGCACTTTCTGCCACACCTCGTATTCCTGTATGTTACCTTGTGTTGGGTCTAATGACCAACGTCCCCGAGGCCTCGTCTCTGACCAGGCCTCCTGGTTGGTGGTCTGGTCAACCAGACTGTTGAATGCGGCTACTCGCAGCCTGACGTTCAAATCACAGCTTGGTTGATCAGGTATCCTTTGGAGATGTTCATAAAGTTCTCTATTGAACGCTGTGAGAGGTCGGCCTGTTATGCCCCTTATGTGTAGAGGGAGTGTTGAAAATACTTGGGCCTTAGATGTTGATAGTTCTCTCTCAGAGTATCTGTTGGACCTCTGATTTTCATTGGGGCTATTCTGCACATCCTGCCATGTCTACTGGTTTAACGTGGTGTTATTTCCATGTACAGATTTGGAACCAGTCCCTCTAATATTTTCTACGTGCGAATTATTATGTATCTGTCCCACCTGTGTTCTAAGGAATACAGATTTTTAACATTTTAATCGGTCCTTATAATTTAGACGTTTTATAGAGTCGATTCTACCAGTACATGATCTCTGTAAGGCCTCCAAGTCAGCCATTTCTTTAGCTTTGAATGGGGCTGTTAGTGTGCAACAGTATTCCACCCTAGAGAACACTAGTGTCTTGAAAAGTATCATTAGTGTAACATCTCTGGTTTGAAAAGTTCTTGTTATCCAACCTGTCATTTTTCTTACAGTTGTGACGGCTACTTTATTGTACTTTTCCAAAGTAAGGTCTTCCGACACGATTAGTTCCAAATCTTTGTATATTGTTTTTTCGTTCTATGGTGTGATTCGACTTCATTTTATGCCCTTTTCGTTTGTGTATCATTTTTTTTCATTAGCCCAGGAACTGGTCCATATCGTCATTAAAAATTGTTTTCTGTGGCGCATTGAAATACCTGATTTACTTAATTTCGTGGGTTGCTGTGTCCTCTATATTCTCTACTTGTGTAAACAATTTGTACTCTCATAAAAAGCCAGGTGTCATCTGCAAATGATGATACATTACTATAGTTTGTGTCTTTGTCTGTGTGCGATATATGAGGATGAGGAAGATTACTGGAGCAAGCACAGTACCCTGGGGGGACTGTACTGGAGCAAGCACAGTACCCTGAGGGACTGTACTGGAGCAAGCACAGTACCCTGGGGGACTGTACTGGAGCAAGCACAGTACCCTGGGGGACTGTACTGGAGCAAGCACAGTACCCTGGGGGGACTGTACTGGAGCAAGCACAGTACCCTGGGGGGACTGTACTGGAGCAAGCACAATACCCTGGGGGACTGTACTGGAGCAAGCACAGTACCCTGGGGGGACTGTACTGGAGCAAGCACAGTAACCTGGGGGGACTGTACTGGAGCAAGCACAGTACCCTGAGGGACTGTACTGGAGCAAGCACAGTACCCTGGGGGACTGTACTGGAGCAAGCACAGTACCCTGGGGGGACTGTACTGGAGCAAGCACAATACCCTGGGGGACTGTACTGGAGCAAGCACAGTACCCTGGGGGGACTGTACTGGAGCAAGCACAGTACCCTGGGGGGACTGTACTGGAGCAAGCACAGTACCCTGGGGGGACTGTACTGGAGCAAGCACAATACCCTGGGGGACTGTACTGGAGCAAGCACAGTACCCTGGGGGGACTGTACTGGAGCAAGCACAGTACCCTGGGGGGACTGTACTGGAGCAAGCACAGTACCCTGGGGGGACTGTACTGGAGCAAGCACAGTACCCTGGGGGGACTGTACTGGAGCAAGCACAGTACCCTGGGGGGACTGTACTGGAGCAAGCACAGTACCCTGGGGGGACTGTACTGGAGCAAGCACAGTACCCTGGGAGGACTGTACTGGAGCAAGCACAGTACCCTGGGAAGACTGTACTGGAGCAAGCACAGTACCCTAGGGGACTGTACTGGAGCAAGCACAGTACCCTGGGGGGACTGTACTCTTCACGCTTAATGGTCCGACATTTACTTCATTGACTATTACAAAATGGGTTCTGTTATTTAGGAAATTAAATTCCCTATTCCTACTTTCCCAGTAATTCCTTTTGAGCCCATTGTATGCAATACAGGAACAACCGTGGACATCTTCAAGAGAAAACTAGATTGTTTTCTCCAAGGAGTGCCGGACCAACCGGGCTGTGGTGGGTATATGGGCCTGCGGGCCGCTCCAAGCAACAGCCTGGTGGACCAAACTCTCACAAGTCAAGCCTGGCCTAGGGCCGGGCTTGGGGAGTAGAAGAACTCCCAGAACCCCATCAACCAGGTATAACACCATGGTCACATTTGTCGTAAGCTTTCACGAAATCTGTGTATATTTCAACAGCGTTTAGCTTGTCTTCCACGACACCTGTCACCACTGTCATAGGGGTATATTTAGTGCCTCTCTCTAATTGAGAGAGAGGCATGAACGACCTATTTTGACCCCATGTTGCCCTGGGTTATGTAGACGCCGTCATTCTGGGTTTTGTAATGTTACTTCTTAGTGTTCGTTCAAAGATGTGTTGATATGATAGTGTTATTGGCCTACAGTTTTTTGTTTCTAATGTTTTATGTATGTAGAGGATTATACAGTGTTTAGGGTCAGTCATCAGATGGTGTTAAGGGCTAGCAGATGCCCTGTTGGCCCAGGCGAGGCAGCTGTTCCCTGTTGGCCCACTGCGAGGCAGCTGGCCCCTGTTGGTCCAGGGCGAGGCAGCTGTTCCCTGTTGGCCCAGGCGAGGCAGCTGGCCCCTGTTGGTCCAGGGCGAGGCAGCTGGCCCCTGTTGGTCCAGGGCGAGGCAGCTGGCCCTGTTGGTCCAGGCGAGGCAGCTGGCCCCTGTTGGTCCAGGCGAGGCAGCTGGCCCCTGTTGGCCCAGGGCGAGGCAGCTGGCCCTGTTGGCCCAGGCGAGGCAGCTGGCCCCTGTTGGTCCGGGCGAGGCAGCTGGCCCCTGTTGGTCCAGGGCGAGGCAGCTGGCCCCTGTTGGCCCAGGGCGAGGCAGCTGGCCCGTGTTGGCCCAGGGCGAGGCAGCTGCCCCTGTTGGTCCAGGCGAGGCAGCTGGCCCCTGTTGGTCCAGGCGAGGCAGCTGGCCCCTGTTGGTCCAGGCGAGGCAGCTGGCCCCTGTTGGTCCAGGGCGAGGCAGCTGGCCCCTGTTGGTCCAGGGCGAGGCAGCTGGCCCCTGTTGGTCCAGGGCGAGGCAGCTGGCCCCTGTTGGTCCCGGGCGAGGCAGCTGGCCCCTGTTGGTCCCGGGCGAGGCAGCTGGCCCCTGTTGGCCCCGGGCGAGGCAGCTGGCCCCTGTTGGCCCCGGGCGAGGCAGCTGGCCCCTGTTGGCCCCGGGCGAGGCAGCTGGCCCCTGTTGGCCCCGGGCGAGGCAGCTGGCCCCTGTTGGCCCCGGGCGAGGCAGCTGGCCCCTGTTGGCCCCGGGCGAGGCAGCTGGCCCCTGTTGGCCCCGGGCGAGGCAGCTGGCCCCTGTTGGCCCCGGGCGAGGCAGCTGGCCCCTGTTGGCCCCGGGCGAGGCAGCTGGCCCCTGTTGGCCCCGGGCGAGGCAGCTGGCCCCTGTTGGCCCCGGGCGAGGCAGCTGGCCCCTGTTGGCCCCGGGCGAGGCAGCTGGCCCCTGTTGGCCCCGGGCGAGGCAGCTGGCCCCTGTTGGCCCCGGGCGAGGCAGCTGGCCCCTGTTGGCCCCGGGCGAGGCAGCTGGCCCCTGTTGGCCCCGGGCGAGGCAGCTGGCCCCTGTTGGCCCCGGGCGAGGCAGCTGGCCCCTGTTGGCCCCGGGCGAGGCAGCTGGCCCCTGTTGGCCCCGGGCGAGGCAGCTGGCCCCTGTTGGCCCCGGGCGAGGCAGCTGGCCCCTGTTGGCCCCGGGCGAGGCAGCTGGCCCCTGTTGGCCCCGGGCGAGGCAGCTGGCCCCTGTTGGCCCCGGGCGAGGCAGCTGGCCCCTGTTGGCCCCGGGCCAGGCAGCTGGCCCCTGTTGGCCCCGGGCCAGGCAGCTGGCCCCTGTTGGCCCCGGGCCAGGCAGCTGGCCCCTGTTGTCCCCGGGCCAGGCAGCTGGCCCCTGTTGGCCCCGGGCCAGGCAGCTGGCCCCTGTTGGCCCCGGGCCAGGCAGCTGGCCCCTGTTGGCCCCGGGCCAGGCAGCTGGCCCCTGTTGGCCCCGGGCCAGGCAGCTGGCCCCTGTTGGCCCCGGGCCAGGCAGCTGGCCCCTGTTGGCCCCGGGCCAGGCAGCTGGCCCCTGTTGGCCCCGGGCCAGGCAGTTGGCCCCGGGCCAGGCAGCTGGCCCCTGTTGGCCCCGGGCCAGGCAGCTGGCCCCTGTTGGCCCCGGGCCAGGCAGCTGGCCCCTGTTGGCCCCGGGCCAGGCAGCTGGCCCCTGTTGGCCCCGGGCCAGGCAGCTGGCCCCTGTTGGCCCCGGGCCAGGCAGCTGGCCCCTGTTGGCCCCGGGCCAGGCAGCTGGCCCCTGTTGGCCCCGGGCCAGGCAGCTGGCCCCTGTTGGCCCCGGGCCAGGCAGCTGGCCCCTGTTGGCCCCGGGCCAGGCAGCTGGCCCCTGTTGGCCCCGGGCCAGGCAGCTGGCCCCTGTTGGCCCCGGGCCAGGCAGCTGGCCCCTGTTGGCCCCGGGCCAGGCAGCTGGCCCCTGTTGGCCCCGGGCCAGGCAGCTGTTTACAGATCCAACCCAACCCGCTATAAACAGTCCAGCAATGTCCCGTCTGTTATGTTACACAGTAATTTACTCCCTAAATCAACAACTCTATTTCCAAACCAATATTTCCCCCCCTGGTCTTTTTTAATCTAAACTTTTGCAATTTATATCCATTGTTTCGTGTTCTATTATCTGTTGATACATTTAACACCTAATTAGTATACAGTTTGTTACACCCTCTCATATATATGTGTTCTCTCGTGTCATCCCTTTCTCTTTGCCTTTCTAGAAATGCAAATTATGATTTGTTTCATCTTCATCAGAGAGGATTCTAATCCCTGGGATTAACTTTGCCAGCTTTCTATGTTCAAATTTAGGTCAAGGGAAGGAAGGCGAAGGGAAGAAATTTAGGAGGGAATCATGAGGAGTGTGCCAAGCCATTACGACAATATGGCACTGGGACAGGATTAGGGTTTGGGATGGGACCAGTGAACCCAGAGAGTGGGGGATGCATCTTTTGCCAAATAGTCACAGGAAAACCACTACGTCACTATCTCCTGGAATGTGAAGCAACCATGGACCTTAGAGGTGCTTTAAGAGTCCCTGAATCTTGCAGTAACACCCTGAAGCCATCAACACTGCCACTCTTCTGGTAATGAAAAGTGTCCAGCAGCTGGACACCCTCCAGAGTGTCCAGCAGCTGGACATCCTCATAAATACTGTCAAGCAGTGTCTTCCCCCGTGATGGCAGCCACATAGTAAGGATTAACGATTTAAATGCGAGCACAGCACGCAGTATATCCTTTCACGACCAAAGATCACATTCACTTAAAAAAATATATACCACTTACGGGCTATTCATGCCCGTGCCACCTCTTGGGTGGCTTAATCTTCATCAATCAATTTAACCATTTGCATTGCTCCAGTTTATCGTACTTTCTACATTCCCGGGTCGAAACAAAATTAGTTTAATTTAGCATAGATTGTATTTATATTTTCACTCTTGAAATATGCCATGGCTTTCACCTGAAAATCTGAACATCGTATATAGTAAATTTTTTCATTCCTCTAGTAAGGTCTTTTATTTCTAGGTGAAAATACAAGCAATTGTTTCTCAAGTGCCATTTTCCGTATATGAACAATATAAGCATGCCTGGGGACCATTCAGGCTTGTTCACATGAACATATAAGCATTTAATGGAATGTGGGTAACTGCATTTTTTCATTGTATAATTAGTATGTGTCAGCATTTGCCCCTGTGGCTGGTGTTAACGTATATTTGCCACTCTTGAAATGTTTCAAACCTTTCAATTTGAAAGATTTCTCTTTCCCTGTTTTTTTTCTTTATTTCCATAGTTTTGCTTAAAGAATCTTTTCATGTGTTCATTTGCTGCATTTGGTATAATGGTGTTTACTTGTTTTTTTTTCTCGACTGTTTTCGTTTCGTCTGTTCTTTGAGATTGGGTGTTTTTGGCCTGTTTTTTGACTGGGATGTGATACGTCGAACTTCTTTGTCCAAGTGACGTTTTCCCCATTATAAATAGACCGTTGAAAAGTTCCCTTATAAATATAGTTAAAAACTTAAGAATAGTTTCTAAAAGACTATGGCCAGATTCACGAAGCAGTTACGCAAGCACTTACGAACCTGTACATCTTTTCTCAATCTTTGGCGGCTTTGTTTACAATTATTAAACAGTTAATGAGCTCCGAAGCACCAGGAGGCTGTTTATAACAATAACAACAGTTGACTGGAAGGTTTTCATGCTTGTAAACTGTTTAATATATATAAACAAAGCCATCAAAGATTTGACGGCTTTGGTTACATTGGTTTGACGACTTTGGTTTGGCGCTTTTCCCTGATAATTCTCCCCCCCCCTTCATCTTACCCCATCCTATACGTGTGGGGGGGTAAAGTAGTGCCCATGTGATCGGCGGACAGCAGCAGTGTGTGTGATAGTAAAGTTGAATTCTGTGCAAAGGATACAAGATTGACTAAGAGTTCTGCTGGGAGTTTGAGAGCTATTTGATCTCAGTGTTACAGAGCGTTCTTGTCGTCCGGTTTGACCCCTTATGTTAGGGCTCAAGAGGTAATCATAGACCTGGTCTTCTGTTAATGACTCTAAGGGCCATTCCACAATTTTTTTTAATTTTGTTAAATAAATAATTTTAGCTTTATTTGAAGGAAATTAACCGGGTGTTTATCACCAAGTGAAAAGCTATTTTCTTACCGTGAAACAAAACAAAATCAGATTAATTTAATAAAAGTAGGTAAAAAGTATACACACACACACACACTTGTATCAATTGAAGTGACGTTGAAAAGTTTTCTCGCTTTAATTTTTTTTTGATAATTTTAAACTTTCATTTTTTTATTAAACATTTATTAAACTTTTTAATAAACTATGAACGTCCATGTAAAGGAGACAGACGGTTAGAACACAAGACAAGATGCATGTATGAACAAGTTGGGCACACCACCTGCCTGGGTTAGGCTAGACAAGGAGAGGTATGTTAACTTACGTTAGGCTAGCTCAAGCAATTAGGCTAGGCTTGGTTAGGTTAGGTTAGTTGAGGCCAATTATGCCTCCTAAACATAAATGTTTGACTGGGGTTGTGTGAACTATTTGTTTGTTGGTATTCGTAGCCAATGGGCATCGTTGTTACAACAGCGAGTACCTATTGACCAATCATTATTAATCTCTCGCAAGCAGCGTTAGGGGGTGTTGCAAGAGCCAAGGGGTTAATGTTTGGCAGAAAATATTAATGTGTCTATAGAGGAGGACACAACCCCTTCACAGTCTTGGGTTTATACCCCCTAACTCTCCCATTTGCACACCCCACACCCACCCACGCCCAGACACCCCACCCCAAGACACCCCACACTCACCCCTCCTGGGTACACACCATCACACTGAGTCCCACCAACTCGCATCTTGTCTGCCTATTGTATTTTTATACCATTAAATAATTTCTAGAACCTTCTGGGTGAAAGGCCATGGTAAGCGTAGCAGTGTCCTGGGTCCCTTTGTTCTCTCGTGTAACGTGATTCTGTTCTTGTGTGTAGAGAGGGAGAGAGGGAGGGAGAGAGTATGTGTATTGTTTTACTTCCTGTTTTTGTGAGTATGAGAGTTAATGTTTTGTCTTAATTCCGTGTGTCGGGAGAGGGACAAGGGCTACAGGGACTAGAATTGTAATGGTAATCAATGGAATTTCTTCAAAGATATCTTGTTCTGTACCGGAGGACATTTTGAACCTTTGTAAACAAAACACTTTGAATGGATTACACTGCTTATGATATTGGTGTTAGAAAATACTAACTACATCTCCCAGACCCTAAGCCAGGGTTTAACGACCTCCCCACCACCCTAAGCCAGGGTTTAACGACCTCCCCACCACCCTAAGCCAGGGTTTAACGACCTCTCCACCACCCTAAGCCAGGGTTTAACGACCTCCCCACCACCCTAAGCCAGGGTTTAACGACCTCCCCACCACCCTAAGCCAGGGTTTAACGACCTCCCCACCACCCTAAGCCAGGGTTTAACGACCTCCCCACCACCCTAAGCCAGGGTTTAACGACCTCCCCACCACCCTAAACCAGGGTTTAACGACCTCCCCACCACCCTAAGCCAGGGTTTAACGACCTCCCCACCACCCTAAGCCAGGGTTTAACGACCTCCCCACCACTCTAAGCCAGGGTTTAACGACCTCCCCACCACTCTAAGCCAGGGTTTAACGACCTCCCCACCACCCTAAGCCAGGGTTTAACGACCTCCCCACCACCCTAAGCCAGGGTTTAACGACCTCCCCGCCACCCTAAGCCAGGGTTTAACGACCTCCCCGCCACCCTAAGCCAGGGTTTAACGACCTCCCCGCCACCCTAAACCAGGGTTTAACGACCTCCCCGCCACCCTAAACCAGGGTTTAACGACCTCCCCGCCACCCTAAACCAGGGTTTAACGACCTCCCCGCCACCCTAAGCCAGGGTTTAACGACCTCCCCGCCACCCTAAGCCAGGGTTTAACGACCTCCCCGCCACCCTAAGCCAGGGTTTAACGACCTCCCCGCCACCCTAAGCCAGGGTTTAACGACCTCCCCGCCACCCTAAGCCAGGGTTTAACGACCTCCCCGCCACCCTAAGCCAGGGTTTAACGACCTCCCCGCCACCCTAAGCCAGGGTTTAACGACCTCCCCGCCACCCTAAGCCAGGGTTTAACGACCTCCCCGCCACCCTAAGCCAGGGTTTAACGACCTCCCCGCCACCCTAAGCCAGGGTTTAACGACCTCCCCGCCACCCTAAGCCAGGGTTTAACGACCTCCCCGCCACCCTAAGCCAGGGTTTAACGACCTCCCCGCCACCCTAAGCCAGGGTTTAACGACCTCCCCGCCACCCTAAGCCAGGGTTTAACGACCTCCCCGCCACCCTAAGCCAGGGTTTAACGACCTCCCCGCCACCCTAAGCCAGGGTTTAACGACCTCCCCGCCACCCTAAGCCAGGGTTTAACGACCTCCCCGCCACCCTAAGCCAGGGTTTAACGACCTCCCCGCCACCCTAAGCCAGGGTTTAACGACCTCCCCGCCACCCTAAGCCAGGGTTTAACGACCTCCCCGCCACCCTAAGCCAGGGTTTAACGACCTCCCCGCCACCCTAAGCCAGGGTTTAACGACCTCCCCGCCACCCTAAGCCAGGGTTTAACGACCTCCCCGCCACCCTAAGCCAGGGTTTAACGACCTCCCCGCCACCCTAAGCCAGGGTTTAACGACCTCCCCGCCACCCTAA
Organism: Procambarus clarkii; assembly: GCF_040958095.1. Classification (NCBI taxonomy): domain Eukaryota; kingdom Metazoa; phylum Arthropoda; class Malacostraca; order Decapoda; family Cambaridae; genus Procambarus; species Procambarus clarkii. Next base: position 12,221,877 of record NC_091198.1, read on the forward strand.
GCCAGGGTTTAACGACCTCCCCGCCACCCTAAGCCAGGGTTTAACGACCTCCCCGCCACCCTAAGCCAGGGTTTAACGACCTCCCCGCCACCCTAAGCCAGGGTTTAACGACCTCCCCGCCACCCTAAGCCAGGGTTTAACGACCTCCCCGCCACCCTAAGCCAGGGTTTAACGACCTCCCCGCCACCCTAAGCCAGGGTTTAACGACCTCCCCGCCACCCTAAGCCAGGGTTTAACGACCTCCCCGCCACCCTAAGCCAGGGTTTAACGACCTCCCCGCCACCCTAAGCCAGGGTTTAACGACCTCCCCGCCACCCTAAGCCAGGGTTTAACGACCTCCCCGCCACCCTAAGCCAGGGTTTAACGACCTCCCCGCCACCCTAAGCCAGGGTTTAACGACCTCCCCGCCACCCTAAGCCAGGGTTTAACGACCTCCCCGCCACCCTAAGCCAGGGTTTAACGACCTCCCCGCCACCCTAAGCCAGGGTTTAACGACCTCCCCGCCACCCTAAGCCAGGGTTTAACGACCTCCCCGCCACCCTAAGCCAGGGTTTAACGACCTCCCCGCCACCCTAAGCCAGGGTTTAACGACCTCCCCGCCACCCTAAGCCAGGGTTTAACGACCTCCCCGCCACCCTAAGCCAGGGTTTAACGACCTCCCCGCCACCCTAAGCCAGGGTTTAACGACCTCCCCGCCACCCTAAGTAGTGAATAAGGAGACAGATTGAGGTAAAAAAATTTCAGAAACGGTTGGGCACTTCCATGCCGACTTGACCCTGTTGGGCCAGATCGTCCATTCCTCTTGTTTGGGTGGTTAGGTTAGGGCACAGTCAGCGCGCTCCTGGCTGGCTGGCGGTGGTCGGGTGGTGGTCCCCCCTGGGGTCCCGGGGGGGACCACCACCAATGGTGTACCTGAGGAACTGGTGCCCTATCCTAACCTGTTTTTTTGCACGATTTGTCTCGAGCTTTTAAGATGAGTCTAGGGCCTCAATGAGGGGGTCTCTACTTATGAGAGGTACCGAGGATGAATGTTCAATAGTTGGAAACCAAAAAATACACTGGTGAAAGGCGTATAAACGTTTTTGGAGTATTTTAATGGCATGAGCAAAAATGCACGATTTGTCCCGGGGGTGTTACGAGAGTACTACGGTATCAATTTGGGGGCCCTTACTTTTGAATGGATCAGAGGGTGAATGTTCAATAGATTCAAACCAAAAAACACAGTTGAAAGCGAATATAGAAGTTTTTGGAGTACTTTAATGAGGCTATGACTGAATAGTATAGGGAGTCCTTGGGTACAGCTCCATTTTCTGTAATGGTCAGAGGTGGATAACCCCAGTGGGGGTCAAGCATACAAGGGGGGGTCAAGATTCCTTACAAAGACCAAGTTTGGATATATAGGTGTAGTAAGCCTTATCTTGAATTTGCATGATACTGTGGGGTACATTGACATGAAGGGCGAGTCATAGGACAGGATCTGCATGTGAGATGGGTCAAATTGGGGTTTTAAAGAAGTTAAGATAGCTTTAAAGAGTCCTGTGTGCTTGATAGTGGGGAAATGTTCAGTCAATAATTCTCGTGTTTTGAATCTGAATGAGGGGTCCTAGTTTGCGTTCTAGTCGTAAAATGAGTTCCTTAGTATATTTGCTATGGAAAATGAGCTTTCAGTACTCTATATAATTTGAAATGAGGTCAAGAAAGACATGTTTATGTGCGGGAAGAGTCAGGTTGGAAACTGTTTATTTCAGTCATCCCCCTTGGCTTTGCTCCGTTTTCTGTAGCTAAAGTAAAGATTCCATTTTCTGTGGTATTCAGTTGAATACTGGTGAAAAAAGGCTTACTTGCATTTGTATGGTTCTAACCTGTTTATAGATATATTTTTCGGGCCTCAAATTAGATTTTAATATGAAAAATAGCATCAAATGTACGTCTATCTTTTGTAATAAACGCTACAAGCATTAACAATACCTGTGATATTTCATAGCATACGAAAAGAAGTTTAAATAGTGGGGGCCTCAGCCATATTGTGTTGGGGTTGACACTCCAAACATTAATTTGACACTCGTAAATATACTATAAAGAAAAGTAGTTGAGTTGTTTAAAAAATTTAATACATTCTGGGAATATGTTCGTATTCTGTATTAAATTTCATTTTTTAGCATCATAATAGTTTTCAGCTATTGTGGTGGGGGCCCAATAACTTCATATAGCGCATCGACTTATGTCAGTGCCGTGGTATATCAAGCGCAAAGGTTTTCAGAAAATGTTACACCTCCACCTTTCAAAAAAGTGAAAAGATGAATTCATTTTGGCATTACTGTCATTACTTTGGAAGTATTTTAATTATAGCACATGCTTAAACAAACTCGCTGGCAAAAACAAACTCATTTTTTTTTGTTTAACTTGCACAAATAAACCCAGGGCTTTCACATTCGCGCAAAATACTTAGTCCCCCCTAAACTTAAAACAGTTGCACAATCTTACTTAAACACATTGCTAAACTCTTATACACACAAACAAAAACTCAATTTTTAACTTACACAAATAAACCCAGGGCTTTCACATTCGCGCAAAATACTCAGTCCCCCCTAAACTTAAAACAGTTGCACAATCTTACTTAAACACATTGCTAAACTCTTATACACACAAACAAAAACTCAATTTTTAACTTACACAAATAAACCCAGGGCTTTCACATTCGCGCAAAATACTTAGTCCCCCCTAAACTTGAACACTCACAATCTTACGGTGCTTTAATTTCCAAAGGCTTCCAAACCTGCACAGCTGACTGCGGCTGGATGGATTACAATTGAGCCAAAAACAGTTGGTCAGGGCGAGATACGGCCTCATTTTTAGAGACATTTACTATAGCAAAAGCTTGAACGTCGAGAACTGAATGCGGGCCTGCACGAGAGTTGTTCTTGGCACTCAAATGTTTAGAGATTAAAATACATAGAATCTGCAAGAGCCCACCCAAGTCGCTCACGCGGGCAATAGACATGTTTTTCGCCCAAGTGTATTTATTTAAAATAAAAATACGTCAGATAGAAAGATTTTTCGCATTGCTATTATATTTACCTTATAAAGCCTCTTTATAAAAATGATATGCCACTGTGTATTATGATTGTTTTATATTAAATATTGCATAAATACTTACACGATTTCATAAACAAAAAATTATTTTAATGAGCCATGTTAGGAAGGCATCATCATTACAATAAATGCAAACTTTTAAACTAACTAAAAATTATATATCTCATAGAGGAAGATTTATTCTTCAAGATATATGTTATTGTTTAAGAGTTTCATTCTATATCAAAAGGTAGTCAATGTTTTCAAAACTCTGGCCTACAATTTTTTTTTAAGGTGTTCCGAGGGAGTAAATCTTGCTTCCTCTCTTTCTCCCACGTGCGTCCTCATTTGGACCGGATGCAGAGTAACCTTCAGTGCAAGTCCTGACTCAGTTCCCCAACGTCCAAACTATTGGACATTGCAAAATTTCACTAAATAATGCGGTATTTTAGTTGCCCCCTCTAATTATAGAGATTTTAATCTCTAAACATTTGAGTGTCAAGAACAACTCTCGTGCAGGCCCGCGTTCAGTCCCCGACGTTCAAGCTTTTTTCTATAGTTAATGTCTCTAAAATGAGGCTGTATCTCGCCCTGACCAACTGTTTTTGGCTCAATTGTAACCCATCCAGCAGCTGTCTGCTGGATAGAAGGGCAGTGGGCCTGATAAAAAAAAAAAAAAAAAATAAACATAAATTGTTAGACTAGCTCTTTACATATGCTAGTTGTTTAATTTATTAGATGATGATGCAAGAGGAGCCAGTACACATCTATGGATCAACCAATAAAAGCAGCAGACTTCTAGATGTTACTACTGCTCGGCTTAGCCGCCCCCCCCCCCCCCCCGTAGCAAAATGGGAATAGGGGGGGGGGGTGCATTAATAAAATGAATTAAAACTAACATTCAATTATATATTCTCAAACTTATGCAAAAAAAAAACTTTACAATCACATTTGCAAAACTTGCACAAATTAATTTTGGCAATTTCGTTTACCCATTATTTGTTTGTTTTTCTTGCTTGAGCCAAAAATGAATTGTTGGGCTCATTACCAGAGTCCATTTCCCACCGTGGTAACCCTTCCCACTACCCGCCCCACATGATGGGATTCATAATAAATGAACTAAACTAGCATTCAATTATATTCTCAACAAACTTATGCAACCCCCATATATAATTACATTAGCAAGCTAACACAAATTCATTGAGCAAGTTTAACTATTCGCATACTTTGAGTCATTATATAATGGAATACGAAAAGGAAATTCGCAGAATTCAGAGATAACACCATCAATGGAGTCCAAGAAATACGCTTGTACTTCATTCATAATGATGCGCTGCCAGGAATCTTAGCAAAGTAACCAAAATATTTGCTTACTGTATGTATGTGCAGGATGCACATGACTCTCCGGTTAGGTGGTTGTGGAGTGAGACCAGCAACTGCAGACTTCCCATAGTCGTAAAAATGCCTTGCATAGAGACCGTTGCAAGCCTCTTGTTGAATCACTTAGGGTGCATATATGTGTGTGTACTCACCTAATTGTGCTTGCGGGGGTTGAGCTCTGGCTCTTTGGTCCCGCCTCTCAACCGTCAATCAACTGGTGTACAGATTCCTGAGCCTATTGGGCTCTATCATATCTACATTTGAAACTGTGTATGGAGTCAGCCTCCACCACATCACTTCCTAATGCATTCCATTTACTAACTACTCTGACACTGAAAAAGTTCTTTCTAACGTCTCTGTGGCTCATTTGGGTACTCAGCTTCCACCTGTGTCCCCTTGTTCGCGTCCCACCAGTGTTGAATAGTTCATCCTTGTTTACCCGGTCGATTCCCCTGAGGATTTTGTAGGTTGTGATCATGTCCCCCCTTACTCTTCTGTCTTCCAGTGTCGTAAGGTGCATTTCCCGCAGCCTTTCCTCATAACTCATGCCTCTTAGTTCTGGGACTAGTCTAGTAGCATACCTTTGGACTTTTTCCAGCTTCGTCTTGTGCTTGACAAGGTACGGGCTCCATGCTGGGGCCGCATACTCCAGGATTGGTCTTACATATGTGGTGTACAAGATTCTGAATGATTCCTTACACAGGTTCCTGAACGCCGTTCTGATGTTAGCCAGCCTCGCATATGCCGCAGACGTTATTCTCTTTATGTGGGCTTCAGGAGACAGGTTTGGTGTGATATCAACTCCTAGATCTTTCTCTCTGTCTGTTTCATTAATGTGTGTGTGTGTGTGTGTGTGTGTGTGTGTGTGTGTGTGTGTGTGTGTGTGTGTGTGTGTGTGTGTGTGTGTGTGTGTGTGTAACGAGCTTTCAAGAGATTGTCACTTACATAGCTAAACAATATGTAGGGTTCAGTTTCCAAATCAATTATGCGGCTCTCGAACCCTTTTCCCCCGCTACATGCGGGAGATCCCTTTTATTTTCAGCTAAAATATGCATTATATTCAGGGGGGTTCGCCGTGTCATAGCACAACCAAAAGCCCAATATACTCCCCTAAACTTTCCCTATACGTCAACTTTTCCGTTGTACGTCAGGCTGCGAGCAGCCGCGTCCAACAGCCTGGTTGATCAGTCCGGCAACCAGGAGGCCGGGCCGCGGGGACGCTAAGCCCCGGAAGCACCTCAAGGTAACCTCAAGGCATCCCATCTAAATTTAAAAAAAATGCATTTCCAATACCCAATATTATTTATTTATATATATATATATATATATATATATATATATATATATATATATATATATATATATATATATTGTGACGGTAACGCGTTGGTGTTCGGCTGTTTAAGGCTAGGGGTATGGCCTCGTCACATAGTTATAAAAAAAAAATAGAAAAACTGGAACTTCGTCTGTGGTAAGGTAAGGAGAAGACACACAAAACACAAGTAAAACTTTAACAATGAAATTTTAATTACGTTAAATAAATCAAAACATGAAAATAATGCACAAACAAATTCTTATAATAAAATCAATCAAAATAATAAGAATACTTAAATGACACAATGAAAAGTTACGTTAAGGCAAAATAACAAGAAGTGCAATACAAAAGTTAAGTGGGAGGTGCTGGAATATTGGCTTAAAGCCACCACCTCTCTCAGTACACGCTAGAGTCTAGCTGGGAGGAGTGCTGGCCACGAAAGCACTGAACATTCTGAGGACTGATGTTGGGGCGACCCCAGACATCAGGTAGTATTGGGGGGGGGCGAGGCAGGTGCAGCCAGACCGGCGACCAATCAGCGGAGCCATAGCGATCAACGGGTAGTTTGGTGGTTGGAGTTCGAACAGGTGGCTGGCTGCATACGTTTCTGCTCACCCTGGCAAGCCTTGCTGGTGTTGTTGTCGTTGTTGGACATTTCTTCCATAGTCTTTTTATATAATTGTGAAGACGTAATTATGGAGGGAAGAGCAGGCTCAATCTCTTGAAGGAGATTATCGTCACAACTCTCCCCCGAAGCCTGCGGTTCTGGAAGAAGTACGTCGTTATGTGGTGGAGTATTAGATGGAGTTGCTTCTACTTCATAAACTCTGGAGAGATCATGGGCTAAGATGTTGTCAGACTCTTGGTATAGCGTGTCTCCAGGTTGAATTTCTGCAGTTAGCAAGCCCATAGTAGAAGACGTTGAGATGAGAAGTGGGCGTGCTGCAGGAGGTGTAGGGTGGTGTGGTCCGTATTGATGGTGGACCGAGCACTTTTCAGGTGTGGAGTGAAGTGCTGAAGCTTCAGGATGAGGAAGAGTAGCTCCTTGCCAATTGTTCCGTCGTTCCTTGTAGCAGTAGTCGCTGACAGGTGTATTCTTCTCGCCTCGTTGCTGCATCACGACACCACCATCGTCGGTACCATTGGCGTCGACATGGAGGATGTAGGGCTTATCTGACGAGGTGAGAGTGGAATTAGAAGAGGGCATAGGAGCACGAGTATTATCCTGAAAGCATTTGGGAAGATCATTAAGGATTTTGGAATTAGAAAGCGCCGACTCCTTGTCAGTGCTTTCGGGAGAAGAAGCCGGGATGGTCTCACTGTGGATGTAGGGTTCTGTGAATGTGGAATAGTTAGTCAAGACAGTGGGAGGAGTACCATTATATTGCTTCAGGAGGTTGACGTGGCACAGCTGGGTCTTCCGCCGCCTATCTGGAGTCTCTATGACGTATGTGTTGTTGTTTCTGCACTCTTTGACGCAGTAGGGTCCTGAAAATTTGTTTTGTAAAGGTGAACCTGGGATAGGAAAATAGGCAAGGACGAAGTCTCCCGGCTTGAATTTTCTTACTTTGCTGGTTTGGTCGTAATGAGTCTTCATTCTCACCTGGGCTTTCAATAGATTATCATGGGCAAAGCGGTGGACTCTCTCTAGAATGTGCTGTAGGTTTTGAAGAAACTGGGGCACATTCTGATGCTCACTGAAGGTGGCATCTCTGAGAGAGTCTTTGAAAGCCTTAAGGGGAGTACGGCACTTACGGCCGTAGAGCATCTCATAAGGAGATACTCCTAGGGACTCATTGGGGAGACTTCTGAAAATACACATTATTAGGTCAATCTGCTTATCCCAATCCTTTGAGGTTTCACTACAAAACTTTTTCAAGAGTGCTTTGATGGTCTGATGACTACGTTCAAGAGAACCCTGTGAAGCAGGATGATAGGGGCTGGACAATACCTGTTTGATGTTGAACTCCTCCAGTGTCCTTTTGAAGAGATCACTGGTGAAGTTGGTGCCACAGTCACTTTGAATCTCCCTGGGAAATCCGTATTGAGTGAAGATCTTCAATAGATGTTTGATAACCGTAGCAGCCGTGATGTTCTTCACTGGAACTGCTATGGGAAATCTGGTGGTAGGACACAGGATGGTTAGGATGTAGGCGTTACCTGAACTGGTCCGAGGTAAAGGACCAACACAGTCTATTATGAGTCTGTGGAAAGGTTCCGCAGGCACCTGTATGGGAATCAGTGGTGCTCTGGGAATGGAGACGTTCGGTTTGCCTGCCATCTGACATGTATGACACTGTTTTACGTACTGTTTGACGTTGTTTACCATACCTGGCCAGTAGTAGTCTTGACGAATTCCATGGTAAGTCTTGTTGAAGCCGTAGTGGGAGAATGCTCCGTGGGCCAGGTGTAGAATAGTGGGCCGCAGGCTGGTGGGAATCACAAGTTGTTCGGTGTTGGCCCAATCGTCCTCCTCCTTCAGTTTACTGGGTCTATATCTGCGGTAGAGCAAGTCGTTCTCTAGGAAGAACCCAGGAATACTGTCGGGTTGAGTCTCAGCCTGGAAAAACAATGGTGTTAAAGTAAGATCTTCCCTCTGCAACTTACGGAACTCTAACTTGGTCAGATGCGGGGGTAGTTTCTGAGGGTCTTGAGGGACAGCGGTAGCAGTAGAGTCAGCTGGCTTTGGACGTGCGGCTTGTGCACGGGTGGTCACGAGAACCGGAGGAGAAACTTCATCACTCTCTTGAACCTCTGCTGGAACATACTCAAGAATAGGGTTTATGGGCACAGAGTTACACACCTGGGGTTTGTCCATGACGATCAGGTTGGTCGGTTGCAGGTCTTCTGCCAAGTCGTTGCCTAGGAGAAGTTGCACTCCAGGCATGGGAAAAGGCTTTTCCCTGACGGCGACTTGGACTTCCCCGTTCACGTAGGGACAATCCAGGTGGACTCTGGCGAGAGGGTATGGAGTGGTAGCAGTGAGGTCAGTGATGAAGACTGTTTCCCCGGTGTAGACTATGTTGGGCACAGCCGACTTCAAGATGATCGATTGTAGAGCCGCTGTGTCCCTCAAGATCTTCAATTTGAAACGTCCCTCCGGATTTGAACCGTTGGCAGAGACAGTTCCAGTATACAGGTGGTTACTGAAAAGAGAAAGATCATTAACATCAACACCAACATTCATCACAGGCTTACCGGACTTAGGAGGAGTTGGTTTGGGTCGTTGTTGGTCAGTGGTTCCCTTGTATTGAGACTTACCACACTTGTCTATGGTATGTCCATAGAGTCTACAATATTTGCAGTACAGTTGTGAACCAGCTTGATCGGGGCTCACCTTCTCGTAACTGTACCACGACTTCTTACTGGAGGATGGTTCAGGTGTCAGCCGGTGGATGAGGCTGTAAGTGTCAGCCGACTTAGCACACTTCAGGTAGTCGGTTTCTTCTTTATCTGCTAAGTAGAGGCGGACAGGAGGCGGCACACGTCTCAAGAATTCTTCAACAAGCATCAGGTTGACGAGTTCTGTAAAAGTAGAGACATGTGCTGCTTCCAGCCATTTCATGAAATACCTCCGTTTCGTGTTAGCAAACTCGAGGAAGGTAGTGGTACTTGCCTTCAGGTGGTCACGGAATTTCCTTCTATAACTTTCAGTAGAGAGGAGGTAGGCGTCCAACACTGCTTGTTTCAGAGTGTAGTAGTCATTCTCAGACGCCAAAGTACTGAGTGTGACTGCAGCTCTACCTGTAAGATGGACTCTGAGAAGTGTGGCCCATTGGTCGACAGGCCAACTGAGTTGATTAGCAAGGGTTTCAAAGGTGGTAAAGAACACATCAACTTCTGCTTCTACAAAGGATGGCATTAACTTACTTGCATGTGATATATTAAAACTGACGGGAAGATTGGCAGTAGCTTGCTGGCGTTGAGCGAGGTGTGAAGTTTCCAACGTGTATTCCCGTTGACGACACTCAAGAGCCAGAGTCGCTTGTTGCTTGTCATGTTCGCGTTGTATTTCCAACTCGCGTTGTTTGGTTTCAAGCTGTAAGCGTTCACGTTCACGGAGCATTGCAAACTCACGTTCCTTGAGGGCGATCTCTTCCCTTCGTATGTCAGCTGCTTCCCTTTGCTGTTCGCGGGCTTCCCTTTGCTGCTCACGTTCAATCTTGGCCAGCTCTAGTTTGAGTTTCAGCGTTGCCAAATCAGTTTTATCTGCAATATAGTAAGTTTCATGAGTTTCAGAGTCTATCTTACCTTGCTCTAAATAGTAATCCAGCAACAGGTTGTGTAGGTCATTTTTGTTGGCTTGGTAGGGAACTTCTAGTTGATACTCATGTGCAAGAGTTTGTAATTCAGTCCTCTTGGCACGACTTAAAGTCCCTATTTCACCTGCTGGATTTGCACGGAAAGTTTGGAGACGAAACATGGTGAAATTAGCAAATAAAGGTACACGAATGTTCAATAATGAAATGTCAGAAACAGGACAACGTGGCAACTGGTACCTATCCTGTGTGATCTTTAACAATTAACGTTAAGTGAAAGATATTAAATGATTAAATTAAATCAAGGGCGCAGGAAATCTTGTACCCGGTACTCATGTAAGAGAATAAGGGCAAGAAAATCCTACTAACAAATGAAACAGAGTTTCGAAAACAAATGAAACAGTCAAATGCTTCAAAAGTAAAATTGGTAGTCCAAGGATGTAGGCATACCTTGCCGAGTCTCTATAGGACATAAAGCAAGTTTTTCCTACTGAATTTAATATGATACTTACAGAATTAGCGAACTTTTGTGCTCTGAAAAAATAAGCTAATTCCCTACCGTTGTATGTATCATCATCTCTGACTGACGTGTAGGGGTGCGAGGTGTCAACTGGTGACGAGAACTGCTGCTGAGGTCCCAATTCAGCAACTAAAGTTCGAGCTAGAGGAACTATGGCCCTCTTTGTCCTCCTACAGTCAGATTGCAGAAGATTGGGTACTCTTGACCCGGGGCAGACCACAGTACCAGGGTACCAATATGATGATCTGTCAGAATGAGAAATATTCAAGGGACATAGATGGTAAACACGAGTAATAACAAGGAGGGAGAGATGACCAATTAAGAGTATGACTGAGGCCTACAGTCACCACGTAATCCAAAGTTGTCTCACCTTCACTATATGTTACTCTCGTAATGCACAATACACCGCACCTTATAAAAAATGAAATTGAATGAAAAATAGTAAAGCTACGTTAACAAAGTTAAATACGCTTACCATAAATTACCACTTGGCACCAGTACCTGAGTGAAGCTCCTAGGACAGGGCCCCATATAACTTGTGACGGTAATGCGTTGGTGTTCGGCTGTTTAAGGCTAGGGGTATGGCCTCGTCACATAGTTATAAAAAAAAAATAGAAAAACTGGAACTTCGTCTGTGGTAAGGTAAGGAGAAGACACACAAAACGCAAGTAAAACTTTAACAATGAAATTTTAATTACGTTAAATAAATCAAAACATGAAAATAATGCACAAACAAATTCTTATAATAAAATCAATCAAAATAATAAGAATACTTAAATGACACAATGAAAAGTTACGTTAAGGCAAAATAACAAGAAGTGCAATACAAAAGTTAAGTGGGAGGTGCTGGAATATTGGCTTAAAGCCACCACCTCTCTCAGTACACGCTAGAGTCTAGCTGGGAGGAGTGCTGGCCACGAAAGCACTGAACATTCTGAGGACTGATGTTGGGGCGACCCCAGACATCAGGTAGTATTGGGGGGGGCGAGGCAGGTGCAGCCAGACCGGCGACCAATCAGCGGAGCCATAGCGATCAACGGGTAGTTTGGTGGTTGGAGTTCGAACAGGTGGCTGGCTGCATACGTTTCTGCTCACCCTGGCAAGCCTTGCTGGTGTTGTTGTCGTTGTTGGACATTTCTTCCATAGTCTTTTTATATAATTGTGAAGACGTAATTATGGAGGGAAGAGCAGGCTCAATCTCTTGAAGGAGATTATCGTCACAATATATATATACTGTCCCTCCCCCACCCACTCAGTATGGGTTGTATGGGAGTATGGGTTCGAGTCACTTCTGGGGTGTGAGTTTTCAGTTGTATATAGTCCTGGGGACCATTCAGGCTTGTTTGCATTTGTGTTCCTCACGTGTGCCCCAAAGAATGAGGTGATTTGATAAAATGCTATGCCCAAGATTACCATCCGAGTGCCGGCGGGGAAGTGGTTCATATAGCCTCGGCTATCACTTCCTTATGTCCGGTCGTGATGGTCAAGCGGATTAAGGCGTCCCTGTATATACCAGTTGTGGGAGTATGGGTTCGAGTCACTTCTGGGGTGTGAGTTTTCAGTTGTATATAGTCCTGGGGACCATTCAGGCTTGTTTGCATTTGTGTTCCTCACGTGTGCCCCAAAGAATGAGGTGATTTGATAAAATGCTATGCCCAAGATTACCATCCGAGTGCCGGCGGGGAAGTGGTTCATATAGCCTCGGCTATCACTTCCTTATGTCCGGTCGTGATGGTCAAGCGGATTAAGGCGTCCCTGTATATACCAGTTGTGGGAGTATGGGTTCGAGTCACTTCTGGGGTGTGAGTTTTCAGTTGTATATAGTCCTGGGGACCATTCAGGCTTGTTTGCATATATATATATATATATATATATATATATATATATATATATATATATATATATATATATATATATATATATATATATATATATATATATAATATTGGGTATTGGAAATGCATTTTTTTTAAATTTAGATGGGATGCCTTGAGGTTACCTTGAGGTGCTTCCGGGGCTTAGCGTCCCCGCGGCCCGGCCTCCTGGTTGCCGGACTGATCAACCAGGCTGTTGGACGCGGCTGCTCGCAGCCTGACGTACAACGGAAAAGTTGACGTATAGGGAAAGTTTAGGGGAGTATATTGGGCTTTTGGTTGTGCTATGACACGGCGAACCCCCCTGAATATAATGCATATTTTAGCTGAAAATAAAAGGGATCTCCCGCATGTAGCGGGGGAAAAGGGTTCGAGAGCCGCATAATTGATTTGGAAACTGAACCCTACATATTGTTTAGCTATGTAAGTGACAATCTCTTGAAAGCTCGTTACACACACACACACACACACACACACACACACACACACACACACACACACACACACACACACCCACACACACACACATTAATGAAACAGACAGAGAGAAAGATCTAGGAGTTGATATCACACCAAACCTGTCTCCTGAAGCCCACATAAAGAGAATAACGTCTGCGGCATATGCGAGGCTGGCTAACATCAGAACGGCGTTCAGGAACCTGTGTAAGGAATCATTCAGAATCTTGTACACCACATATGTAAGACCAATCCTGGAGTATGCGGCCCCAGCATGGAGCCCGTACCTTGTCAAGCACAAGACGAAGCTGGAAAAAGTCCAAAGGTATGCTACTAGACTAGTCCCAGAACTAAGAGGCATGAGTTATGAGGAAAGGCTGCGGGAAATGCACCTTACGACACTGGAAGACAGAAGAGTAAGGGGGGACATGATCACAACCTACAAAATCCTCAGGGGAATCGACCGGGTAAACAAGGATGAACTATTCAACACTGGTGGGACGCGAACAAGGGGACACAGGTGGAAGCTGAGTACCCAAATGAGCCACAGAGACGTTAGAAAGAACTTTTTCAGTGTCAGAGTAGTTAGTAAATGGAATGCATTAGGAAGTGATGTGGTGGAGGCTGACTCCATACACAGTTTCAAATGTAGATATGATAGAGCCCAATAGGCTCAGGAATCTGTACACCAGTTGATTGACGGTTGAGAGGCGGGACCAAAGAGCCAGAGCTCAACCCCCGCAAGCACAATTAGGTGAGTACACACACATATATGCACCCTAAGTGATTCAACAAGAGGCTTGCAACGGTCTCTATGCAAGGCATTTTTACGACTATGGGAAGTCTGCAGTTGCTGGTCTCACTCCACAACCACCTAACCGGAGAGTCATGTGCATCCTGCACATACATACAGTAAGCAAATATTTTGGTTACTTTGCTAAGATTCCTGGCAGCGCATCATTATGAATGAAGTACAAGCGTATTTCTTGGACTCCATTGATGGTGTTATCTCTGAATTCTGCGAATTTCCTTTTCGTATTCCATTATATAATGACTCAAAGTATGCGAATAGTTAAACTTGCTCAATGAATTTGTGTTAGCTTGCTAATGTAATTATATATGGGGGTTGCATAAGTTTGTTGAGAATATAATTGAATGCTAGTTTAGTTCATTTATTATGAATCCCATCATGTGGGGCGGGTAGTGGGAAGGGTTACCACGGTGGGAAATGGACTCTGGTAATGAGCCCAACAATTCATTTTTGGCTCAAGCAAGAAAAACAAACAAATAATGGGTAAACGAAATTGCCAAAATTAATTTGTGCAAGTTTTGCAAATGTGATTGTAAAGTTTTTTTTTTTGCATAAGTTTGAGAATATATAATTGAATGTTAGTTTTAATTCATTTTATTAATGCACCCCCCCCCCCTATTCCCATTTTGCTATGGGGGGGGGGGGCTAAGCCGAGCAGTAGTAACATCTAGAAGTCTGCTGCTTTTATTGGTTGATCCATAGATGTGTACTGGCTCCTCTTGCATCATCATCTAATAAATTAAACTAGCATATGTAAAGAGCTAGTCTAACAATTTATGTTTATTTTTTTTTTTTTTTTTTTATCAGGCCCACTGCCCTTCTATCCAGCAGACAGCTGCTGGATGGGTTACAATTGAGCTAAAAACAGTTGGTCAGGGCGAGATACAGCCTCATTTTAGAGACATTTACTATAGAAAAAAGCTTGAACGTCGGGGACTGAACGCGGGCCTGCACGAGAGTTGTTCTTGACACTCAAATGTTTAGAGATTAAAATCTCTATAATTAGAGGGGGCAACTAAAATACCGCATTATTTAGTGAAATTTTGCAATGTCCAATAGTTTGGACGTTGGGGAACTGAGTCAGGACTTGCACTGAAGGTTACTCTGCATCCGGTCCAAATGAGGACGCACGTGGGAGAAAGAGAGGAAGCAAGATTTACTCCCTCGGAACACCTTAAAAAAAAATTGTAGGCCAGAGTTTTGAAAACATTGACAACCTTTTGATATAGAATGAAACTCTTAAACAATAACATATATCTTGAAGAATAAATCTTCCTCTATGAGATATATAATTTTTAGTTAGTTTAAAAGTTTGCATTTATTGTAATGATGATGCCTTCCTAACATGGCTCATTAAAATAATTTTTTGTTTATGAAATCGTGTAAGTATTTATGCAATATTTAATATAAAACAATCATAATACACAGTGGCATATCATTTTTATAAAGAGGCTTTATAAGGTAAATATAATAGCAATGCGAAAAATCTTTCTATCTGACGTATTTTTATTTTAAATAAATACACTTGGGCGAAAAACATGTCTATTGCCCGCGTGAGCGACTTGGGTGGGCTCTTGCAGATTCTATGTATTTTAATCTCTAAACATTTGAGTGCCAAGAACAACTCTCGTGCAGGCCCGCATTCAGTTCTCGACGTTCAAGCTTTTGCTATAGTAAATGTCTCTAAAAATGAGGCCGTATCTCGCCCTGACCAACTGTTTTTGGCTCAATTGTAATCCATCCAGCCGCAGTCAGCTGTGCAGGTTTGGAAGCCTTTGGAAATTAAAGCACCGTAAGATTGTGAGTGTTCAAGTTTAGGGGGGACTAAGTATTTTGCGCGAATGTGAAAGCCCTGGGTTTATTTGTGTAAGTTAAAAATTGAGTTTTTGTTTGTGTGTATGAGAGTTTAGCAATGTGTTTAAGTAAGATTGTGCAACTGTTTTAAGTTTAGGGGGGACTGAGTATTTTGCGCGAATGTGAAAGCCCTGGGTTTATTTGTGTAAGTTAAAAATTGAGTTTTTGTTTGTGTATAAGAGTTTAGCAATGTGTTTAAGTAAGATTGTGCAACTGTTTTAAGTTTAGGGGGGACTAAGTATTTTGCGGGAATGTGAAAGCCCTGGGTTTATTTGTGCAAGTTAAACAAAAAAAAAATGAGTTTGTTTTTGCCAGCGAGTTTGTTTAAGCATGTGCTATAATTAAAAAACTTCCAAAGTAATGACAGTAATGCCAAAATGAATTCATCTTTTCACTTTTTTGAAAGGTGGAGGTGTAACATTTTCTGAAAACCTTTGCGCTTGATATACCACGGCACTGACATAAGTCGATGCGCTATATGAAGTTATTGGGCCCCCACCACAATAGCTGAAAACTATTATGATGCTAAAAAATGAAATTTAATACAGAATACGAACATATTCCCAGAATGTATTAAATTTTTTAAACAACTCAACTACTTTCCTTTATAGTATATTTACGAGTGTCAAATTAATGTTTGGAGTGTCAACCCCAACACAATATGGCTGAGGCCCCACTATTTAAACTTCTTTTCGTATGCTATGAAATATCACAGGTATTGTTAATGCTTGTAGCGTTTATTACAAAAGATAGACATACATTTGATGCTATTTTTCATATTAAAAACTAATTTGAGGCCCGAAAAATATATCTATAAACAGGTTAGAACCATACAAATGCAAGTAAGCCTTTTTTCACCAGTATTCAACTGAATACCACAGAAATTGGAATCTTTACTTTAGCTACAGAAAACGGAGCAAAGCCAAGGGGGATGACTGAAATAAACAGTTTCCAACCTGACTCTTCCCGCACATAAACATGTCTTTCTTGACCTCATTTCAAATTATATAGAGTACTGAAAGCTCATTTTCCATAGCAAATATACTAAGGAACTCATTTTACGACTAGAACGCAAACTAGGACCCCTCATTCAGATTCAAAACACGAGAATTATTGACTGAACATTTCCCCACTATCAAGCACACAGGACTCTTTAAAGCTATCTTAACTTCTTTAAAACCCCAATATGACCCATCTCACATGCAGATCCTGTCCTATGACTCGCCCTTCATGTCAATGTACCCCACAGTATCATGCAAATTCAAGATAAGGCTTACTACACCTATATATCCAAACTTGGTCTTTGTAAGGAATCTTGACCCCCCCTTGTATGCTTGACCCCCACTGGGGTTATCCACCTCTGACCATTACAGAAAATGGAGCTGTACCCAAGGACTCCCTATAGTATTCAGTCATAGCCTCATTAAAGTACTCCAAAAACTTCTATATTCGCTTTCAACTGTGTTTCTTGGTTTGAATCTATTGAACATTCACCCTCTGATCCATTCAAAAGTAAGGGCCCCCAAATTGATACCGTAGTACTCTCGTAACACCCCCGGGACAAATCGTGCATTTTTGCTCATGCCATTAAAATACTCCAAAAACGTTTATACGCCTTTCACCAGTGTATTTTTTGGTTTCCAACTATTGAACATTCATCCTCGGTACCTCTCATAAGTAGAGACCCCCTCATTGAGGCCCTAGACTCATCTTAAAAGCTCGAGACAAATCGTGCAAAAAAAACAGGTTAGGATAGGGCACCAGTTCCTCAGGTACACCATTGGTGGTGGTCCCCCCCGGGACCCCAGGGGGGACCACCACCCGACCACCGCCAGCCAGCCAGGAGCGCGCTGACTGTGCCCTAACCTAACCACCCAAACAAGAGGAATGGACGATCTGGCCCAACAGGGTCAAGTCGGCATGGAAGTGCCCAACCGTTTCTGAAATTTTTTTACCTCAATCTGTCTCCTTATTCACTACTACCCTAAGCCAGGGTTTAACAACCTCCCCGCCACCCTAAGCCAGGGTTTAACAACCTCCTCACTACCGTTGTTGTTTTAGATTTAGCTACTCAGAACGGAATGTCCATGTAGCACGGGCTATGGTGAGCCCCGTAATCCTCACTACCCTAAGCCAGGTCTTATCTACCTCCCTCCCTGCCGCACGTGTTCGTCTTAGCACTCACTATGCTACGAGAAACCTCTAGTCCGTCGTAGCTTCTGTATCACCGTAGATTGAAACCAAATGGAAGTGGTCATTACAGAAGGGACCGGCCGGCAGGAGTGGGGCAAGGCAGTGCTGGGGGTCGTGAGGGCATGAAAAGTCGAAAATCCTGCCTGTTGCCATACGGTTTGAGGTCTTTTTATGTGGCTTGCAGTGTTGCCAGTTCTTGCTCAGCTCAAGGATTGTAGAAGTAAGGAGAGAGAGAGGGAGGGAGGGAGAGGGAGGGAGGGAGGGAGGGAGGGAGGGTGAGGGAGATAGAGATAGATATATAAAAGGGAGGGGAGTGAGGGAGAGAGAAATCAGGAGATATATGACAAGTTAGATAATTACAGCTGCGGTTCTACTACACATGTGCCTTTTCACTACATGTGTGCCTGCACATGTAATATATCAAGATAACCAGATCATCCCTGGTTAGGGATTACGACTATTGATTCATGGAGAAATTCCCGGGCAACATAACACACACACGCGAGAGCTCGCCGGAGTGTTTCGAGCGTAGGCCAGACATATTCATAACGAACCTAATTGGGTGTAAAAAACAGGAAGCTGCCTTCCATAGACCCAGTATAACTCCTCTGTTCTCATCTTCCTGTTAACGGAACCTCACAGACCAGCAAGACTTAACAGGAAGACTGGAGTCTATTGGTACAATAGGGTACAGACCCAATAGGGTACAGTGTGACGATGGGCAAGAAAAGTACCCGTTCTCCTAATAGTACTCCGTATTTTGACGGTTTTGGCCTCGCGTAAAGCCCGCATCTTGTGTACGAAAAATGGCAGCGGCTCGAGAAATTGACACATCCCCGTTTTCTGTTTTGGGTCCTCGGGTAGGTTAGGTTCGGGGCATTTAGCACAACAGTTTAGTGTCGTTGGGAACGGGCTGAGCAAACAGGCGACCTAAGACCGGACAACAGGACTGAGCGAGCACACGAGAGAACAGCTGAACACGAACTAACAGCATAACTCTTGGAATGTTCGACAAGAAGAACGTGAATGAACAACGAAGTCGTGGACAAACGACCGAATACATGAACGAACGGCCGAACAGGCGAGAGATATTAAATTAGGGCACAGTACCAAAGGAAAGATAATTGCAATAATACGAATAACTGATTAAGAAAGAACTACAAAAATATGAAAGAAACCAGAGAACCATTCACGAAAATGTGAAAACATTGTTTTATTTTGTCGAACAAAAGAAATTTAGAGACATCCAAAGTAATATAATAATAATAATAATAATAATAATAAAAATAATAAAAAAGAGTCCACTGAGGAAAGAATGGGAAGAATAACGAAATAATGACATATCAGAATTACGAAACGTGAAAATGAACAGTGGAAGAACAAAGTGAACGAAATCAAACGGAGAACCCATATAGAGTCAAGACCGTGAAACGAAAATTCTTAGCCCTCAGCCTCCAGTAGGAGCGGAGCCACTATGCAGATGGCAGCATTTTCCCACAACATAAGATCCTATTGCAAATAACCCTTTCTTGTGCAGCCAAGAACTTCACCCCATGAAAGCCCTCATAACGAGGTCTTTACCGCGAATTTGCTTTTGTGGTATAAGATTTTTTTTTTCTTTTAGACTGGTGTTGTAAGTGGCGGAGTGGTCTGCGTCTCAAGGCAGCCATCACCGCCACTACTAAACGATTATGACTCCGAGACTTTAGCGTGAGGTAAGGTTATCGACGTGGAATATTCTGGGGTTTGACTTCACTATAACATTACTTCAGCAGCAGCGATAACTTGGGATACTTGAACCTTGACTTGAATCTTATACACGATGCAAGTTGCTTAAACTTAAGACCAATCATCTTGCAATTTTCTGGTAAGACAGTACCTCTTAAAAATATAAACGCATTCCTATATTTGTGTCGTCTGTTCAAAAATGGTTGTTTTTGTAAAATAGTTGGAAGGGAGTTATCGGGAGACAGCGCCAAGCCATTGCGACTATATAGCACTTGGAAAAAAAGTTTTTTTTTTCCAGAGATGAAAAAAGTATGGAATGCGTTTATATTTTTTATACAGTTGGAGAATTAAAATCGAGGACATGTATAGATATATACTTGGGGGAATTTTATTCACCTTGATGCAAGAGTCGTATAATGTCTTTCCAATGGTATTAATTTGGATGTGAACTTTGTGTGTTGTGAATGTTGGAAGTGTTGGAAATACAGCGGTCTCCCTCACCCACCCCCCACCACCAACCACCACCACCAACCACCACCACCACCACCATCACCACCATCACCACCAACCCCACCAACCACCACCAGCCTTAATAACCACCAACTAGCCCCACCACACGGGCGACTGTCTTTATTGCCTCAGATAATTAAAAAGAAGATATAAGCCATAACGTACAGATCCTGACTGGGGTTCCCGGAGCTTCGTGTTCCCTTAATGATACCCGGGCCCTCTGGTCCCGGGCGAGGGCCCCTCTGGTCCGGGGGTGTGGCGAGGGGCCCCTCTGGTCCGAAGCTGTGGCGAGGGGCCCCTCTGGTCCGGGGCGGTGGCGAGGGCCCCTCTGGTCCAGGGCTGTGGCGAGGGGCCCCTCTGGTTCGAAGCTGTGGCGAGGGGCCCCTCTGGTCCGAAGCTGTGGCGAGGGGCCCCTCTGGTCCGAAGCTGTGGCGAGGGGCCCCTCTGGTCCGAAGCTGTGGCGAGGGGCCCCTCTGGTCCGAAGCTGTGGCGAGGGGCCCCTCTGGTCCGAAGCTGTGGCGAGGGGCCCCTCTGGTCCGAAGCTGTGGCGAGGGGCCCCTCTGGTCCGAAGCTGTGGCGAGGGGCCCCTCTGGTCCGAAGCTGTGGCGAGGGGCCCCTCTGGTCCGAAGCTGTGGCGAGGGGCCCCTCTGGTCCGAAGCTGTGGCGAGGGGCCCCTCTGGTCCGAAGCTGTGGCGAGGGGCCCCTCTGGTCCGAAGCTGTGGCGAGGGGCCCCTCTGGTCCGAAGCTGTGGCGAGGGGCCCCTCTGGTCCGAAGCTGTGGCGAGGGGCCCCTCTGGTCCGAAGCTGTGGCGAGGGGCCCCCTCTGGTCCGAAGCTGTGGCGAGGGGCCCCCTCTGGTCCGAAGCTGTGGCGAGGGGCCCCCTCTGGTCCGAAGCTGTGGCGAGGGGCCCCCTCTGGTCCGAAGCTGTGGCGAGGGGCCCCCTCTGGTCCGAAGCTGTGGCGAGGGGCCCCCTCTGGTCCGAAGCTGTGGCGAGGGGCCCCCTCTGGTCCGAAGCTGTGGCGAGGGGCCCCCTCTGGTCCGAAGCTGTGGCGAGGGGCCCCCTCTGGTCCGAAGCTGTGGCGAGGGGCCCCCTCTGGTCCGAAGCTGTGGCGAGGGGCCCCCTCTGGTCCGAAGCTGTGGCGAGGGGCCCCCTCTGGTCCGAAGCTGTGGCGAGGGGCCCCTCTGGTCAGAACCATTAGCGAGGGCAGCTGCGGTTCAGTTCTGCTGTAAAAGCAGTTGTTCTCAAGAGCTTAACTCTTGAAAATATTTAAAATAACAGCGAAATGTTTAATACCTCACGACTTCTCAGGTCAGAAGCATCGTGGACACCCACGTTAATGTGAGGACGCAGGCGCCCGCTCACGCGAGGACGCAGGCGCCCGCTCACGCGAGGACGTCCTTCTGGACCTCGGGTGTCCAGGACAAATGACACGACCCCAAATACCCACCAGAGGGGAAGGCGCGGTCCCACGCCAGGGTAATATAGTTTAACCTTAAAAGGGAAAATAAAAAAGGTTTGACAATAAAAGACGACGCAGAAGCGTACCAGCTGAGAGGGCTGGGCACGTCTGGGGCTAATACTTGATAAGCGGGATAAAGTCAAACGGGCTCGCCATAGCCCGTGCTGCTTGGAACGTTTTGTTCCAGGTAGCGAATCTTAAACAACAACAACAACAAGGATAAAATCAGTGACTCGGTCTGGCAGGATTCTGGCAACTAAATAAGAAGCTATACAAGATTCAATGTTTCCTCTGTTAAACCAGTATTTTATAAGTGCACCTGTATGACCCCCGGCAAATCTGCTATACAAAAAATAACTTTAAAAAGATCCAGCTATGTGCTCCCGAACTGATCCCGGAGGTAAAGGTTTAGAGCTACGAGGAGAGACTGAAGAAACTGAATACCAATGCTGGAGAAACGAATCTCAGAGGGGTTATGTTCACAATATACAAGAGATTTAGTTTGACAATCACGATAAGAACACACTTTAATCGATATTAGACCATGACGAGAGGGCACAAGGTCACTCTGGACTAGTCAAGAGAGAGGGAAGGACGTGGTCAGGGTGGAACTCACTGGAACGCACAAATGTCGTGCATTAGTTCAAATTAAAGATATTAAAAGTTCAATGTGCATTTGAACATTGCCTAACGCAACCACCTCTGCACAGTTATGAGAACCGAGATATTTGTGGGAAGTAAAATGAGGCGTTTCACTTGATAGGTTCCCTTTATAGGTTCCCTTTATATGGGCCTGACGGCTGAGTGGACAGCGCTCGGTACTCGTAGTCCTAAGGTTCCAGGTTCTATCCCGGCGGAGGCGGAAACAAATGGGCAGAGTTTCTTTCCCTGATACCCTTGTTCACCTAGCAGTAAATATGTACCTGGGAGTTAGTCAGCTGTCACAGGCTGCTTCCTGGGGGTGAAGGCCTGGTCGAGAACCGGGCCGCAGGGACACTAAAGCCCCGAAATCATCTCAAGATAACCTCAAGAAGATAACCCACAAAAGCGTATCAACCCAAAATTCTACCTATTTTACGATAGGCCTACCTACACCCTGGCCTGCAGGTAAAGGCCACGAGGTGTCTGGGAATCACCAGAACGCCGGTTCGAATCCCCCCCCATTACCCCAAAATACATTTTCTCACCGATGTATCACGCCCATTGTGATTTCTTTGTGATAAACGCCTCTCCTGACCTTCCTGTTCACTCTCCGGCAGTTCATTGTTAACGTAGTTTTCCCTTCACTAATTATTATCCCTCTGCCACCCACACCACTGTCTGGTGTGGGGGAGTTCCTGCTCTCTGTAACGAACGGAATCTCCCTCCCTTCTCTCCCTTTCCCTTCTCTCCCTCTCCCTTCTCTCCCTCTCCCTTCTCTCCCTCTCCCTTCTCTCCCTCTCCCTTCTCTCCCTCTCCCTTCTCTCCCTCTCCCTTCTCTCCCTCTCCCTTCTCTCCCTCTCCCTTCTCTCCCTCTCCCTTCTCTCCCTTCTCTCCCTCTCCCTTCTCTCCCTCTCCCTTCTCTCCCTCTCCCTTCTCTCTCTTTCCCTTCTATCCCTCTCTCCCTTTCTCTCCCTCAGTAGAGTCAGCCCTGGACGTCTCCGGGGCCTGGCTGCCTTCCAGGACAGTCCAAAGGGCCAGGACCTTGGAGCCGTCTTTCACTGGGGGGGCAGGAAGTTAGGGCGAGGAGAGGACAGGAAGATGACGGGAGGGGAGGCGGAGACGGATCAAAGAAGGGGAAGGGGAAGAGGGAATGGCTAGAAGGCGCTGTGGAAACCCAATTGTCTAACTAGTATAGGGAAGAAACGGTCACACGCGTACACACAGACAGACAGACAGACAGACAGACAGACAGACAGACAGACAGACAGACAGACAGACAGACAGACAGACAGACAGACAGACAGACAGACAGACACACACACACAGACACACACACACAGACACACACAGACACACACAGACACACACAGACACACACAGACACACACAGACACACACAGACACACACAGACACACACAGACACACACAGACACACACAGACACACACAGACACACACAGACACACACAGACACACACAGACACACACAGACACACACAGACACACACAGACACACACAGACACACACACACACACACACACACGGTGAGGGGTGAGACCTCCGATTGGCGTGAAGTCACCAGTGGAGTCCCACAGGGCTCTGTACTCGGTTTTATCTTGTTTCTGATATATGTAAATGATCTCCCGGAGGGTATCGATTCATTTCTCTCAATGTTTGCGGACGATGCTAAAATTATGAGAAGGATTAAAACAGAAGAGGACTGTTTGAGGCTTCAAGAAGACCTAGACAAGCTGAAGGAATGGTCGAACAAATGGTTGTTAGAGTTTAACCCAACCAAATGTAATGTAATGAAGATAGGTGTAGGGAGCAGGAGGCCAGATACAAGGTATCATCTGGGAGAGGAAATTCTTCAGGAGTCAGAGAAGGAAAAAGACTTGGGGGTTGATATCACGCCAGACCTGTCTCCTGCAGCACATATCAAGCGGATAACATCAGCGGCATATGCCAGGCTGGCCAACATACGAACGGCATTCAGAAACTTGTGTAAAGAATCATTCAGAACTTTGTATACCACATATGTCAGGCCAATCCTGGAGTATGCAGCCCCAGCATGGAGTCCATATCTAGTCAAGGATAAGACTAAACTGGAAAAGGTTCAAAGGTTTGCCACCAGACTAGTACCCGAGCTGAGAGGTATGAGCTACGAGGAGAGACTACGGGAATTAAACCTCACTTCGCTGGAAGACAGAAGAGTTAGGGGGGACATGATCACCACATTCAAGATTCTGAAGGGGATTGATAGGGTAGATAAAGACAGTCTATTTAACACAAGGGGAACACGCACAAGGGGACACAGGTGGAAACTGAGTGCCCAAATGAGCCACAGAGATATTAGAAAGAACTTTTTTAGTGTCAGAGTGGTTGACAAATGGAATGCATTAGGAAGTGATGTGGTGGAGGCTGACTCCATACACAGTTTCAAGTGTAGATATGACAGAGCCCGATAGGCTTAGGAATCTGTACACCTGTTGATTGACAGTTGAGAGGCGGGACCAAAGAGCCAAAGCTCAACCCCCGCAAGCACAAATAGGTGAGTACAAATAGGTGAGTACACACACACACACACACACACACACACACACACACACACACACACACACACACACACACACACACACACACACACGCGCGCGCGCACACACGCACACATTCTCTGAGCCAACATGTCAAGGGAGCCACAAGAATGAAAGACAATGAACCAGCCGGACCTGACCTGATATTCACTCTGAACGACTCTAGGTGAGTAATGAATCTCAACTAGGTGAGTACATCCAGGTGAGCATTAAGGGCCAGGGACCAGATTCACGAAGCAGTTACGCAAGCACTTACGAACCTGTACATCTTTTCTCAATCTTCGGCGGCTTTGTTTACAATTATTAAACAGTTAATGAACTCCGAAGCACCAGGAGGCTGTTCATAACAATAACAACAGTTGATTGGCAAGTTTTCATGCTTGTAAACTGTTTAATATATGTAACCAAAGCCGTCAAAGATTGAGGAAAGATGTACACGTTCGTAAGTACTTGCGTAACTGCTTCGTGAATCTGGCCCCCAGGTTCGTAAGTGCTTGCGTAACTGCTTCGTGAATCTGGCCCCAGGTTCGTAAGTGCTTGCGTAACTGCTTCGTGAATCTAGCCCCCAGGTTCGTAAGTGCTTGCGTAACTGGTTCGTGAATCTGGGCCCAGAAGACAATTGATCAGACACCACAGGGAGTCGGTCAAGGCTTGGCCGCCGTACACCCACCAAGTCTAACAGAGAAGTTGAGAGCAAGTTGATCAATATCTCAATTATACATCGACATTGACACGAAACAGTTAAGAAGTTTTGGAGAACTAAACCCCATACGTCAGGCTGCGAGCAGCCACATCCAACAGCCTGGTTGACCAGTCTAGCAACGAGGAGAGCTAGGTCGACGACCGGGCCGCGGCGTCGCTGAGCCCCGAAAACCCCTCAAGGTAATCACCTGATCATACACAGATGGTTAGAAAACAGATACAAACTCGGGAAAAAGGAGAACTAGATACGATTATATATATATAATATATATATGTCGTACCTAATAGCCAGAACGCACTTCTCAGCCTACTATGCAAGGCCCGATTTGCCTAATAAGCCAAGTTTTCATGAATTAATATATTTTTTCAAATTTTTTATTCATGAAATGATAAAGCTACCCATTTCATTATGTATGAGGTCAATTTTATTTTATTGGAGTTAAAATTAACTTAGATATATGACCGAACCTAACCAACCCTACCTAACCTAACCTATCTTTATAGGTTAGGTTAGGTTAGGTGGCCGAAAAAGTTAGGTTAGGTTAGGTAGGTTAGGTAGTCGAAAAACAATTATTTCATGAAAACTTGGCTTATTAGGCAAATCGGGCCTTGCATAGTAGGCTGAGAAGTGCGTTCTGGCTACTAGGTACGACATATATATATATATATATATATATAATATATAAATATAATACGGGTCATGTGTATTGAGCGTACTGTCTCCTTCAAGGGCCTCTGCCCCCTTCAAGGGCCTCTGCCCCCTTCAAGGGACTCGTCCCTCTTGAAAGAAAGGGAAAAATGAACGACTGCGAAGAACCACAAGCTTGCTGATCCTCCAGACTGTTCTAGTGTGTTTGGAGCCACTTCTGGGCAAAGATCACATCAGAAAACGAACTGAGGGCTGGGCACCACGCAGGCAGTAAAGCAGAGGAGGAACTATGTATGAGGCAGAATTTAAGTATTCCCAAAAAAATCCATTGAACACCCACTCGGCCAACCCTTCATCCAGCCTCATGCTGGATGAAGGGTTGGGCCTTCATCCGTTCATCCACCCTCCCCCCCCTTTCCTGAGTTCGCCCACGCCCCCTGTCCCCACTGCCAGTGTTAGTACCCTCCTATATCACTCAGGCACTGACCCTCCTGGCACCCTATCACTGTCCCTCCCGGCATCCTGGCACTGCCCCCCCCCCCCCCCCCCAACACTATTCCTCTACTCCAAATTCAACTCTCAATTCACTGCTCCCCTTTCCACCCACGATACCGGACCTCCTCCCGAGGTTGTGTTGATAACTACTCACTGTTCACCTTCCCACTGACACACACCCATGAGAGAAGGTCCAGAGGTACCCGGCGAGGCCAGTAACAGATATTGGGGCCTGGTAGCCTGGTGGCTAGCGCACATGACTCGTAATTCTGTGGCGCGGGTTCGATTCCCGCACCAGGGAGAAACAAATGGGCAAAGTTTCTTTCATCCTGAATGTCCCTGTTACCTAGCAGTAAATAGGTACCTGGGAGTTAGTCAGCTGTCACGGGCTGCTTCTTGTGTGTGTGTGTGTGTGTGTGTGTGTGTGTGTGTGTGTGTGGAGAAAAAAATAGTAGTTAGTAAACAGTTGATTGACAGTTGAGAGGCGGGCCGAAAGAGCAAAGCTCAACCCCCGCAAACACAACTAGGTGAATACAGAACTGTGAGCATTGAACTATGATGATAAACTTAGGAAAATGAACCTCACTACATGTGAGACAAAAATCGAGGAGACGTGATAACGACATACCAAATTGTCATCCACACTTCCGTAGGAACAAACATTCCATTCGCCTCGGCGTTCCTTTTTTAAGACGGCTCATAGCCCAGTGGATAGAGCGTCGGCATCTCACACTTTGGGTCCAGGGTTCGAGACCCAGACAGTGCAGGTGATAGTTAAGATATATATGTAAGGCAGGGCTTAGGAACTGATGCTCGACCCTGCATACACATTTAGGCGAGTACATACACACGGTGGTCACGACACAACAGTTCACCTGATCGCCATTCTGCCGCCCCCTCAAGAGTCAGACTCTCACTTAACCCAACTGCACGACTGCTGAAGAGGGCGTCAAGAGTCCGCTGGTGGATGTGGACGTAGCGTCAAGAGTCCGCTGGTGGATGTGGGCGTAGCGTCAAGAGTCCGCTGGTGGATGTGGGCGTAGCGTCAAGAGTCCGCTGGTGGATGTGGGCGTAGCGTCAAGATTCCGCTGGTGGATGTGGGCGTAGCGTCGAGAGTCCGTTGGTGGATGTGGGCGTAGCGTCGAGAGTCCGCCGGTGGATGTGGGCGTAGCGTCGAGAGGCCGCTGGTGGATGTGGGCGTAGCGTCACGAGTCCGCTGGTGGATGTGGGCGTAGCGTCAAGAGTCCGCTGGTGGATGTGGGCGTAGCGTCAAGAGTCCGCTGGTGGATGTGGGCGTAGCGTCGAGAGGCCGCCGGTGGATGTGGGCGTAGCGTCGAGAGGCCGCCGGTGGATGTGGGCGTAGCGTGAGAGTCCGCTGGTGGATGTAGCGTGTCCGCCTCTTAAAACTTTAAAAAAAGGATTCTACACAAGGTAAAAAAGAAAGGTAAAAATATTGTTCGTGTGAGAACTAAGTGGGAACTGGACCTGATGACGCTGGTGAGAGAGATGAGAAGTGAGGTGATGTGAGAGGAACATCTTAGATGATTTTATTGATTGGGAAATTAGGAATTGAGAACAATTTTCCCCAATGAAACGATCAGCAATGAGGCCAAACACACATCTTTATTTTACTATAAGAATTGTATTCAAATATTAAACCCTCCTTCAGTCAGGGCTGTCAAATACTGACTTAGTTTTTAGTAAGTCAGTATTTGACTTGTCCAGCAAACAACCAACTGGAGGATTATTCTGTATTGTATAATGACAAACTTGTCAGAAGTGTCAATAAATGTTATATACTGCAGGGGTACCCTGCTGCTCCCGGGTCTCTAACCCCCATCTTCTCCCCCTCTCCCACCCTTCTCTCCCAAATCTCCTCCCTCTCTCGTCTATCTTGCCTTATGCCCTCTCTGTTTTCCCATATCTTTACTATGCAACTTTCTCCCCTACGATCCCCCCTCTTCTTCCCTCTCCACACACTTTCCCAATCTCTCCCGTCTCCACCTTTCTCCTCCTCCTCTCCTTCCCTCTCCTCAAACATCTCACTTCTCCCCATCTCCGTTATTCCCTCCCCCCGCCCACTCTACACTATGTCTCTCAGAATATGTAAAAATAAGTCCAGGGACTGTGCCAGCCACATTTCACTAATTACGTAGGGCAGTAAATTCACTATTGGGACCAGACTCCCCATATCCGTCCCATACCCAAGACCATTCACCCTGCAAAGTTGCGTAAGGCTAGCCCTGAGCGTCTGGCCTCCAACCTAGGATAGAGACTAACAAACAGACGTTCCCTCTTACATATTGTAGGTTTATGTATAGTCGAGTTTCATTTACGTAGATGTCGTGAGTATTTATAGTACAGACTCGTTGTGAACGATGCAAGTCTCGAGTCACGGGTTCGAACACGGTTCAAGTCGGTGTTTGATTCCTTGTGAACCATGACTGTCATTTGTTTTGATTTTAATTTTGTTTCTGATGAGGTGGAAGGGCGGACAGCCAGGCACCTGTAGGTGAGCCCTGCCTCCCTCCACCCGCCCTTGTAACAAGTTTAAGGGATGAGAGTGACGGGGAGGGTAAGGCGAGGGTCGGGGTAGGAACCAGGGCTTCAGGGGAACTGGAGAGGACGCGAGTGAAGGAGAGGCGGAAGGAGAAACAGGGACGGAAGGAAGGAGGAAGGAGCAAGAAAGGTGAAATAAAGATGGAGGGAGTGTGACTTCCCATAGTGACTCCTTACACTGGTTAGTGGGGGGACACTAACCCCGGGTGTTGTTAGTGGGGGGACACTAACCCCGGGTGTTGTTAGTGGGGGGACACTAACCCCGGGTGTTGTTAGTGGGGGGACACTAACCCCGGGTGTTGTTAGTGGGGGGACACTAACCCCGGGTGTTGTTAGTGGGGGGACACTAACCCCGGTGTTGTTAGTGGGGGACACTAACCCCGGGTGTTGTTAGTGGGGGGACACTAACCCCGGGTGTTGTTAGTGGGGGGACACTAACCCCGGGTGTTGTTAGTGGGGGGACACTAACCCCGGTGTTGTTAGTGGGGGACACTAACCCCGGGTGTTGTTAGTGGGGGGACACTAACCCCGGGTGTTGTTAGTGGGGGGACACTAACCCCGGGTGTTGTTAGTGGGGGGACACTAACCCCGGGTGTTG
>NC_091198.1:12252047-12304547 GCF_040958095.1 Procambarus clarkii
AGCTGCAAAAATCGCCCGATTTTTGGCCGCTAGCGGCGAAAATCGCTTTTTTTGCCCGCCAGCTGCGAAAATCGCATGGTTTTTGGCCGCTAGCGGCGAAAATTGCGCGGTTTTTGGCAGGTAGCGACAAAATTCGCGCTATTTTTGCCCTCCAGCTGCAAAAATCGCCCGATTTTTGGCCGCTAGCGGCGAAAATCGCGCTTTTTTTGGCCGGTAGCGGCGAAAATAGCGCTATTTTTGCCCCGCCAGCTGCGAAAATCGCATGGTTTTTGACCGCCAGCTGCGAAAATCGGACGGTTTTTGGCCGGTAGCGGCGAAAATCGCGCTATTTTTGGCCGGTAGCGGCGAAAATCGCGATTTTTGCCCGCCAGCTGCGGAAATCGCATGGTTTTTGGCCGCTAGCGGCGAAAATACCCCCTTTTTTGGCCGCTAGCGGCGAAAATCGCGCGATTTTTGGCCGGTCGCGACCTAAATCGCGCGATTTTTGCCCGCCAGCTGTGAAAATCGCATGGTTTTTGGCAGGTAGCGGCGAAAATCGCGCTATTTTTGCCCGCCAGCTGCGAAAATCGCATGGTTTTTGGCCGGTAGCTGCGAAAATCGCCCGATTTTTGGACACTAGTGGCGAAAATCGCGCAGTTTTTGGCAGGTAGCGACAAAATTCGCGCTATTTTTGCCCTCCAGCTGCAAAAATCGCCCGATTTTTGCCTGCCAGCCGCGAAAATCGCACGGTTTTTGGCCGGTAGCGGCGAAATTCGCACGATTTTTGGCCGCTAGCGGCAAAATTCGCACGATTTTTGGCCGCTAGCGGCAAAAATAGCCCGATTTTTGGCCGCTAGCGGCCAAAAATAGGGCTATTTTTACCGCTAGCGGCGAAAATTGCGCGGTTTTTGGCCGGTAGCGGCGAAATACGAACGATTTTTGGCCGCTAGCGGCGAAATACGCAAGATTTTTGGCCGCTAGCAGCGAAATTCGCACGATTTTTGGCCGCTAGGGGCGAAAATCGTCGATTTTTGGCCGCTAGCGGCAAAAATAGCCCGATTTTTGGCCGCTAGCGGCGAAAATTGCGCGGTTTTTGGCCGCTAGCGGCGAAAATCGGGCGGTTTTTGGCCACTAGCTGCGAAAATCGCGCGATTTTTGCCCGCCAGCTTCGAAAATCGCACGGTTTTTGGCCGCCAGCTGCGAAAATCGCACGGTTTCTTGCCGGTAGCGGCAAAAATCGCGCGATTTTGGCCGCTGACGGCCAAAAATCGGGCTATTTTTGCCGCTAGCGGCGAAATTTGCGCGGTTTTTGGCCGGTAGCGGCTTATTTCGCACGATTTTTGGCCGCCAGCGGCGAAATTCGCACGATTTTTGGCCGCTAGCGGCGAAATTCGCACGATTTTTGGCCGCCAGCGGCAAAAATAGCCCGCTAGCGGCGAAAATTGCGCGGTTTTTGGCCGGTAGCGGCGAAAATCGCGCGATTTTTGGCCGCTAGTGGCGAAAATCGCGCGATTTTGGCCGGTAGCGGCAAAATTCGCACGATTTTTGGCCGCTAGCGGCGAAAATCGTCGATTTTTGGCCGCTAGCGGCAAAAATAGCCCGATTTTTGGCCGCTAGCGGCGAAAATTGCGCGGTTTTTGGCCGGTAGCGGCGAAAATTGCGCGATTTTTGCCCGCCAGCTGCGAAAATCGCACGGTTTTTGGCCGGTAGCGGCGAAAATCGCGCGATTTTGGCCGCTAGCGGCCAAAAATCGGGCTATTATTGCCGCTAGCGGCCAAAATCGCGCGATTTTCGCCGCTAGCGGCCAAAAATCGCGCGATTTTCACCGCTAGCGGCCAGAAATCGACGATTTTTGCTGCTAGCGGCCAAAAACCGCGCGATTTTCGCCACTAGCGGCCAAAAACCGCGCAATTTTCGCCGCTAGCGGCCAAAAATCGGGCTATTTTTGCCGCTAGCGGCCAAAAATCGACGATTTTCGCCACTAGCGGCCAAAAATCGCGCGATTTTCGCCGCTACCGGCCAAAAACCGCGCAATTTTCGCCGCTAGCGGGCTATTTTTGCCGCTGGCGGCCAAAAATCGTGCGAATTTCGCCGCTAGCGGCCAAAATCGCGCGATTTTCGCCGCTATCGGCCAAAATCGCGCGATTTTGGCTGCTAGCTGCTTATTTCGCACGATTTTTGGCCGCTAGCGGCGAAATTCGCACGATTTTTGGCCGCTAGCGGCAAAAATAGCCCGCTAGCGGCGAAAATTGCGCGGTTTTTGGCCGGTAGCGGCGAAAATCGCGCGATTTTGGCCGGTAGCGGCAAAATTCGCACAGTTTTTGGCCGTTAGCGGCGAAAATCGCGCGATTTTTGCCCGCAAGCTGCGAAAATCGCACGGTTTTTGGCCGGTAGCGGCGAAAATCGCGCGATTTTGGCCTGTAGCGGCGAAATTCGCACGATTTTTGGCCGCTAGGGGTGAAAATCGTCGATTTTTGGCCGCTAGCGGCAAAAATAGCCCGATTTTTGGCCGCTAGCAGCGAAAATCGCGCGATTTTTGGCCGGTAGCGGCGAAAATCGCGCGATTTTGGCCGCTAGCGGCGAAATTCGCACGATTTTTGGCCGCTAGCGGCGAAGTACGCACGATTTTTGGCCGCTAGGGGCGAAAATCGCCGAATTTTTGGCCGCTAGCGGCAAAAATAGCCCGATTTTTGGCCGTTAGCGGCGAAAATTGCGCGGTTTTTGGCCGCTAGCGGCGAAAATCGCCCGGTTTTTGGCAGGTAGCGGCGAAATTCGCGTGATTTTTGCCCGCCAGCTGCGAAAATCGCAAGGTTTTTGGCGCTAGCGGCTTAAATCGCGCGATTTTTGCCCGCCAGCTGTGAAAATCGCACGGTTTTTGGCCGCTAGCGGCGAAAATCGCACGTTTTTTGGCTGGTCGCGACCTAAATCGCGCGATTTTTGCCCGCCAGCTGCGAAAATCGCATGGTTTTTGGCCGCTAGCGGCGAAAATCGCGTGATTTTCCGCCGTTAGCGGCAAGAATCACCCGATTTTTGGCCGCTAGAGCGAAAATCGCACGTTTTTTTGGCCGCTAGCGGCGAAAATCGCGCTATTTTTGCCCGCCAGCTGCAAAAATCGCATAGTTACTGGCCGCTAGCGGCGAAATTCGCACGATTTTTGGCCGCTAGCGGCGAAAATAGCCCCTTTCTTGGCCGCTAGCGGCGAAAATCGCGTTGTTTTTGGCCGGTAGCAGCGAAAATCGCGCTATTTTTGCCCGCCAGCTGCAAAAATCGCATAGTTACTGGCCGCTAGCGGCGAAAATCGGTCGGTTTTTGGCAGGTAGCGGCGAAATTCGCGCGATTTTTGGCTGGTAGCGGTGAAAATCGCACGTTTTTTTGGCCGCTAGCGGCGAAAATCGCACGGTTTTTGGCTGGTAGCGGCGAAAATCGCGCTATTTTTGGCCGGTAGCGGCGAAAATCGCCTCATTTTTGGCCGCTAGCGGCAAAAATCGCACGTTTTTTGGCCGCCAGTTGCAAAAATCGCATAGTTTTTGGCCGCTAGCGGCAAAAATCACGCGGTTTTTGGC
This sequence comes from Procambarus clarkii, assembly GCF_040958095.1. Lineage (NCBI taxonomy): Eukaryota > Metazoa > Arthropoda > Malacostraca > Decapoda > Cambaridae > Procambarus > Procambarus clarkii. The sequence continues at coordinate 12,255,590 of NC_091198.1, forward strand.
CGCTAGCGGCGAAATTCGCACCTTTTTTGCCCGCTAGCGGCGAAAATCGCGCGATTTTTGGCCGGTCGCGACCTAAATCGCGCTATTTTTGCCCGCCAGCTGTGAAAATCGCACGGTTTTTGGCAGCTAGCTGCGAAAATCACGCGGTTTTTGGCCGCTAGCGGCAAAAATCGCCCGATTTTTGGCTGGTAGCGGCGAAAATCACGCGGTTTTTGGCCGCTAGCTGCAAAAATCGCCCGATTTTTGGCCGCTAGCGACGAAAACCGCTTTTTTTGCCCGCCAGCTGCGAAAATCGCATGGTTTTTGGCCGCTAGCGGCGAAAATTGCGCGGTTTTTGGCAGGTAGCGATAAAATTCGCGCTATTTTTGCCCTCCAGCTGCAAAAATCGCCCGATTTTTGGCCGCTAGCGGCGAAAATCGCGCTTTTTTTGGCCGGTAGCGGCGAAAATAGCGCTATTTTTGCCCCGCCAGCTGCGAAAATCGCATGGTTTTTGACCGCCAGCTGCGAAAATCGGACGGTTTTTGGCCGGTAGCGGCGAAAATCGCGCTATTTTTGGCCGGTAGCGGCGAAAATCGCGCTATTTTTGCCCGCCAGCTGTGAAAATCGCATGGTTTTTGGCCGCTAGCGGCGAAAATCACGCGGTTTTTGACCGCCAGCTGCGAAAATCGCACGGTTTTTGGCAGGTAGCGGCGAAATTCGCGTGATTTTTGCCCGCCAGCTGCGAAAATCGCATAGTTACTGGCCGCTAGCTGCGAAAATTGCATGGTTTTTGGCCGCTAGCGGCGAAAATCGCGCTATTTTTGGCCGGTAACGGCGAAAATCGCATGATTTTTGCCCGCCAGCTGCGAAAATCGCATGGTTTTTGGCCGGAAGCGGCGAAAATCGCCCGATTTTTGGCAGGTAGCGACAAAATTCGCGCTATTTTTGCCCTCCAGCTGCAAAAATCACCCGATTTTTGGCCGCTAGAGGCGAATATCGCACGTTTTTTTTGGCCGCTAGCGGCGAAAATCGCGCTATTTTTGCCCGCCAGCTGTGAAAATCGCACGGTTTTTGGCAGCTAGCGGCGAAAATCACGCGGTTTTTGACCGCCAGCTGCGAAAATCGCACGGTTTTTGGCCGGTAGCGGCGAAAATCGCGCTATTTTTGCCCGCCAGCTGCAAAAATCGCATAGTTACTGGCCGCTAGCGGCGAAAATCGGTCGATTTTTGGCAGGTAGCGGCGAAATTCGCGCGAATTTTGGCTGGTAGCGGTGAAAATCGCGCTATTTTTGCTCGCCAGCTGCAAAAATCGCACGATTTTTGGCAGGTAGCGGCGAAAATCGCGATTTTTGCCCGCCAGCTGCAAAAATCGCATAGTTACTGGCCGCTAGCGGCGAAATTCGCACGATTTTTGGCCGCTAACGGCGAAAATCGCCCCTTTTTTGGCCGCTAGCGGCGAAAATCACGCGGTTTTTGGCAGGTAGCGGCGAAAATCGCGATTTTTGCCCGCCAGCTGCCAAAATCGCATGGTTTTTGGCCGGTAGCGGCGAAAATTTACTGTCCTTACAGAGGGCAGTAAATATGTGGTCTGGTCAAGGAAGGTGAAATATATAGTTGATGTAGAGAAATATTGTGGGGGGGGGGGGAATTGTTGAATCATAAAGGAATAGATAGTTGTAGGGAATGATAAGTAAATATTTAAAATAGAATTACCAAATTTCCTAATTTTTCTTACTGTAATCTCCTAATATCGTAAACCAAATCTTCCTAATTAAGTACCTAATAATTAAACTAAAAAGTACCTAATTGCATCTTCATAGTTTTCTACATTGTTGCTTTAAAATTGCACTGTATGCAGTGGTACCCAATCATGTACCCAATGCCAAAAAAAAACTTTACCATTGTGATCATTGCTGTCTTATGGGCTTTCAATTTGCTGTATGGTGCCTATTAATCTTAGTATAAATTACCAATCAAGCTGTCAATGCAATCGGAGCTTTAAATACCAATGTGGTTTAATATACCTGTACCTACTAATGTCTCGTATTGTTTTTTGTTAGTTGCAATGAATGAAGCATTGTATTAATTCCGCTAGAATTTACCTACTTAAAATTATCTTAGATTAAGGACCTGGCCGAAAGGCTGCGCGTACTAATGGCCTTAGAATACATACAAGTGTAAATACCATGCTAACAAGTAAGTAAGTAATTATCAAAAGAAGGCACCAAACCGGGAAGGCTATGTAGCACCATCAAATACGCAAAATAATCAGAGGGCGCTAAATATCACCAAGGATGCCAATACGAGAACAAAAACGCATAAGGCGAACGATATCAAAAGTATCCGAGTCACCAAGAATTCTATCGAGGGACAGGTGACCGCGAGGGGCGGTCGGAAAGCAAGACACACGCTCGCCCTGGAAGTCAGGACATTCAAGAAGGACATGCACGACCGTAAGAGGGACAATGCAACTAGGACAATAAGGAGCAGGGCGGCGCTCCATCAAGTGACCATGGGTTAAGCGAGTATGGCCAATACGCAACCTCACCAGAGCTGTTTCCCACCGCCGGTTACGGTGGAAGGAGGACGGCCACGAGGAAACACAACATTTAAGAGTACGTAGCTTGTTACCAGTAACAGACAACCAAGAAGCCAGCCAACGGGTAAGGACTGAGGAATGGATAACCGGGTAAAAGTCGGAATACGGAATGCCTTTGCGAGAGATGGGACAAGAGCGGACAGCTTCCTTGGCAGCAGCATCCGCACGCTCATTTAAAGACACCAATATGGCTGGGAACCCAACAAAACTCAACCGACTTAAATTTACTGTGAACGAGAAACAGCCAATGCTGGATCTCGACAACTACTGGATGAACCGGATTAAAGGACCCGAGAGCCATGAGGGCACTACGAGAGTCAACAACAACCACAAAGGAAGACTGACAACGAGAAAGCAGGAGACGAAGAGCATAGAGAATAGCATAAAGTTCCGCTGTAAAGATGCTAGTCTCCGGAGGCAAGCGACACATATAAGTGCGATCAGGAAAAACAACAGAGTAGCCAACACCGTCCGCTGACTTAGACCCATCGGTGAAGACAGAAACGGAGCGGGAGTGAGAAGAAAAGTGCTCGAGGAAAAGGCGTTTTAGAACCGTAGGAGGGGTAAAAGCTTTAGTGATACGGGTCAAGGATGTACAAAACCGCGGAAGAGGGACCCTCCACGGGGGCAAAGAAGGAACAACACGAGGAGAAACATCAGAAATACGAACGGAAAGAGAATCCTGTAGGCGAGATAACCGGACAGAAAGAGGGAGGTGGTGAAGAGGAACAGGAACCGCAGGAGGGGTAAAAGTTAAAGCACGACAGAGGCGAGAGGAAGGATGTTGCAAGGACCGCGCAAGATAGCGAAGACAGTAGCGATCACGGCGGTCCTGGAGAGACAGGAAGCCAGTGTCAACATACAAGCTAAGGATGGGAGTCGAACGAAAGGCACCAGAACTGAGGCGCAACCCAGTATGGTGCAAAGCATCAAGACGGCGAAGAGTAGAAGGAGAAGCAGACGAGTAAGCAGGGCAACCATAATCGAGCTTAGACAGGACGAGAGAGGAATGTAAAGCAAGGAGAGTGCGCCTATCTGCCCCCCAAGAAGTATGGGACAAGACCCGAAGGAGGGTAAGGGCCTTAGAGCACTCAACACGGAGGTAAGAGATATGGGGAGACCAAGACAAACGAGTGTCAAGGAATAACCCCAAAAGCTTCGCGGAATCTTTGTATTCAAGGGGATGACCATAAAGTGACAAAGAGGGACGAAGAACAACCCGTTTCCGCGTAAAAGTCATGGCACAAGTCTTAGAAGTAGAGAACTTGAAGCCATGACCTGTGGCCCAAGACGACACGGCATCAATTGCAAGTTGAAGCCGGCGTTGAAGGAGAGGCGAATCATCACCCTGACAACAAAGGGTAAGATCATCGACATAGAGAGCGGAGAAGACACCAGAAGGAAGAGAGGAAAGAAGACCATTGAGGGCAACCAGAAAAGAGTAGTGCTCAGAACACTACCCTGGGGCACACCTTCGTATTGCTGAAAAGAGGGAGAGAGAGCGGTACCAAGGCGCACCCGAAAGGAACGACGAGAGAGGAAGCTGCGGAGAAAGAGAGGGAGATGACCACGAAGGCCAAAAGAATGAAGTTGAGATAGGATATGATAACGCCAAGTGGTGTCGTAAGCCTTTTCTAGGTCAAAAAGGACGGCAACAACGGAGGTCTTCGCAGCAAAAGCAGTACGAATATAGACCTCCAAGTTCACCAGGACATCTGTCGTGCTGCGGCACTTGCGGAAACCAAATTGAGAAGGGGAGAGGAGGTGATGGTGTTCCAGGAACCACATCAGACGAACGTTAACCATACGTTCAAAGAGTTTGCAGACACAACTTGTGAGAGCAATAGGGCGAAAGTCCTTAGGGGAAGTACCCAGAGACCCCGGTTTGCGAACAGGGAGGACAACAGCATCGAACCAGTCCTCAGGGACTGACGACGACTCCCAGATCCGATTATACAGACTCAGTAAATACTGAGACGTGCTCGGAGGGAGATGGCGAAGCATCTCATAATGAATACCATCGGAGCCCGCCGCCGTAGAACCGCAGAGGGCCAGGGCAGAACGAAGTTCAGAGAGAGAGAAGGGATCATTATAGGGAAGCTGAAGACGAGTGCAGAAATCTAAAGGACGAGACTCAAGGACAGGTTTACGAAGAAGGAAAGATTGGGGAAGATGAAGACCAGAGCTAACAGAAGAAAAGTGGGAACCCAGTTCGGAAGCGACCTGCAACGGGTCCGCCACAAGAGTATCATGGAGGTGAAGGACCGGTGAAACATCGGGAACGAACTTACCCGCTATCTTGCGGATACGCTTCCAGATCTGGGCCAGAGGGGTTTCGGACGTAATTGTTGAGACATAAGATGCCCAACATTCACGTTTAGCCGTACGGATGGCCCTACGGGCCACCGCACTCGCTTTCCGAAAGAAAAGAAAAGAATCGGTCGTCTGCCTACGGCGGTGCCTCTTCCAGGCTGCATGCTTACAGCGGACAGCCCGAGCACAGTCCGCATTCCACCAGGGAACACACTTCCGTGGACCCCGAGAGGAAGAGCAAGGAATAGAGCGGAGGGCAGCGTTGAAGACAGTGTCATGAAAAAGGAGGAGAGCGCGAGAGAGACAGAAGGGAGAGGTCAGAGAGAGCAGCACTGAGGGTAAATAGGGTCCAGTCTGCCTTAGCAAACTGCCACCTAGGGAAAGAGAGGGAAGGGCGAAAAGAGAAAAAGGAAACAAGGATGGGGAAATGATCACTTCCATGGAGGTCATCAAGAACCTGCCACGTGAAATCTAAGTAAAGAGAAGAAGAGCAGAGAGAAAGATCAAGACAAGAAAGGGTGCGAGTCCGAGAGTCCAAATGAGTGGGCTCACCAGAATTCAGAAGAGACAGGGAAGAAGATAGGAGAAACGGCTCAAGGAGGCGACCCCGGGTATTCGTCAGAACGTCACCCCAAAGAGAATGACGACAATTGAAGTCACCCAGCAGGAGCACAGGCTCCGGCAAGGAGTCTAGGAGGTGTTTCAAATCAGGAAGAGAGAGCGGGACACTCGGGGGGAGATAAATGGAACAAACTGTGTACCATTTCCCCACAAAGATACGAGCAGCAGAACAATGGAGAGGCGAAGGAAAAAGTAAAGGAACAAAGGGAACATCTGCACGAATCAAGAGAGCAGAAGAATTAGAAGCCCCAGCAATGGCTGGGGGGGGGAGAGAAAGGAATAGCCACGAAAACGACCAGGACGAGCACCAAGCATTGGCTCCTGGAGACAGACACAAAGGGGCAAAAACCGCGAAATCAGAAGTTGGAGTTCGAGGAAATTGGCGTAATAACCTCGAACGTTCCATTGAAGAATGGACAACGACGAGAAGAGAAAGGACAAAAACAGAGAACAAGGAAGAAACAAAGGCGAAAGAGCAACAGAGCACGTTAAAGAATATCAGGGTCGGGATCAGGGTCAGCAAAGTCAGGGTTAGGGGCATGGGTAAACTGAGCAAAGACGGAGGGAAGGAAACGGGAGAACAGATCAGAGGTGGGCGGGCGGGGTCCGGAGGAGGAGGAGGAAGAGGAGGAGACAACGGAGAGGAGCAGGCAAGGACAGCAGTAGGAAGAGGGGGAGTAGAAAGAGGGGAGCGCACCCCAGCAAGAGCAGCAACCGAAAGGGAAGCAGGGGCCAAAGAAACCTCCATAGCAGGAACAGGGGGCGCAACCACTGAAACGGGAGGGGAAGGAGCAACAGAGCCAGAAGTAGGAGCTGAGGAAGAAAGCGAAGCCTTCTTACCCGCTGGGGAAGAGGAAGGAGAGGAGCCAGGCTTACCCTTCTGACTTAAAGAGACAGGTGTCCCAGCAACTACGTACCGGGCAACGGACTCCAGTGTCTCAACAGGAGAAGCCGAACGAGAGCACACACGACGGCCGTTAGGAGAGCGATGGACATCCGCCTGCACCGACAGGCGGCGGGGAGAGCCGATAGATGGAGGAAGAGGATGGGAAGGAGGATCGGAGGGGGACGAGGAAGAAGACACAGGAGACATGACAGACCGGGTTGAAAGAAGGGGAACCCCAGAGGACCAGGAGGGGGACCCCTCGGGAAAGAACTCAAATGAACAGAGGAGGGGGCAGTGGGCGTATCAGGGTCCAAGGCCCGGAAACGGTTGAGAGTCTGAGGAAGGGGGGAAGGACGAGGAGAGGAAGAGCGCAACACGCGAGCATAAGAGATGTTAGTATAAGGCGGGAGCCGGCGAACCTGGCGCCTCGCCTCAGGAAAAGACAAACGCTCCCGGTGCTTCAGGTTAAGGACGGCCGCCTCAAGCTTGTAATGGACACAGGCACGGGAGAACGTAGGATGGGCCTCACCGCAGTTGAGGCAGCGAGCTTGGGGAGAAGTGCACTCCGACTTAGAGTGACCTTCACTCCCACACAAAGGACAGAGAGAGACAGTCCCAGAGCAGCGGAGGGCACCATGCCCAAACCTCCAGCACTTATTACAAAGTCGAGGAGAAGGAATATACTCTTGGACAGAGCACCTAGCACCAGCAAGAATGACAGAGGATGGAAGGGTCCTACCATCAAAGGTGATCTTCACAACGCGAAGGGGTTGACGGCGACGACCACGAGGGGGACGAGTAAACGAGTCAACCTGGAGGACAGAATGGCCTTGGGCATCAAGGATATGCCGAATATCATCGTGGCAATCCTGCAGATTCCGAACACCGGTTGCAACATGGGGTGGGAGGAGAATAGTGCCAACACTGGAATTCATCTGAACGTTCTTGGAGACCCGAACAGGGATCTCGCCAAGGCAAGATAAGGCAGCCAAGCGGGAAGCCGCATCCTGAGAAGGAGCAGCAACGACACGTGTACCGAGACGAGTGGGGTTAAAAGTAACACACGCATCCACGGAATCTACAAGATGCCGATGGAGGGAGAAATCGTCAGGAGGCGCAGAATCAAGAGGGAGGAGATCAAAGTATTTGGCCCATGAAGCAGGACCAAACAAGGCCTGATACGCATCAGCACGGGAAGGAATCGAGCGAGTGCGGTTGGGGCGCGAACGGCGTTGAGAACCCCTAGAGAGAGAGGGGTCAAAAGGCGCAGTAGTCACAACGAAAGACTTAGCCACACCAGGGGACGAAGTGGTCACCACCGGGGGCTGGAGGCTCGACCCAACCTCAGAGGAGGGAGGGGAGCTGGGGGAAGAAGTCAGGACGGTCAAAGGAGGAGCAAGGTCGGGGCCCAACGCAGCGGGAGCTACAGAGCCTGGTCTTCCAATACAGGCCGACTCGGGGGCTTGGTCGCCCACCCCACGAGCCTGAGAGGGTACAACGGAAACATTCAACGACATAGAGACAAAAAGTGACAAATTCATCCACGAATGTGCCCCCATACCCACCATGGAGCCACAATTAGAGGCAGGACACCCAACAGGAAGCTATCGCCGATCATGCCGGGGCCCCCTAGGGGTGCGTCGTGAGTATACGCCCCACAAACGCCACCTTAAGAACCGTCAGTCCGTCGAGATCGGGTTCAGCGACGAAAGGGGGATTGACAATAAAAGGTTCCCCTCGCTCGAGACGTCGGGTACTACAGTTCTACGGGTGCAAGAGTATGCCTCCTCAAGCACCCGGGCGTCAAAATAGAAGAAGTCCAAAGAAATAATCCAAAACAAGCAAAAGGTCGGCAGGAAACGACAAGCAGATAGGAGAAGAGGGGGGAGAAAAACGAAACATAAGGAAAAGGAAAAGCGATCCGGCACAATTGGAGAAGACAGCAGCAGGAGTGCAAGGCCAGAAAAGGACAGAGGACTGCCCAACGGAGCATCACACTCCGGCAGCCGTCCACCAAGCCCCCTTACGACGCCAACGGGCCGGAAGGGGAGGGGGGAAAAACTGTAAAACTTTTGCCTTATTTAAAAGCAAAACCAAAAAGTACCTAACTTCATCTTCTTAGTTTCCTACACTGAGCTTTAAATTTGCTCTGTACCTAGTGTTACCCAATCTCCTAATTTTTATGTAATATCAAACAACCTTATCATTGTGTTCATTGCTGTCTTCTTCTATGTGCTAGCCATATGCTGTATTGTGACTACCAATTTTTGTCAACTACCATTCAAGCTGTCATTGCAATCAATCTCAGCTACCTATGTGCTTTAATATACTGTACCTACAATTTTCATCTTTTTTTCATTTCATGTAATCTGTTATCATTTTTTTGTCTATAATTTTTGCAAGTATTTACCTCCTTAAAATTTTCTTAGATTAAGGACCTGCCCGAAACGCTGCGCGTGCTAGTGGCTTTACAAGACTGTAATTACCATATTTGTATCCTCACATTCCTTATGTACATTCTTGTATATGCATAAATAAAATAAAATAAAATAAAATAAAATAAATAGCCTTGTGGCTTGGTGTTTTCTGTTGATAATCACTCGCTAAATGATATATGTAGCTTCATACCACCTGCATATTTTGCTGTACATAAAGACCTGTACTCCTCCATTTCCCTTCATTTGACCACCCTGACAGTTATTCCACCAAGTGTTACCACCCATTTCCCATTGTGGAGGACAGGAAGTTAAAGCTTATTGTGGTCGTCTTTAGGCCATCAACCGATCTTTCCCAGGATTCATCTCTCAATAGTTACCTAAATCCTTGATACCTAGTTACCGTTAGGTGAATAGGTGTAAGGAAACATACCCAAATGTCTAACCCCTTTCTGGGGATAAAACCTGTGATATTATGGTTGTGAACTAATTACACTGGACACTGCTTTACAGGTTACTTATGTATCTAAATATGCAAAAAACATGTATTTTTGCTATAAGAAAAATCTGGAATATTTGGTGATAAATTGCCTAAAATTTGCATATATTTGGGAATCCAGATTGGATAAAAAACGAAATCGGAATTTCGGAATTGGAATTTCGAAACGGAATTGGACGATCCTTAGTAAATCAATGATAACAGTAGGTTACATTGTGAAAAATCTCATACTGTACACAATACAGTACTATATCTGTGGGAGGAAATAATACTACACATCTGCTAAACATTTGTATTAAAATCATTCATTCATACACAAGTGTATCATCTCTAGCAGGATGCCTGTTTAGCCACATTGGCCATAGGTGTTGCTAAAAAAAAACCAATTGTATTATCATTATTGATTCTCACCTGGTTATTATCCTCATTCTGATTGGTTCTTACCTAATTAGTTGTTTTGTCTTGTCAATTCTCAAGATAATTTCTTCACAAGTGGTCATATTCAGCATTCAACTTGGCAGCTAGATGAGTCCTTTATTTAAGCAAAAATTGAGTATAGGAAAGAATAGATGACTTGATTTCTATAATAAGCTTCAGTCATAAGTGTCTTCTTAACTTTTAAATATACTGTACATAGAAAAAGTATATAATATTTACGATGATGATTTGTACAGTTACCAAAATGGATTGTGAATATGGCCAAAAGTGTTCTTCACAGCACAGCTGATTTTCAACTGCATGACAGCATAAAGAAAAACTAATTTTGATTTTATATATACCTTTACTAATATTATATATATATATATATATATATATATATATATATATATATATATATATATATATATATATATATATATATATATATATATATATATATATATATATATATATATATATATATATATATATATATATATATATATATATATATATATATATATATATATATATATATATATATATATATATATATATATATATATATATATATATATATATATATATATATATATATATATATATATATATATATATATATATATATATATATATATATATATATATATATATATATATATATATATATATATATATATATATATATATATATATATATATATATACACACACACACACACACAACAGCATTGAGACTATATTAATTTTTTTCAGATATTTTTCAATACCCGAAAGAAAATGAATGTCACAATGCTGTTGTGTTTAATGACATGTATTAGAGAAAAGTTGCTCCCAAAATATAATATATATATATATATATATATTGTATATAACTTTTTTTTCGGTGAAATCAGTAACGTGATATATCAATGAAAATCATTTTGAGGCAATGGAGTGACTTGAACTCACATTTTGGCAAGTCCCAGACACCTGCTATAATTGACTCGGCCATGATGGCATAAAAGTTAACCAACCCGGAACTATACTGAATTCATTGGAAATGTTCTGGGAGCCCCGAACCGGAGCCCAACCAGGGTTCTACAGTTGACCTGACCACATTCTGGCCTACAGTAATGGTGTTCACAATCTTACACCTCAATACTTACCTCAATACGTTCAATACTTACCTCAATACGTTCAATACTTACATTGATATATCATGCCACTGTGATTACATTGGAATCTGAACGAGGCATAAGAGAGTGAACGCCGTTACCGTAGGCCAGAGTGTGGTCGGGTCAACTGTAAAACTCTGGTTTGGCTTCGGTTCAGGACTCTCAGAACTCCCAGTGAATTCAGTAGAGTTCCAGGTTGGTCGACTTTTGTACCATCATGGCCGAGTCGGTTAAAGAAGGTGTCTGGGAATTACCAGAATGCGAGTTCAAGTTACTTCATTGCCTCAAAATGATTTTTACTTTTCAAGACTTATTCAACACTGCAAATAACTGATTCATATGGAATATGCTGTGATACAATGGATACCAACTCATCCAATAGATATACATTTTGTACAAAAATACAATTCGGATGAAAAATGTAAATTTAAAACCGAATTTCCTGTTACATGACACTAGATACATTAAAATATGAAGATTAAATTATATCACAAATCAAAATGGCTATAGTCCACTGCCAAGATCATATTATAGACATCATATAAATGTTTAGATAAATTGTTGTAAATTTTACTATAACTATTATATTTCACTGATTTAAGAAGTATTAAGAGTGTTGAAGTAATTTCTTTACTTTTCATTCAACCAGACAAAAGAAATTGTTAGACAGCTCTTGTGCAAAATATGGGCAAAAGTACTCGAGACTATAAAAGCTGTTTCATTGCTTCAATAAAACACTTAAACAATGAATACTAAGGTCAGAGTGACCAAACCTAACTAGAAGTTTGGTAAATATGTAGAGGTCTTACTTCATGTTATTTCTCTATTGAGTCTTGATAAAATTATCACCAAACTTCAATTACTAACTTTGAATTGTCCTAAATATGCTAAAACTTCTTCCCTATTTACATATAGAGAGATATTTTTACCAGATTTTCTCATGTGTAACCATCAGGAATAAGATGTACATAACCTTGAACACATGTACAAATCTCAAACATGTACATAAACTAATAATTAATACTGTACAGCATAATTACAAGTGTTTTAATGGTAAGCCAAGAATACTAACATGGCACACAAAGCACATAACAAAGAATATTAGGCAAAGTCTACAGAATATGAACTTCCATGTCACCTGTTTGCTCAACAACTGCTGGCAAAAAGCTTTGAATATACTTATCCTATATAAAACTAGTAAACGACAATGTAGTATTAAAAGCTTACAGCCAGCAGTCCAGTAAGGATGCAAGACCCAGGAAGTTGTTCCTGTAGATTGCAAATTACTTTTTTTTTAACAATAATATTTTTGAATCATCAAAAAAGGCAACTTGAGCAAACATTTATCATACAATATTACCTTATAAAAAATTCCCCATTTCGTTGAATTCGTTATTTTAATCTCACATATCAACATGTATTTTCTTTTAAATAATAAGATCAGATTAGATCTAGATCAAAACATTTAACAAAGTACAATACTGAAAACATTATCACCCAAACTCGGAAAACACATTAGGTAAGTTCACTTAAGATTTCTTTGAATGGAGGATATTTTATTTAGGCTTCTTTAACTATAGAACACTGCAAAATAAAGTAAAACTCTGTGAGATCTTATTTAAACATAATTAAACACCTTTGTCAACATATGATGATAATATCTTCACTCATAAGGCATTTAACCACACCTTTTGGAAAGTAAACAATGTAGTATTATAAACCTTGCATGAAACATGAAAATTAAATATTGAATACTAAAATGAGAATTAAATCATCACTTTAATTCAGCATAAAATATTTAAAAGGAGGATTGCTAAAGCAGTTCAATACTTACCTGGTTCCTTGTGAGATCTAAAACACTCCTTAAGATAAGAAGTTTGTCCTCCATATAAAGTTAAATAAAAATATATCTAAATAATAATATAATAATTAAAATGCAGTTGGTGAGTCACAATAACGTGGCTGAATATACGATTACCAAACCACACTTCAGAAAATGAAGAACCTGCAATATTTTAGTCCAGGATTAACCGAAATATTGTTGTTTCTTCATTTTCTTATGTGTGGTTTGGTCATCAATAATAAAAATAATGCATATTTTTTTCAGGCATAGCCTTATAACTGCTTAGTATTCTTGACAGAACTGACTGATGGGATAGGAAGTAGAGAGAGAAATATGCTGGGAATAGAGAGCATAATAAGTATATAGTTGAAGACTTCACTGAACAAATTATGTGCAGTTCATACAAAGGATACTGTGGATTTTTCATCATTTATACCAGTTTACACACTATGAAGCAGTCTTGTACTGTAAACAAATCAAAACGTGAAGTCAAGAATATTACCGTGGAAGAATCTTTACATGGATGAGGAATGGCTATTGAACTGAACATATTTAATTTAGATGATGCTTGTAACTTTTGTTTATAAGATTGAATTGAAATTGAAATTGAAATAAGTTCATTGAGGTATAAATACACACAAAGGGATGAGGTAGCTCAAGCTATTCTCACCTTGTTTGTTTATAAGATGGTTAAGTGTAATGGCTAATTTGTTGCTTTAATTTTTTTATTATTTTCACAACATGTTGGATATATACCTCCAAAAGATTAACAAAATTATTTTAATACAGTGTTTAAAATTGACAAAGTGAAAACAATTGAAAATGTTTGTAATTGCTGTAATGACTAAATTTATTTGTATTAATTCTATTTTTTTTTTTTTAATTTTGGCACCAGTAATAATGGTAGTGTAGCTGATGTCAGTCATAACAGTAGTGTAACGCATGTTGTCAGTCATTACAGTGGTGTAACGCATGTTGTCAGTCATTACAGTGGTGTAGCTCATGTCAGTCATTGCAGTAGTGTAACGCATGTTGTCAGTCATTACAACAGTGTAACGCATGTTGTCAGTCATTACAGTGGTGTAATGCATGTTGTCAGTCATTACAGTGGTGTAACGCACGTTGTCATTCATTACAGTGGTATAATGCATGTTGTCAGTCATTAAAGTGGTGTAACTCATGTTGTCAGCAATTACAGTGGTGTAGCTCATGTCAGTCATAACAGTGGTATAGCAGAAATTGTCAGGCAGTCATAACTGCAGCAGTGTTGTGAATCATAAAAGCCAAGTAAGTACCATCATATAAATCTATCCCACCATTCTCTATACAAGCAAAACGAACAAATAAATCACCCTTGTTTACATATTAAGGACACCACGTTGCTCAACACACTAGACAGTATTTATCAGGAAATTATGCAAATTGTTATATAAATGTTTTTCCCGCATATTATGAAATTTAATAACAATCAGGATATTCTCTCGTGATATTTGTCTTTTATTATTCAATTAGAAATATACTTGTTCTCAATCATCACTTTAATGTATGTGTAAATTCATTTGCCAATATCAAAGTTATTTTTTATCAGGGTGTTTTTTTTAATATGAAGACTTACAAAGAAAACAATACCTGGTGAGTTTCATAAATGCAACAGCTTGTATAAAAAATTATCTTTCAAAAAATCTACAAAAGAAATATATACAAATATGATGTACAGTTATAGATCAAAGGTAAAAGAAAAGAAAATTATAATATGTATAACTATTATATCCCCCAACAAAAAATTAGTATACATCACGGCAAATACTTTCTTTAATCCAATATGGCAAGAAAATATAGCCAAGTCTCTTTTGTTTTTGTACAAGTTTGTCAATATTGACAATATAAAATACAATATAATTCGGTTTCGGTTTCCCATCATCAGGTACAGGAAACCTAACTATTAGACTTATGCTAAGTTTCTCCCCCCCCCCCCCCCCCCCTAGTCCAACACCTGACCTTACCAAAGATGCAATCCATAACAACTGCCTAACTTCTAGATACCTATTTACTGCTAGAACATTGGGAAGACATGCCCAGACTTCCCATTCCAATGCAGTAATCAGATCCAGGACCTTCTGGTTGTGAACCAACTGCACTGACCACCGAGCCCCCATAGACTGTTTCTCTCAGGTTCATCATTACAGAGCAACGTTCTCCACCCAAGCCTCACCACACTTTGGAAGCCGACTGGTGAGAATGGGAGGCAATCATAGGGGGTTATCAAGCTTACCCCACCCCTTTATATATATATATATATATATATATATATATATATATATATATATATATATATATATATATATATATATATATATATATATATATATATATATATATATATATGTATATGTCGTACCTAGTAGCCAGAACGCACTTCTCAGCCTACTATGCAAGGCCCGATTTGCCTAATAAGCCAAGTTTTCATGAATTAATTGTTTTTCGACTACCTAACCTACCTAACCTAACCTAACTTTTTTGGCTACCTAACCTAACCTAACCTATAAAGATAGGTTAGGTTAGGTTAGGCTACCTAACCTAACCTATAAAGATAGGTTAGGTAGGGTTGGTTAGGTTCGGTCATATATCAACGTTAATTTTAACTCCAATGAAAAAAAATTGACCTCATACATAATGAAATGGGTAGCTTTATCATTTCATAAGAAAGAAATTAGAGAAAATATATTAATTCAGGAAAACTTGGCTTATTAGGCAAATCGGGCCTTGCATAGTAGGCTGAGAAGTGCGTTCTGGCTACTAGGTACGACAGACAGACATATATATATATATATATATATATATATATATATATATATATATATATATATATATATATATATATATATATATATATATATATATATATATATATATAATGTATATATATATATATATATGTGTTAGTATATTTTGGTAGCAGTCTTTCCTGTAGACATATATTATTAAATATGACCGAAAAAGTAAGATTAATAATTCTAACACGAATTTTCTCAATCTTTCGTACATTTCTTTTCACTGTTGGAGGTAAATCAAAAATCAATTCTCCAAAATTCATTTTTATTTCTAGTCTGACGCGACACGAGCGCGTTTCGTAAAACTTATTACATTTTTAAAGACTTTAGTTCACAAATACACAACTGAATAGAACTTACGCATCTCCGATTTTATATCTACATTTGAGTGAGGTGGAAGGGGTGATGTGGCATTAACACAAGACAGAACAAGATGTGGCATTAATAGGGTATTAATTTCATCAACACAAGACAGAACAAGAAGTGGTATTAATAGGGTATTAATTTCATCAACACAAGACAGAACACGAAACAATGGATATTGAATAGAAGTGTTTGTAGAAAGCCTATTGGTCCATATTTCTTGATGCTTCTATATTGGAGCGGAGTCTTGAGGTGGGTAGAATATAGTTGTGCAATAATTGGCTGCCAATTATTGCACAACTATATTCTACCCACCTCAAGACTCCGCTCCAATATAGAAGCATCAAGAAATATGGACCAATAGGCTTTCTACAAACACTTCTATTCAATATCCATTGTTTTGTGTTCTGTCTTGTGTTGATGAATTTAATACCCTATTAATACCACTTCTTGTTCTGTCTTGTGTTGATGAAATTAATACCCTATTAATGCCACATCTTGTTCTGTCTTGTGTTAATGCCACATCACCCCTTCCACCTCACTCAAATGTAGATATAAAATCGGAGATGCGTAAGTTCTATTCAGTTGTGTATTTGTGAACTAAAGTCTTTAAAAATGTAATAAGTTTTACGAAACGCGCTCGTGTCGCGTCAGACTAGAAATAAAAATGAATTTTGGAGAATTGATTTTTGATTTACCTCCAACAGTGAAAAGAAATGTACGAAAGATTGAGAAAATTCGTGTTAGAATTATTAATCTTACTTTTTCGGTCATATTTAATAATATATGTCTACAGGAAAGACTGCTACCAAAATATACTAATATTATATATTTATATATATATATATATATATATATATATATATATATATATATATATATATATATATATATATATATATATATATATATATATATATATATATATATATATTAATATATATATATATAACAGTTGCATATTGTCCTGGGGACCATTCAGGCTTGTTCGCATATTATATATATATATATATATATATATATATATATATATATATATATATATATATATATATATATATATATATATATATATATATATATATATTATATATATATATATATATATATATATATATATATATATATATATATATTTATTTTGTTATGTTCATAAACCAAGACATTGTCTTTCACTTCACCTCATTGTTTTCCTCCCTACCTATGTATCAACTCCGCTGACTTGTAATAGTCATCATCTTGGATGATGAATATTCATATTATATATTATATATATCACTAAGAACTCTTTGACCCGGCCAGGATTCTAACCCATGCCGTCCAGGATCACCCCTCAACGTACACAGTACCGTGACCAGATGATCATTGGTGCGGTGGTCACGGTACTGTGTACGTTTAGGGGGTGATCCTGGACGGCATGGGTTCGAATCATGGCCGGGACATAGAGTTCTTAGTGATTTATGGCTTGCGTGTTCATGCAGCTTTCTCACACATATTATATATTTTATATATATATATATAATCACAAAAACACTGATCCAAGTATGCAGAATAACCACATGTGATGAAGGCGCTCTCCTGTACTTTAATGAAGGCGAATTAGCCGAAAACGCGTTAAGCATTCTCTATTTTTCACATGTGGTTATTCTGCATGTGTGTGTGTGTGTGTGTGTGTGTGTGTGTGCATATATATTATATATATTATATATATTTATATATATAATTTTTATTTTTGTTTTGCTAACAGTATAAAAAATACTGCATTGACTTCTCTTAACTGAATTAATGTATGCTTGCATTCTTTCATTGCTAAGGTAATTACTAGTAGCCAAGAAGTATCACTTTTTAGAAACTCACTATTTTAAAAATATATAATGCTGCTTACCAGGACAGCTACTTTAATATTTTTGTTTTTCTAATTTTGTAACATAGAAAACTAAGAAATCATTTTGGTGTCAAAATGATAAATAAATTACAATTATTCCCTGTCAAATGTAAAATAATTATATAAATGCATCCCCCCATGTAAGTACACCATCAGTTGGTGAGGTTTGAAACCTCTTCATTCAGCCAGATATGCAGGGGGTACATTTTGTTCTCTGAAGTGCAGAGAATCCACTCTCTCCACACCACTCAAAGGATACTGCACAGTTGCTTTACATATATTTTGCATTCATCACTTTCTGTTGTGCGGTAGATAAATAATATGAAATTGTTACAGTACCAAAATTATAACCAATTATATTCTATCAAACATTAAAATTACACAAAGATGTTCTTCACAAATACACCACTAGTCGCTATCCTCTCCATCTCTTCCCAATTAATACAAGCAGTGTTTTGTTCTCATACTATTTTTATGGATTTTTGTGATAATTTAAGCGTGTTAATTATGCTGGTACTGTATTGCTTGTCAACCTCCCTCCTTCCACAACACTGCTTCCTCTAACACACCTGCAATGCCTTGCTTATTTAAACACACATGATACAATGATGTGTATGTATGTACTAAATGTATGACATTTTATATGTATGTACCTTTCTCTAAATAAAATTATCATTATTATATACAGTACTGCAATTTAAATAAAAACTAGGAATAAATATTTGTATTTGTTTTTTAAAGGCGAGATGATTTGTCACCCATGAATACTAACAGCAAATACACAAATGTGTTACTATTTTAGGGAAAATAATAATTAAGAGAGTGAAATAGTTTTGTTAGTTTATGTACATTTTAAGCAAGTGCTTTTCCTGACAAGGTAGAGTAATCCACTCCTCACAGCTGACAAGCCCATGGACACATCTTAATTCACATACTGGTTATCTGAGTAATAGGGGTCGAGTAAACACTGGTCCTCGAGTGTTGCCAGGTGCAATGCACCACAATGCATTCCTGTAGCTACCTCACTGAGAATGTTCTACTCTACTAGTCACATCAGTTGCACGAGTTCATTTGGCATACTGGGGCCCAGAACCGAAACCAAATGACATTCTGCCATTTCTCCGAGAGAGAGAATCCAGAAAGTCAATGAAGCTTTACAGATAACTGCTGGGTTCTCAAGACTCAAAAACCACTAAATTGCCAAATAACTCCCCAAAGAATGCAACATAAACAAAAGACAACAGATACAGCTGGCTAGAACCTATTAGAACCAAATGCAGTCGCTAGGTGGCCTGGAGCTTGGTCCAGCATCAGCTATCAGATCAGTTCATCTGCTGATGTATAGCTTTGAGTAATGTTGTAGTGATCCTTTGTTTCATCATCTTGCAGCAAGTCCCAGAACTTCTAAGTTAAGTACCAGCCATCCTAGGACTTGTCCTGTGGAGGCTGTTTTGCAGATGTATCCTTTCTTTAGAGTACAGTATTTGCTTCATGTGCATGTTTTCTGTCTGGTTGTTGTGTGAACTTTTGTGGCCATTTTTGTTCCGAACTGCATGTGCCCAGTGGTTACTTTTCTGGATATTTGTGAACACTGCTCTTGCACTGGCACAGTTCTTTGGTGTAATTACAGTTTAAGTGCTACACTTGGGGTGTCTTGGCTTCCCAGTACAGTGGTACCTCCACTTACGAATTTAATCTGTTCCCAGAGACAGGTCGTAAGTCAAAACAAATTTTCCCATAAGAAATAATGTAAATTGAATTAATCTATTCCACACCCCCAAAAATATTAACTTTAAAATAGCACTTTTATACTAGCTACAATATCTTACCTTTACTGAGGACTCTTGTTGGCATATAGAAGATGGTGAGGAGGTGGGGGGGGGGGAGAAGAGGTGTTACTGTTTGGAAGGGGTCTTCTTCCATTATAACATCAGGCAGTGATAACTTCTCTGGGGTACTCTCTTCTACATTTTACCTGCATACCACTAGGATCTGGTTGTGGTTTACTGCTTGTTTATCTCACTAATAACCCTTCCATAGAGAGACTTTTTCCCTACGTCTGAACGTGATGCCTCACTACATCTGTAGTGAGGCATCACAGTGTCATTAAAAAGGTTAAGGCAATGACCTACTGCAGCTTGATTTGGGTGAGCCATTTCAACAAAACTTTGCATTTCTTCCCATACTGCACACCACTTCTTAATTGTAGAGGAAGGGACATACTGTACTGCCGCCTCCTCCCCTGAAGAAAGTTCGTCAGCTGCCTCTTGTTGCTGCTCCCTGTGAAGGGCTAGAGTTCTTCAATGGTTAGTTCGTTGCTGGGTTCCTCCACCAACTCACAATACTGTGAATGCCACTTCTTTTTCTAAATTTCTCAAATCATCCCCTGCTTGCCTTAAACTTTTTTGTATCTGTATCACTCATTCCAGGGGTTTCTTTATACAGCCCGTCCTCCAAACAAAAATCCAAAAGTGATTCCATGCACCCGCCAAACCCCGTTTATGAATGAAAAGCGGTTTACACACGACTCACAACTGCTGACGTTTGAACATATCCGGAACAAGTGTTTCACCGACGAATTTTGTTCGAATCACAACGCTATAAATGCTTCACCCACATACTACAAATAATCGCCAACAGAACCTAAACACCTAACCTAACCTATCCTATGCCTATATATGCACAATATGCTATTATAATATTAATTTATACTTGAGAAAATTCCCGTTTTGAATGAACAGCAAGTTAAAATTTATGAATGCGTCTGTGGGGTTGACCGCTGGATGTAATGGACTTGAGTCAAGGACGGGTTCCTTTATAAGATCTTCATGCAATAGCCTTGCTTTTTCACAACTGATGGCCTCTGAAATGCTATCACCTTGTTGTGTATCCAAATTAATAATAACTTTTAAACATCCTCAAGTGTTTGTGTTCTATGTTTTGTGAATATTGATATGCCTTTTACCACTTAAGGACTCGTATCCTTTTTCTTAGCAAGTACGGTGGATATCGTTGACAGATTTGTTGTACTGCCTAGCTAGATTAACAATCCGCACACCATCTTCATGTTTACGAATGATCTCTTGCTTTTTCTCTATGGTCATCCTCATATGCGTTTTCTTAGGTTGAATGTTACCACTGACTTCCTTGGGACCCATGGCATGATATATAATACTTTGTTAAAAAACAAATAAGCACAAAAACAATGAAATTCTTTACAAACACGAGTCATTAAGCGAGCGGCTCTGGTAAACTGAGGTGGGGTCGCCTATGCCACCAGGAACCACATGCACGGTCGACCCATACATGTATCAACAAAGTCGCTAATTGAGGTAAAGGTCATAAGTCGAGCCGCATTTTTCGACAAAATTGGGGCCATAACTCGAAAAAGTCATAAGGGCAGTCGTAAGTCAAGGTGTCACTGTACTATGTCGTATAACGCTTTGAAACTATTGATGGCTTTGGCCTCCACCACCACCTCACTTAGCTTGTTCCAACTGTCTACCACTACAAAAGAAAACTTTCTAATATTTTTTTTGGCTCCATTGTTTCCCAAGCTTGAACCTGTGTCCTCTTGTCGTAAAGTTGCTGGTTTCAGAAATTCCTCCTTGTCAATTTGGTCGACTCCTGTTAGCAGTTTGTAAGTGGTTATCATATCATATCTCTTTCTTCTATCTTCTAATTTTGGCAAGTTTAACGCCTCTAGTCGTCTCTCCTTGTAATTTTTTTTTTTCAGTTCCGGAAGCCATTTTGTAGCATGCCGTTGTACCTTTTCCAGTTTATTTTTGTGCTTCTTGTGATTTGGGCACCATACAACTACTGCATATTCCAATTTTGATCTCATAAAAGTCACGAACAGTTTCTTTAGTATTTCACCATCTATATAATTAAAAGCAAGTCGGAAGTTGTAAAGTGATGCATATGCTCCTCTCTCAATGTTCTTTCGCACACTCTCCTCTCACAATGTTCTGTATGTGTTCCTCTGCCAACGGTTTACTATCCAAAATAACCCCTAGGTCTTGTTATTAGAGTTCTGTAATTTCTTTCCACATAATTTGTAAGTTGTGTGGTTTATTTTCTCCAATTCCACATTCCATAACATGGCATTTATTCACATTGAATTTCATTTGCCACTTAATGCTCCAAGGACTTATTTTATCTAGATCAATTTGAAGGGCATTACAATCATCTGTGTCTCCCATCTTTTTCAGTATCTTAGCATCATCCGCAAACATGTTCACATGATTATGTATTCCTTTTGGTAGATCGTTTATGAAGACTATGAATATGACTTTTTTTTTTAACACTTTTGGGTGTGTTCTATATGGGTGCTAAGGTTTAGTGTCTTGTCTAGATATAGGCCAAGGAACTTTCTCTCATTTTTAATGCTAATGTTGACATTGTCTAAGGTGAATTTGATTTGATGAGTTACTTCCAAATAAAATGTAGCAGGTCTCTTCTATGTTTGGTGAGAGTTTGTTGCTTGTCATCCACGAGTGAACATTTTTATACTTATTATTTACAATGTTATTTAGTGTGTGGGGGTTGGGATCTGAACAGATAAAGATAGTATCATCACCAAATGGTATAGGTTTAAGAATATTAAGAGCATTTGGCAAATCGTTGATATATACAAGACACAGGAGAGGTCCTAAGATGCTGCGGTGTCGTCGTGGGTAATGGTAGAGTGCGAGAGGTTATGTAACTGATGGCTACATATGGTGTCTTAAGATATAGTCAAAGTTCAGAGTGAGGCCTCGAATTCCATAATAAAGAAGCTTAAGTAGAAGTTAGTTATGATTTAGAGGATCAAAGGCCTGTCTCAGGCCAATGAAGAGGCCAATAGGGGACTTTTTTTATTTTTTTTTGTCAAGAGCTTTGTAGATTATATCAAGCAGATTAATAATGGAATCATTGTACTCTTGATGCTCCAATTTTGCTTGGGAATGGAAGCCAAACTGGCAAAGATTTAATGCGTTGAATTTTACAAGGTAGGAGCTGTTTGTAAATGATTTTTTCACATTTTTTATAGTATTGGAGAGTTTGATATTGGTCTGTAGTTATTTGTCAGCTATATCACCCCTTTTATAAACTGTCATTATTTTTTTTTTAAGGATATCAGGAAATGTGTGATGCTCAAGAGATTTGTTGAATAGTAGAGCTATGGCTGGTGCAAAACTATGAGAGGCACTTTTATAAATCATAGTTGGTATTTCGCTAATGTTGCAAGCTTCGGTTTTAAGTGAATTATTGATATGTCTGTCAGATTAATTGGCAAAACGAGTAGCATGTTAGAATAGCTGCTGGTGTGATATAATAATGTAGATATAAGACCCAGACAAGTGTCTGGGTCTCTGGGATTTTTTCTGGCAAAGTTAGCACTAATTGATGAAAAATAAGCTATTAAATTCAGTTCCCATTTCTAAGTCAGTTGCAAGTGTGTAACCATCCTTGGAGAAAGTAATCTGCTTATTATGTGATTGTTATTTAAATCCTAGGTTGTTAGAGATGGCTTTTCATGTTTCCTTTCCTTCGATTGCAACTGTCTCCTTTTCTGGTGAAGAATGAGTCGGTGCACTTCTGGAGGGGTTCTTTGGTTATTCATGTTGGGTTGATTCAGCCAGGGGATGCATCTTTTGTTGTGTCCATTGGTGGCGATTTGTCACTACCTGCATGCCACTGCCTCAGCTTCAGTGGACACTCTTTGAGTTGATCTTGTCTCCTTGGTTCCCCGTTCCTAGGCTCATATTTCTTAGGCTGTCTGCGGCTTCATCAAACCTAACTATGTCTTGGGCAAATATTTGAGCTTGGAACCTTTGGTGGAATAACAAGGCCATGATGGCCAGGTATTTAGTCAGTGTCCCTGGTCCTCATCAGTCCTGTGTTTTGCAGGGTTGTTTCCTGGCCATTAGTCTCTACTTCAACTTGGTGGTTGAAGTTGGTGGTTGCCTCTCCTCTTTGGCAAGTCCCTCTAATTTTCTCTGTAGCTATTTAGCTACAGGAAACCACCATGGGGGCTTCCCCAGAAACCCAGCATTGAATGTAATGAAACGCCTCTTTCATGTAGAGCCCTGGTGGTTCTGTCTCTTCCCTCCTCTCCCATGTTCATCGGCTTGATGCAGTGCGTATCTGTTCCTGAACTCGTCTGATAGCTGACACTGGAACGAGCTCTGGGCTACCTAGTGGCAGCATTCAGTACTAATAGGTTCTAGCTAATTTTTTTTTTTTTGTGTGTGTGTGTGTGTGTGTTTTCTTTGGCGAGTTATTTGGCAGTTTAGTGGTTTTTGAGTCTTGTGAACCCAACAGTTGTCTGTAAAAGTTGCTGACTTTTTGGATGCTTTCCTGGTGAAAAGGTGGGATTGTTATTTGTTACCTGTGCCTTATATGAGGGGGTGGCCAGTTTTTGGCTCAAGTTCCAGGTAGGTCATATGAACTCAAGCAACTGATGTAACTGGTAGATTGGAGAAATCTCAGCAAGATAGCTACAGGTAGCCACCAGGGCTCTACCAGAAAGAGGCATTTCAATATGTTTAATGTTTTATATAACATAACAGTGGGCCAGTTGTTCCAAAGGTAGACTATAACATACTTAATTTCTTCTGTGACACCAACAGCCTGAGGATTTTAAGCACATTTTGCCAAGTGTTCTTTTATTATTTGGTAGGAAAAAGCAGAGGGAGAGAGAGATCGCCCCCAGCACTAAGGGGTGACTCCCTAAGTCGCCCCTTAGTGCTGCCACTGAATGTACGATATAATACAGTACTGTAATCACAATCAAAATGGTATACTTTTTTATTATGCATCTTATGAATATTGTTACTGCATGTACAGTTACTTTTCTTACACATAGTTCTTCTTAAAGCTTATGATTGCTTCCAAGTTTGATAGAACTTTATGCAAAAATGTAAACAAAGGTATAATATAATTTTCATTAGGCATCACTTGCATACAAATGGCCATTGTCATTCTTTAATTTATATTTTTATTTGAATTGTAATTTCTTTGCATTGTACTCCATCAAGCAGGTACTACTGTACAGTTTAGATTTGGTAAAGTCATTTTTATTTACAGTGATAATTTTGTTTAAGAGATGTGAGCAAAGCATTTTACATGGCATATATTTGTGTGTACAACAGTTTGTATATAATGAAGATACACTAGACTGCTGGATGAATATCATCTACGATGTATGAGGAGGATATAGCTGCCTTGTACAGTACTCGTGTTTATATCAATTGGGCACTTTTTCTTTTGAGAATAAACTTAACTGAAATTAAAGTTTAAGTTTGACTTGTACATTTTAAGGGAGAACACATTGTACTACAGGGGGTTTTCACTATGCATGGAAAACCTTTGAAAATATAGACTTTACCTTCACTCCATCACCCATTCCATTCTCTCAGATTGTGGTGCATTTTCTGTTTTTCATAATTATTAAATAATTAATATAAAAAATATAATTATATTCTACTAAGTGTGGTACAACTAAAATCATATTTGTAAATAAAATTATTTGATAACTATAAAAGGGTTATAATATTAGTGGCTTCAGGCATTGTATGTACTAGCTCTATTTATAAATCCAACATTATGTTTGTAACTCATTTTCAATGTATGTACCTTTACCTGAATAAACATCTTATAATGTAGGTTGCCTGTGTGCTGGATAAGCAAGTGCTGACTTTGGGGAGGCTACAAGGAAATGCAGATTGTAAAGAATTGAGAGAGCCATAATTTTTTCTAGTAGTGAAGTAACATATTGTGTAATTACCTAAGTGTAGTTACAGGAGGACAGCTACACTCGTTGTGTCCCCGTCTTCCCAGAATTCTGTCATATAATGCTTTAAAATTACCGACATATTTTGGTCTCCACCACCACCTCACCTAACCTGTTCCAACCGTCTACCACTCTGTTTGCGAAAGTGAATTTTCTTACATTTCTTCAGCAGCTTTGTTTAGTTAGTTTAAATCTATGCCTTTTGTTCTTGAAGTTCCAGGTCTATGGAATTCTTCCTTTTCAATTTTATCGATTCCTGTTACTATTTTGTACATACTGATCATATTGCCTCTATCTTCTAGTTTTGGCATATTTAATGCCTCTAACCTCTCTTTGTAGCTCTTGTCCTTCAGTTCTGGGAGCCACTTAGTAGCATGTCTTTGCATCTTTTGGGCACCACACAACCACTGCATATTCCTGGTTTGGCCTAACAAATGTTGTGAACAATTTCTTTAGTATTTTGCCATCCATATATTTAAAAGTACAGTAATTCTGAAATTAGAAGTGTGGCATAGGCTCCTCACACAATGTTCTTTACGTGGTCCTCAGGTGATAGTTTTCTATCTAGAACCACCCCTAGATCTCATTATCAGAATTCTTTAAAGATTTCTCACATAATTTATAGGTTGTGTGGGGTCTATATTCTCCTATTTCTCATTCCATAACATGGCATTTAT
This sequence comes from Procambarus clarkii, assembly GCF_040958095.1. Classification (NCBI taxonomy): domain Eukaryota; kingdom Metazoa; phylum Arthropoda; class Malacostraca; order Decapoda; family Cambaridae; genus Procambarus; species Procambarus clarkii. Next base: position 12,281,874 of record NC_091198.1, read on the forward strand.
TAACATTAAATTCCATTTGCCAAGTGGTGCTCCATATACTTATTTTACCAATGTCTTCTTGAAGCACATGACAATCATTTAAGTTTCTTATCTTCCCTATTATCTTAGCATCATCAGCAAACATGTTCATATAATTCTGTATTCCATCTGGTAGATCGTTTATGTAGACAGTGAACATTACCAGTGCAAGAACTGAACCCTGTAGTACATAGGACCACTTGGTTTGCGAACCCCTTGGAGACGAGACCCGTCAGTTTTCATGTCAGTTCGTAAATGAGAAACGGAGAAAAAATAAAAAAAAAATTTATCTAAGGGAAACAATCAACAGGTTCATAGCATAAATGCGACAGTATTTTGTATGCACTCACCAATAAGTCTTGATCCACTTCTCCCTCACTGCTGCTCTCTCTCCCTCCCCCCCCCCCCAGGTGGCTAGCTTAGTAGACTGCCAGCCAGATATAACCAAGAGAATCTCCATCGAATACAATAAAGCATTCATGAAATAAGTATTTTTATAATTTTATTATCATCCTAATAATAATACTAAACAAAATCTATAACTAAAAATATTTTTATACATGATGATTTACATCATCAAAGAAACAAATCTGGCTAATGGGGTCGAGTGTGATAGTGTTATCGGATTGAGCCCGCCCCCCTTCCCCCACATCTCATACACACACACACTGCTTCTAGGTCACGTAGTTCAACTCAACATCCTTCCCTCCCTCCCTGCGCGTCTGTCTGCTTCCCTCCCAGTCTCTCCCTGCCTGCCTCCGTGCCTACCTCCGTGCCTGCCTGTATGCCTACCAGTCTCTCCCTGCCTACCTCCCAGTTTCTCCCTGCCTGCCTCCGTGCCTACCTCCGTGCCTGCCTGTATGCCTACCAGTCTCTCCCTACCTACCTCCCAGTATCTCCCTGCCTGCCTCCCCCTCTCCCTGCCTGTATGTCTCCCTCTCTCCCTCCCTTTCCCTCCCTCCCTCACTTTCCCCTCCCTTCATGACTACCTCCTAGCATCTCTCCCTCCCACCCTCTCTCACTACCTCACCCTCCCTTACTACCGCCCAGTCTCTCACTGCCTCCCTCCCTCTCACTAATTCTCCCCCTCTCTCACTTACTGCCTCCGACCTAAGCTCTCCCCATCCATCCACCCACCAGTCAGCCATCACTGATGCAATGAGTGCATTTGGAGCCAACATGGTGCACGGATATTCCTTGATTGTGCAGATATGTAAAACAAAGTCACAGAATGAACACTCCAGCCTTGTGACAAATCAAAACAATGGAAACAATTGGCTGTGAATCTGTGACATCACAGGGTAGAAGGCACTCTAGAGTGGTGGCGCCTGACATGGTCAATGGGCAAACTAGGCCATCTCCCACCCACCTACTACCCCAGGCCGGCGAGACGCTTCGCGGACCACTTCCGCACCCAAACTTAGTTTGTGTAGCGTGACTCCCCAACCCCAATCGGAAAACTAGAACTTTCGGATAACTTAAGTTCGCAAACCAAGTGGCTGTCTGTACTTCACTTGTGACATTTCTCCAGTCTGATTCATTGCCTCTGATTATTATCATTTTTCTATCAGTTAGAAAAATTTTCATTTATGTTAGAAGCTTACCTGTCACCCCCTCCAATATACAGTATTCCAGTTTCCAAAACAATCTCTTATGTGGAACTTTGTCAAGCTTTTTTTAGGTTCAGATAGATGCAGTCAACTCAACCATCTCTTTCCTGTAAAATCTCTGTGGTTCAATCATAGAAACTGAGTAAATACGTTACACAGGATTTTCCAAATCGAAAACCATATTGTCTGATATATCGTTTTTCTCCAGGTGTTCTACCCATTTAGTTTTAATTATTTCTCCAATATTTTGACTTACACTTGTCAATGATATAGGTCTATAATTGAGGGGGGGTCTTCCCAGCTACCATTTTTGTATATTGGCACTATGTTAGCCTTTTTCCACACATCTGCTATGACTCCTGTACACAGGGATGCCTGAAAAATCGGTTGAAGTGGAATGCTGAGCTCAGGTGTACATTCTCTCAGAACCCATGGTGAAACTTGATCTGGGTCAGCTGCTTTGTTTTGACTTAGCTCCTTGAGCATTCTTTTCACTGTCTCTCTAGACACCTCTATGTGCTCTATGTTCCCTGGAATTCTTATTGTGTCTGGTTCCCTGAAGATTTAGTTTTGTACAAACACACCTTGGAAATTTTCATTTAATGTTTCCCATTTTCAACCTGTGAATATTATCCTTTACCTGTAATTTGTTGTTGATGAATTTGTAGAATATGCCTGGTTCTGTTTTACATTTGTCCACAATCCCTTTTACAAAAATTCTTTCTGCCTATCTCCTCACTGTCGTGTAGCTGTTTCTCACATCTTTGTATTGCTGGTATGTTTGGGGGGTTGGCCTCTTCCTGTATTGATTACATTTGTGTGTCTTTTGGTCTCTGGCCCTCTAGCAATTTGTATTGAACCAATCCTGTTTCCTAGTTCTGCATCTCTGCTTTGGTATAAATTTTGTTGTGCCTGTATGATTTATTTCGCAAAACTTGACATACATCTCATTTACCTCGTTTCCTATCAGCAAGTCTTTCCACTCAAATTCCTTAAAAAGATATTTCTAAGTTCCCCATAAAGTCCTCTCCTGTGCAACTATTAACGTGCTGTCATACTTTGGCTACATTCAGAGAAGTTGAAGATCATGTTGAAACCAGTACAAAAGTAAAATGATTTATAAATGAAGTTTCCAACATACCAACTGTGTAGATAAATACAAAGCAACCTCGGTGATGGCCGTATCATTAATTTCACTAGCTGATGTGCATATATAATATCCTTTTATTTATTCTTCAAGGAAATAGCAATTAACATTCAATTTGTAACATACTCTTTATATACTGAATGTGTAATTACCAAATTTTGATAATTACAATTTGTATATTGGTGTAGTTACAAAACGAGACCTGTGCTCATGGTTTCCTTTTTTCCCAGGACTCTGCCATGGGAAGAGAGAAACCTTCGGTAACGAAACCGAAGAAACCTTCGGTAAAACTACTGGAGGTTTTATCATTCACTACCTTCTCACTTGCTCCTCCTAAACCACTCGTTACAAAAAAAGAAAAGTTAGAGAGAGAGAGAGAGAGAGAGGGGAAGGAGAGAGAGAGGAAGGAGAGAGAGAGAGGAAGGAGAGAGAGAGGAAGGAGAGAGAGAGAGAGGAAGGAGAGAGAGAGGAAGGAGAGAGAGAGGAAGGAGAGAGAGAGGAAGGAGAGAGAGAGGAAGGAGAGAGAGAGGAAGGAGAGAGAGAGGAAGGAGAGAGGAAGGAGAGGAAGGAGGGAGAGAGGAAGGAGGGAGAGAGGAAGGAAGGAGAGAGGAAGGAAGGAGAGAGGAAGGAGGGAGAGAGGAAGGAGGGAGGGAGAGAGAGGGAGGGAAGGAGAGGAGAGAGAGAGAGGGAAGGAGAGGAGAGAGAGAGAGAGAGAGAGACAGATCTTTGATATTTTTCTGCATTTTGTTTCCTTAGCTTGAATCTATGAACTTTTGTTCAGGTTGTAATTTTCAAGAACCCTTATTTATCAATTTCATTGATTCCTATTAATATTTTGTACGTAATAGTGATTATATCTGCTTTTTCTTCTTCCATCTTTTAGTTTTGGCATATACTTAACACTTATAGCCTCTCCTCGTATCTCCTGTTTTTCAATTCTGAAAGCCATTTAATGGCATGTCTTTGCAACTTTTCCAGCTTATCAATGAGCTTCTTGAAATATGGGCACCATACAACAGCTACGTATTTCAATTTTTCTCTCACAAAAGTCGTGAATAGTTTAATATTTCTCCATCCATGTATTTAAAAGTGATTCTGAAGTTGGAAAGCATAGCATATGCTCCTTGCCCGATGTCCTTTACGTGGTCCTCTGGTGACAGTCTACTATCCAGTATTACTCCTTGATCTCTGTCAGAGTTCTTTAATTATTTTGCATACAATTTATATATTGTGCAGTGCCCATTTTTTCCTATTCCATATTCCGTAACATGACATTTATTCACATTGAATTCCATTTGCCAATTGTTGCTTTATGCACTTATTTTATCCAGGTCATCTTCAATAGCATGCCTATTGTGTCTTATCTTCCCATGTAGCTTAGAATCATTGGCAAAGACATTCATACATTTCTATATTCCTACTAGTAGACCATTTTTATGGACAATGAATATTACTGGTGCAAGAACTAAACCCTGTGGTACTCCACTAGTAACACTTCCCCAGTCTGATACATGTTTGTCTGAAAATGTTTCATCTATGTCAGCAGTCTGCCTGTCAATCCCCCCACCATGTTCCAGTTTCAAGCGTGTAATTATTTAAGTGTAGTTACAGGATGAGAGCTACGCTCAGAGTACTGGGAGAATGGGACATCAACATATGATAGTTTGGAGTTATTGGCAATTTTGGTATTCTCCGCCGTCTCATTAACTTGTTCCAACGGTTTACCGCTACGCACAGAAATCACAATAGCATGATACATCAAATTAAAAATCCACAAGGGCCGTGATGAGGGGTCGAACCTACGTCCGGGCCTGATACCAGACATGCCTTAGTCGATTGCACCACAAGAGGGTAAAAGAATTGCAACCGGGATTGCTACTTCCCTCACACGGTTCAAACAGCCTCTCCGAGACACAAACTGGGGTTTTACACAATTCCCCCCATGCACCTGGGCTCTGTCAACCTGATGTTCTACCTCTTCACCCTTACTTCATTACACACATATCACAATACTGTAGTGTGATACATTAAATGAACAAATCCACATGGGGAGTGAAGAGGCAGAACATCTGGTTGACAGAGCTCGGGTGCATGGGAGGAATTGTGTAAAACCCCGGTTTGTGTCTCGAAGAGGCTGCGGGATCTGTGTGAGGGCAGTAGCACTCCCGGTTGCAATTATTTTACCATGTCGTGGCACAATCGACTAAGGTGCATCTGGGATCATCCCAGACGTAGGTTTGAACCCTCATCACGGCCCTTGTGGATTTGTTCCTCTACCACTGTTTGCAAAAGAAAACTTTAATATTATTTTGGCACCTTTGTTTCCTGAGTTTGAATTTATGACCTTTTGTTTGTCAAGTTACAGTTTTCAAGAATTCATCCTTGTCAATTTGTTGATTCCTGTTAGTGTTTTCTATGTAGTGAGAATATTGCCCTTTTTTTCTATCTTCTAGCTCTGGTGCATTTAACACTTCTAACCTAGTTTCCTAACTTGTTTTTCAATTCTGGAAGCCATTTTGTAGCATGCTGCCTTTGCACCTTTTATATTGATGTGATGTTCTTGAGATATGGACACCATACAACTGCTGCATTTTCCAATTTTGGCCTCACAAAATTTGTGAACAATGTAATTAGTATTTCATCATCTATGTACTGCATTTAAAAGTGATTATGAGGTTGGAAAATGCAGCATATGCTCCTTACACAATGTCCTTTATGAGTTCCTTTGGTGACAGTCCACTCTCTAGAATCACCCCTAGATCTCTTTCTTAGAGAACTTTAATTCCTTTCCACATAATTTGTACTGTGTGTGGGGCCTATTTTCTCCTATTCCACTCCTATTTTCTCCCGATCCTATATCCATAACATGGCACTTATTCACACTGAATTCCATTTGCCACATGACACTCCAAGCACTTACTTTTTCTATATCAATTTGAAGGGCATGACAATTGTCTGTCTCCTATCTTCCCTAGTAGCTTAGCATCATCCACAAACACGTTCATATAATTCTGTATTCCTTCTGGAAGAGCGTTTATGTAGATAATCTACATTACTGGTGCAAGAACTGAACCCTGTGGTACTCTTGCTAGTAGTACCACATCCCTCCAGCATGTTCGTTTCCAAAGCAATCTCTTGTGTGGGACTGTCAAAAACCATTTTTAGGTCCAGATAGACACAGTCAACCCAACCATCTCTTTCCTATAGAATCTATGTGGCTCTATTATAAAAACAAAGATTTGTTACACAGAAGCTTCCTGTTCGAAAACCATACTGTCTGTCCGTTATTATGTCATTATTCTCCAGGTGTTCTACCCATTTGGTAATAACTACTATTTTCTAGTGTTTTGACTATCACGGTAATTAATGATTTGGTTATATAACTTAGAGAGTCCTCGTGGCTACCATTTTTGTAAATTGGAACCATGTTTGCCTTTTTTCAAATATCTACTAAGATTCCTGTGGACAAAGATGCCTGGAAATTTCAAGAGATTAAATTATAATGCAAATAGATATATTAAACCTTCAAAGACAGATAAAAATAATTTGGTGTAAAATTTAATTGAAAACTATATTTTGCCTGCTGGAATTGATATAGAAATCACCTCATTCGGTGTAAGAAATCTCTTGGTAGTCCCATCGAGGGACTAAGATTTGAGACTAAGGTCTGGTGTTCAGTATTGTCAAGTTTACCAGTAAATGAGGAAATCCACTGGGGCTCTGAGGTGATGGCCCATGACCAGGCATTGCCAGCTACATACTACCACTGTACTACCATCGTCTTTGTGTGTTTGTGTGTGTGTGTATTACAAAAGCATGCAAAGAATAAAATTAAATATAGCATAGCTAATTTAATATAGTATGAACTTTCCTACAAATAAGTAGCTACAACAGTCAAGGCATCAAATGCTGAACCAAATAGAACAAATTTAATACTATTACCTGTTTAAGAGCAGAGGCAAGAAACTTCAAATTCATTTAACATATATTAGACACCAGACAGATGCAAGTTTCATATCTTATTTTTTTTCTTTATAAACTATAAGTAGTCTTAGACATAAGTGTAAGGGCAACCAGTTGAGTCAGTCCATACAGTCCAGGGAGAAAGGGTACAGGTAGGCACCTGGTGTCTCTCACGCTTGAGCAACAACACTTACCTTACTGGCATCTAAACTCAAGTATCCGGTTAGGTTTTAAGATGACGCTGGTAATGTAGATAGCGTATATTCAATATAAATTTGAAAGTGTTCAATGTTAGTGTGGACATTTATCGATACATTATCAAACCGGAGTAACATTGTAAAAAAAAAAAAAACAGCGTTGCATGTAATGAAATGCCACTTTCTGGGCGAGACCCAGAGCTCCGGAGAAAAAGAGTTCCCCCCAGAAAAAACACATGTGCCTCCCAGCAATAATAATTATGTAGTACAGTATCTCTCTCTACCAACTTCTACCAACATTAACTAGGAACTGACTGATTAAAAAAAAATTGCAATTCACTAAAAAAGTTTTATCAGTGAAAATATGAAGACCATAATGCTTTATTGCTAAATTATTATAGTATTTTACATAATGTGTATGACAAAATTAAATATATCCTCACCCGACAAAATGCTTGAGTTTATCTGCTACAGTGGCACATATACTTGGCTAACTATCTGACAGACCAAAGTACTGGCAACTGCTCGAGGAAATCAGTCATGACATCCTACATTTCATTTACAGGAATATAACCCCATAAATATCCTGTGAATGTTAATGCTCAAGCAGTAACCTAAAAATTTTATATGTACTGTACATATGTATTTGCCTCTAAGGCTTGAGGCATTATTTTAAAGAACTATCTGGACACTTAATTTATATATGATAAGAATTTTAAGCCAAATAATCCAAAACTCATAACATCTTTCACACTCAAATTAGTGTCGGTTATGTTGGACTAAGTATCGTTTTGTTACCTTTCTAATGAAAAGAAAATGATTTAGTCTGATAAAAGGTTTAAATATCTATTATCTTGGAACAGACAAATTTACAAGGTTATGAACAATATATTATGTCATTTGCATCAATAACGTAATTCCAGTATACGTTGTGTTAAATGCATTATCACAGTTTCAATAGCAGTTTAGTTTATTGTACACAAGAATGTGCATAAAAGGTGGAGCTACTGTGCATATTATGGGACACACCTGCATCAAGGATCAAAAATGAAGCTAGAAACAGTCTGGCTCAGGAACTGGTGTACGTACATGTGTTGAAAGGTGACTGCTGATTTCATGCCATTTACAGGACAATACGGTATGTCAAAACTGAAGTAAAAGAAATCTCATTACAAATATTTGCTAGTCTAGAAACCTTCATTTCATAAAAGTACTGTATAGAATTTTCAAACACTAAAATTGTATAGGCCTATAATAAATTTAATGTAGGCAAATGTTCATAGATCAATACTAAACTGTTAATTTAGTTATCAGATAAATATAATATATTTTACAATATCATTAGTTGTGGTACAGTGACAATATTGTGCAAGAACATAAATCTGCTTCACTTGGGGTTATACAAGATAAGAAAAAAAGCAATGACTCGCTCCTTTCTGGTAGAGCTATGACGACTCTCTGAAGCTAACTTGCCGAGATAGCTTCCACTACCGAGTCACATCAGACAAAGAGTCCTGTTGACCTATTAGAAACCAGAGCCAGAACCTGGCCCTCCCCACTCTCACAGGCACAGAAAGCTAGGGATTCAATATGATCACCCATACTGAGAAAGTATCCAGAAGTAAGTAAAGCTGTACAAACAACTTCAAGGTACACTTAAAGTACTGAAACAGCTAGAAGACACTACAAATGATGCACTCAAAACAATTGGGCCACTCAAGAGTAGCTCAAACCCTCTAGTACAAATGGCCACCAACAGTCCAGAGCTGAAAACCCACCAGGACAAGGACACCAGGACAACTAACAGGGCATCCACTGAAGCAAAGCATGTGGAATGCAGATAGTGATGAACTGCCATGACGGGACTAAGAAATGATGCACCCCAGTCAGACAAACCAAGCAAGCATCAAGCACCAGGGGGGACCCTCCTAGAAGTCAACTGATCCATTCTTTGTCATAGAAAAATGAGACTGCAAACAAAGATACTGGCCACCAGGGTGTAAAGAACAAAAGAGAGCATGAAGCTCCTCAACCCTATAACCAGAAAAGATAACCCAACCTTGTGCAACTGCATACTCAAGTCCCTCAGTTGTTGGCTACATTGGTTGCAAGTGATCTTTATGCCCACTCACACTTAGGTTCAGTTGTGCACTTCTTGAGCCTCCTGGAACTGCATTCTAATTGGCTCACTTGGGACAGTGGGGCCATCAGTGAGGTTTCTCTTGCAGGAATTTTGCTCTCTGCTGCAGCTGCAAAAGAGGCTCCCCTCAAGTTGTATGCTTTGCTCCTCAGGGAAGCAGTGGCTTCCCCCCCCCCCCCACTCCCATCTCCCGTGTATGCAGGCCATGCTGGCCTACCGACTACTCACTTTTCCCAATGCTTGATCCCACGATTCTTGGGGTTTTCAGGTTGTTTCTTGTGGCCTGCTGTGGAGTTGGCCAGTCTCACCTCCCTCGTGGGGCTCGGGGTTTTCTGAGCAGGCCCCCTCAGCTCACCTTCATCGGGTCATCTCTGGGTGGGTGACTTTGGGTGTGGTTGGAAAGATTGCATCTCAAGTGGGTTTCCCGCCCATTTCTGATCCTGAAATGAGACACTCCGGATCTTTGGTTCGTCTTCAACCTGTCCGAGTTGAACTAGTTCATAACTTGCCCCTCCTGTCAAATGACCACATTGTCCCAGGTATATCTTATTCTCGAGACAGGTGCTTGGATGATCTCCCTGGACCTCTGGGATGTGTGCTGGCATGTCCCCTATCCATCCGAGGCTCAGGAATTGGTTAGGCTTTGCAATGGGGTGGCAGGCTTGTTTTCCTACCGGGTTCTCCCATTCGGGCTCAATCTGGCTCTACACATTTGTCTTGGGTCATAGTGTCCTATCGTGGTTTGCTGGGTGTTGGTCTACCTCGATTACTGGACTAAGCAGGACACCCAAGCACAAGGGACATTCGCCAAAAAACATACCTCATGCAGCCTAGGGAAAAACATGGCTACAAAAGATGTATGAACATGGCGTATGAACAAGCGTGTATACTCTAGTGCACCCCCACAATTCACTGCCAATACCACATTCCCAACTGCAGGGCCTCATCATCTCGGTGGTTTTGCCTCTCTGGGAAGAATTCCAAAACACACCACAGAAGTAACTCTGTCAATGCAAGGGGTAATGCTAAATGAGTACCTAGGGAACGATCAACATAGAAACATGCAGCATGTAGTGAAGAACAAATCCATGCATAAAGTGGTGTTGCAGATAAACACACTTGTGAAGCAAATGCAAAACATTAGGAACAATAAACAAGCAAATGCTCCCCCCCCCCCCACATGACAAAGTCTGAAGGATAGCCAGCACTTATCCGAAAAAAGGAGTAAGGCTCCCTAAGCCGAGTTGATTCGGGAAGAATCGGTCAGTTTTACATAACCTACAGGACTAACCTGGAGCCGGTTGGTAGGTGGGAGCTCCAGGATGCCATTTCTTGGCAGGCATTTGTACTAGTGGGATTCAAGCTTGTTTTGAGTGAGCAGTTTGTTTTGACTGAATCTTTGCAATCATTTGGCTGTTTTGGTGCTTCATTTTCTGTGAACCTTGCAGTTGTCTGCATTGCTTCGCTTTCTGGATGCTCTCCTGGTGTGTGCGGTGAAAACAATCTACAGCTCTCTGCGCCTCTGTGTGGGGGGCCTCTGGTCCCTGGTACACCAAACAGGACTCCTATTACCCAGTAACTCAGTAGCAGGAACCCCTCTCAAAAATGGCTGTAAGGAAGCCACCAAGGGGCTCTATCCAGAAAATTAAGAACAGAAACTGTAAACATTAATTTACAAGTCAAAAAGTAGATTTAAATTATTATCGTCTGAAGAGGTGGGTAGGCCTACATATTATTAGATATTAATACTCAATAGAAGATAGTCATTACATTTTTAGTGGCAAATGGTTGCTTATTATGCAGTCACCTCAATAAACACATTATACAACCATCCAAAGTCTTTTGCATTTATAAATAAGAGTACAGTAAAATGTCCATGGCAATGTTTTTATCTTCGTCAGCTATAACAAAAGCTCTGTACATAATGGCCAAATGCTACATTCATGCTTGGTTTAAATGTTCATATTACATAAATTACTAAATATGATCTTTACTTACATCAAAATGAAATTTACCGTTATAATGCAATTGAACAGGGACCAAATGCACAGTAAAAGTATTTTCAGATACAAGAATTGATATGAAGTTTAATTCAAGCATGTAATCTGAATTAGGCCCAAAGCATTAACACTGATATAGTATTTAATTTATATTGAGCATGATCTGAATTTTGAATGATTTTACACATGTTCTATTGAAAAATCAGCGTTGAATGTAATGAAATGCCTCTTTTTGGGTGAGTCCTGGTGGCTCCCTGTAGCTATCTAGCTGGGATGGCTCCCAATTACAATGTCACATCAACTGACGAGTTCTGTTTGGCCTCCCAGGAACCAGAGCCAGAACCTGGCCCCTCACCAAGTTGCAGAGAACAAGCGGCAGAGGTGGGCGGGATCAAAGAGCCAAAGCTCAAACACATTTACGTGAGTACAACTAAGCGAGTACCGATTAAGCATCTAGAAATTCAGCAAACCAAACCAGACCATTGCTGGGTTCAAAAGAACTAAAGCCTCGAAACTACCAAATGAACTCAGACAATGTAAACAATGATCAAATCTTTCAAAACTAGTGCGAGTTCATTAGCACTAATCAACCCCCCCCCCCCCCCCCCCCCCATCCGCTGCCAGTAATGAAGGGCCCAAAGCTTCAGGTCTCCCCGAGCATTGAAAGTCAATTGTGGGGCAGATGTGATGACCACAAAAAACAACCAACAAAACTGAAAGGGTGGTTAACTAACTACCTAACCTACCTAACTACCCACAGAGAAGAAACACAAGGGACTTACCAGGGAAGATGATAGGTAATGTAGACAAAGAAGAGAACTGCATGAGAGAGAGAATCCAAGGCAATACAGGCATATCAATGTCTGAGGACATTAACTAAATATTGGGCAACCAAGACTGTTAGGCTGCCATAACTCCTGTGCCCAAATATCAGCCCAGGACATGTTAGCAAAGACTGCCATGAGAGCAGCATACTTACAAATATCATGGACACAAGGGTAGACTACAGACTAGCTGGACTTTACACTGCAGACGACCATGGGCCGTGGAACAGGGAACCAAGAAAGGCGGATCAACCCAATGAGGCAGAATTGATGGCATGAAGGTAGTGGCAAAGAGCTGCCATTGGGAACAGCACTTTATGTACACCAGGCCAAACCAAACATCAATAACCAAAGAACCCCCTCCAGAAGCCCAATGACCCATTCTTAGCCAGAAGAGGAGGAAATGGCTCTTCCTTGCAGGAGACGGCTACATACAATGCTCATCAGCGTCAAAAGAACAAATACTGTACCCTACTTTGAGAGAATATTAAGCCATCTGGCTCTACAACCAGAGGTGAGTGGCAACAGAAAACTGCTTTGAAGAAAAAATCATGAACCAAAGGGGAAGAAAGAACTGTGAGGACACTGTCAAGAGATCAAGAGGGCTCAGGTAGTGCATGAGCAGGCCAGAGGTGAAATAATGCATGAGATAGCTTCCGGAATGGGCGTTGAAGTATCGATGCCAAGTGCAAGCAGCACCAACTAAACTAGCGCCAAATGATAATAGGTGACAATACTGTACAGTGGCACCTCGGCTTACGATTGCCCCGACTTACGATAATTTCAAGTTACGATTTAAATTTGATCGAAAAATGTTACTTGACTTATGATAGTGTCGTCGACTAATGATATTTGTTGGTACACGTTTGGGTCGACCAAGCGTGTGGTTCCTGGTCACGCGAGCCGACCTGCCTCAGTTTACTAGAACTGCCCGCTTAGTGACGATCACGCCGATAAGAAATTCTGTTTTTGTGGCGATTTTGTGCTTTTTGAACATAAAACTGATTATATATCATGCCATGGGTCCCAAGAAAGTCAGTGGTAAGGTTCAACATATGAAAAGACATGTAAGAATGACCATAGAGATAAAACAAGAGGTCATATGTAAACATGAAAATGGTACTAGTGTTGTTGAACTAGCTAGGCAGTACAATAAATCTTCAGAGGAGGTGGCGGCGGCATTAGAGGATGTCCCTTACTCATTAATTAAGAAAATGTGTGCAGTATGGGAAGGACTGCAAAGTTTTGCTGAAAAGAATCACCCAGATAAAGCTGTAATAGCCCGTTGCATTGATCTTTTTAATGACAATGTGATGCCTCACTACAGACAAGTGTTGAAAAGAAGGTAAAAACAATCTTCAATGGAATGATTTCTAGTGAGAAAATCAAGCAGTGAGCAAGAAGCAGGTCCTAGTGGTATGTAGGCAAAACGTTTCAGAGTGTGTACCCCAGAGAAGTCCTCACTGCCTGATGTTATAATGGAAAGGGACTCCCCTTCCAAACAGTAACACCTCTCCTCCCCCCTCCTCACCATCTTCCATATGCCATCAAGAGTCCTCCATAAAGGTAAGATAAACATATGTACTGTATTGTAGTTAGAGAAAAAAATTGTATTCAGTATAAAATGTAATTTTAAGTTAATATTTTGGAGGGTGGAGGAACGGATTAATTTAATTCCATTTATTTCTTATGGGAAAAATCGCTTCGACTTATGATATTTTGACTTACGATCCGTCTCTGGGAACGGATTACCATCGTAAATCAAGGCCCCACTGTATTAGGTTTATGATGCTGGTCAAGAAACAGCCAATAGAGAAATAAAAGCACAGCACTAACAGACATTAGAACAACAATGATGGGACAGGAAGTGGTGAAACAAGCACCAAGCTACTTGAATGTGCTCCTGAAGACACATGCAGGTAGAACACATTAATTCTGCCACCTGCTTGCCATAAAGAGATGGTGATAGACACAGAGACAGACAAGAAGCAGAGACTCGAGGAGAAATTTGAACCAGCAAGTTAGAGAAAAATGCTAGGGTTCAGAGACCACGGCTGAAGCTGGCCACCTAGAAGCCAGAACAACTCAGTCTCCGTGGTGTAGTGGTAAGACACTCGCCTGGCGTTCCGCGAGCGCTTTGTCATGGGTTCATATCCTGGCCAGGAAGGATTTACTGGGTGCAAATCCTTAACTGTAGCCTCTGTTTAACGCAACAGTAAAATGTGTACTTGGTTGTAAAAACGATTCTTCGTGGCGGGGATCGTATTCCAGGGACCTGCCCGAAATGCTATGCGTACTGGTGGCTGTACAAGAATGTAACAACTCTTGTATATATCAAAAAAAAAAAAAAAAAAATACCTTTTCTTGGTAGGACTCTAGCCTGGCCAGGATTTGCAACAGAAGAAGAACTGGGGGAAAGAGGTAAAGAAACCCTCACCATGACTAGTCTAGCCAGAAGACATCCACCGTGAGAGCCTCATGATCAGGGAATAGAGTTACGTAGGAAGGCAGGTACTAATGTCAAGCTGATGCAGAGAGAGATCCATGTCAGGGTCCTCTGGTGACGGTCTACTATCCAGAATCACCCCTAGCTCTCTCATCCAACCACTTGCTGGACAGTAGAGCGATGGTCTCACTGCATGCAGGTCCCCGATTGTCCAAGTGATTAGGTGCAATTCCTTTCTCTTATCCCATCTCAACTCCTTATCTTGACCCCTTCCAATTGCTATATAATCATAATGGCTTGGTGCTTTCTCCTGATAGTTCTCTCTCTCTCTCTTTATTGAACCCAATTTTATTTTTTATTTTGTTCTCTGGCCCTCTCGCAATTTTTGTTGAACCAATCTTTTTTCAAATTCTGTATATCTGTTTTGGCATAACTATTTTTGTGCATCCATCATATATCTAACAAAATTTGTCATACCTCCTTGCCTAACAACAAATCTTTCCAATCAAATACATTAAAATACTTGCAAAGTTCCCCATAGTGTCCTCTCCTAAAATTAAGCTTTTCACCTATTTAATTTTCCCCCTTTCTCTTCTGGATGATAATGGATTGCATATTTTATTTCTAAAAGGACATGGCCACTCTTACCCAAGGGAGGAAGGTACTAAATGTCAGATATCTCTCTCTTTCCTAATGAATATCAAATTCAGCACTAATGGAACATCCCCTTCCCTCATTCTCATGGCCTGCTTAACATGTTGAAACATGAATTATCTCCAAAATGAGGTTTACAAATCTGCCAGTTCAAACGTCTTCCATTCTTGCTTCGTAGGCCTCGCAGACTATTCATTTCAAACTGAAGTCACCATGTACCAACAGTCATGATCTATCTTTATCTACTTTAACTATAATCTAACTCATGTCATTATGAGGCACTCTGGTTGGTCATCCAGCTGCTCCTCCTTTCCATGTGTTTCTTGTTGGTGGACTGTGGACATTCCTGATTATTAATTTATCCTGATTCCTAACCTGCAATGATATGTCATCTTCTCATGGGCTTACATTCAGGTGCTCTTTCACCAGCAGGCAATGCTTCCACATTTTCTATATCACGTTTGCAAGTTGAGTAGCCCTTCGGGAATACAACCTCACTAAAAAAATACTGTATCTTCAAGTTTAGTCTGTTAGTGCAACAATATTTGGCATATTCAGCTAAATTATATACAGTAGTTTATTTTCAGTATTTTTTTATATCATCTATGTCAGTATACAGTAGTACCTCAGTTTTCATATTTAATCCATTCCCGGAGACAGTACGAAAACCGAAAAATACAAAAACAAATGAATTTTCCCATAAGAAATAATGTAAATTAAATGAATCCCTTCCAAACCCCAAATATATTAAGTAAAAAATACATTTTATACACAATGATACTTTTAGATACTTTACCTTTATTGAGGATTTTTGTTGGCATATGTAAGACAGTGAGGAAGGGGGGGGGGGGAGAGGTGTTAGTGTTTGGAAGGGGAATTCTCTTCCATTATAACATCAGGCACTGATGACTTCTCTGGGGTACTCTCTCTCTCCTACATTTTGCACGCATACCACTAGGACCTGGTTGTGGCTCGCTGCTTGCTTGTCTTACTAAGAATCTGTCTATAGACACTTGTTTTTCCATACATTTTAGCACTTGTCAGTAGTGAGACATCACTTTGTCTCACTATGAATGATCTCTAGTTTTTCCTCTTGTCATCCTCAACTATTTTCTTCGATTGAACATTACCACAGACTTTCTTGGAATCCATGATGTGATATATAATAAGAACTTTCATGTTCAGAAATAAAAAAAAAAGGCCCAAAAAAACAATGAAATTCTTTAAAAAACTCAAATCACTACAAGGGAGAGACTGGTAAACTGAATCGCCACGCACTTGGTGGACCCATACGTGTTTAAACAAATTCCGAAAACCGAGGCAAACAACAAGTACCGAATCAAATTTTTCAAAGAAAATGAGTACGAGAACCGATAAATACGAAAACAGGGGCATATGAAAACCAAGGTTTAACTGTATGTGATTTTCAGGAGCCTGTTCCTTTTCTGTCCTTCCTTTACTGCCTTTTCCTCTAATGATTTTATTAGTTTCTTTTTATGTACCATTTTACAGGCTTCCCAATCCCTGTCACCTTGTAGGAATTTTTGTTTTCTTTGTTCCTGCTCTCACTTAAGATGTTTTACTTTCAAGGTTTAGTTTTAGTTTCTGTTTTCCTTTGAAAGGTCTAGTCTTAATGACAATAGTTTCCCATATGCAACATTTTGTAATTTCCTGGCTTTCCTAATCATTACTGTCATTGTCACCCCTAAGGAGTGATCCTTATATTTTCATATTTGCCAATCCTGAAATCACTTGACATTTTCCTTTGTTGTGAAGCCTTCATCCTTGAGGTTATCTTGAGATGATTTCGGGGCTTAGTGTCCCCTCAGCCCAGTCCTTGACCAGGCCCACTTTTTGTTACACATCTCCCAGGAAGCAGCCTGTAGCAGCTGTCTAACTCCCAGGTACCTATTTACTGCTAGGTGAACAGGGGCATCAGGGTGAAAAATTCTGCTCATTTGTTTCTGCCTCTGCCAGGGATTGAACCCGGAACCTCAGGACAACGAATTTCCAGGACTGTCCACTCAGCCGTCAGACCCCTCCAAAACCAATTATTTTCTAAATGATTTTTCCTCTTCTGCTGTTCTCTCTATCCTAGATTGTGTTTTCTTTTCCAAACAGCAAAAAAATTATTATTATGGACTTCTATCTGCAGTGTTCTGTAGTAATTTACTGCTGGTAACTAATTCTTTCCTACTCGCTTGTCTAATGTCCGTTTCTTGTTGCCCATTTCTGTATTTGACTTTAAAAATGCTCTTGATACCTGCTTGATGAGGTTCTGGGAGTTGTTCTACTCCCCAAGCCCAGCCAGAGCTTGGTCCAACAGGCTGTTGCTTGGAGCGGCCTGCAGGCTCACATACCCACCACAGCCCAGTTGGTCTGTGATGAATGGTATGTATGGTGAACGGAATGGGCGTGGTGAATGGCATGGGCATGTGTTAAATGAACGGCTTGGGTGTAGTGAATGGCAAAGGGTGTGGTGAACGGCATGGGGTGTGGTGAACGGCATGGGGTGTGGTGAACGGCATGGAGTGTGGTGAACGGCATGGGGTGTGGTGAACGGCATGGGGTGTGGTGAACGGCATGGGGTGTGGTGAACGGCATGGGGTGTGGTGAACGGCATGGGGTGTGGTGAACGGCATGGGGTGTGGTGAACGGCATGGGGTGTGGTGAACGGCATGGGGTGTGGTGAACGGCATGGGGTGTGGTGAACGGCACAGGTGTGGTGAACGGCACAGGTGTGGTGAACGGCATGGACATGGTGAACGGCATGGACATGGTGAACGGCATACCTGCTTGAAGGGGTTCTGCGAGTTCTTCTACTCCTGAAGCCTGGCCTGAGGCCAGGCTTGACTTGTTAGAGCTTGGTCCACCAGGCTGTTGCTTGGAACGGCCCGCAGGCCCACATACCCACCACAGCCCGGTTTTTCTGTGTGGTGAACGGTATGTAAATAAAAAATAAAATAAAATATTTATTCAGGTAAGGTATATACATACAAGAGATTTTACATAAAATGATCAATTTATAGATAGAGCTAGTACATACAATGCCTAAAGCCACTATTACGCAAAGCGTTTCGGGCAGCATGTATGTATGGTGAACGGCATGGGTATGGTGAACGGCATGGGCGTGGTGAACGAATGGCTTGGGTGTGGTGAACGGCATGGGGTGTGGTGAACTGCATGGGTGTGGTGAACGGCATGGGGGTGTGGTGAACGACATGGGGTGTGGTGAATGGCATGGGTGTGGTGAACGGCATGGGGGTGTGGTGAATGGCATGGGTGTGGTGAACGGCATGGGGGTGTGGTGAACGACATGGGGTGTGGTGAATGGCATGGGTGTGGTGAACGGCATGGGGGTGTGGTGAATGGCATGGGTGTGGTGAACGGCATGGGGGTGTGGTGAATGGCATGGGTGTAGTGAACGTCACGGGGTGTAGTGAACGGCACGGGGTGTAGTGAACGGCACGGGGTGTAGTGAACGGCACGGGGTGTAGTGAACGGCACGGGGTGTAGTGAACGGCACCGGGTGTAGTGAACGGCACGGGGTGTATTGAACGGCACGGGGTGTAGTGAACGGCACGGGGTGTAGTGAACGGCACGGGGTGTAGTGAACGGCACGGGGTGTAGTGAACGGCACGGGGTGTAGTGAACGGCACGGGGTGTAGTGAACGGCACGGGGTGTAGTGAACAGCATGGGTGTGGTGAACGAATGGCTTGGGTGTGAACGGCACGGGGTGTGGTGAAGGGCACGGGGCGTGGTGAATGTTATGGGGTGTGGTGAACGGCATGGGCTGTGGTGAACGGCATGGGGTGTAGTGAACGGCATGGGTGTGGTGAACGACATGGGTGTGGTGAACGGCATGGGGTGTAGTGAACGGCATGGGCGTGGTGAACAAACGGTTTGGGGGTGGTGAACGGCATGGGTGCGGTGAACGAACGGCTTGGATGTGGTGAACGGCATGTGGTGTGGTGAAGGGCATGGGGTGTGAACGGCATGGGGCGTGGTGAACGGCATTGAGTGTAGTGAACGGCATGGGGTGTGGTGATTGTGAACTGCATGTTTTGTTCACCATAGTGAATAACTAAGCTGGTATAGTGAGTCCAGACAGTAAATGGTAGTCACACAGAGTCAGCAGATAATGCTACCTCCCTCCCCACCAAGATTACTCCTCCCATTACAGTGCTAATTATCACAACAATCTTGTTATTATCAGAATCCTGGTCATTTTTATCAGTCAGGGGTCTCCTGTAATACTATCATTGCTAAATAATAGCATGTACATATATATTATGGCATTTTTAGGCAATGCTGTGGTCACTAGCTGGTCAGCAGTGCTGTGAGCTCATGCTACATGTGCCAGGCTTGGTGGCTCGCTCACTACTGAGGCCCTCACACCCGGGAATGTGGCCCATGATTTTTTTTTAATGGTGTCTGTTTACAAGAGCCCTGATGAAGCCGCCCCCCCCCCTGTATCCACGGGCCGATTAAGTCTTGCGTAGTATTCAATCTCGTCATATGACGAGATGCACAATTTATTGCAAGTTACTCAACCCTGCATATGACGTGTAGCGCAGTTTAAGGGTTAACTCCATTTTGGCTAGCCTGTAGGGTTGCTCCGTGTTCTCCATGCGAGTGTATATTCCTGTTTCTTAAAATTTCCCCCTTCATTTTCCGTATCTCATTTTCTTTCACTAGTTCCTTGATCTGTCCTTCAGTTCCCAGTTCCCTTACCTTTTCAATGAAATAACAAATTTCCTTATCCTGCTGCATGATATTTTCTTTTAATGTACAGTGGTACCTTGGCTTATGAGCGCCCCTGGTTACGAGTTTTTCGGGTTACGAGCAGGATTTGCTCGGAAAATTTGTATCGGGATACGAGGGTTGCCTCAGGATACGAAGGTGTTGATACACGTACGGGCTGACTAGCACTTGGTGGCACGGCGATCGCCGCTCGGTTTACCAGTGCCTCGCGCCCAGTGACTATCCCGCCTCAATTCTTCTCCAGGATTTACAGTGTTTTGTTGGATATTTGCCCATTTGAACATAAAAGTTGTTATTATATATCTCGCAATGGATCCCAAGAAAGCCAGTGGTAAGGTTCAACCTAAGAAAATAGTTGTGAGTAGAAGATGTCCCTTCCTCATTAAGAAAATGTGTGAAGTAGGAAGAACTGCAAAGTTTTATTGAAAAAACTCGCCCAGATAAAGCTGTAGCAGGCCATTGCATTGACCTTTTAAATGACACTGTGATGTCTTACTACAGACAAGTGTTAAATTGTAGGGAAAAACAAGTGTCTTTAGACAGATTCTTAGTAAGACAAGCAAGCAGTGAGCCACAAGCAGGTTCTAGTGGTATGCAGGCAAAATGTGCCAGAGTGTGCACACCAGAGAAGTCCTCACTGCCTGATGTTATAATGGAAGGGGACTCCCCTTCCATACAGTAACACCTCTCCTCCCCCCCCCCCCCCCATCATCATCATCATCCATACGCCAACAGCAGTCATCAGCAAGGGTAAGTAATAACTTGAATATAGTTTTGTAGTGTAGATTTTAATGAATTAGGTATAAAATTTAGTTTGAAGTGAGGTTTTTGGGTAGTGAAGAATGGATTAATTCATTTCCCATTATTTCTTACAGGGAAATTAGCTTAGGTTTACGAGTTTTCGGGTTACGAGCCGTCTCCTGGAACGGATTACACTCTTAAACCAAGGTACCCCTGTATTAATTTCACTCGATGACTTAATTTTCTCGCCAAGAAATTTTCCTTATCTTTAGAAAATCCTCAATCACTAACCTGTCAAGAAAACCACCTTTCCTCATTTCTTCTGCCGTGAAACACATTAAATTTTAATCTGTTGTGTTTCCCTTCCTTATGGCAGTAACCATCTTTGTTGCTGACCTTGCTTTTGTTTTGCAATGTAACCTTTACTAATCAAAATTGTTTACTCATTTTTGCATACAGGTATTTGTGTTACCTCGGTTATTTTTCAAATTTCCTGTACAGTATGGGATCTTCACATTTCCTATTTCCACACACAGTCATCAACCTGAGCTACAATAATTAGGCAATTAGATTTTCTAGGGGTTCCTTGATATAGCAGCTGGCTGGCTGGTTGCTCTCTCCTTGTTAGTGCTTGGGTTAGTAATAACGAGCTCATGCTGGTTATGAGAAATTTGATTATTTTTTTACATGGTTTAAAAGTTTGCTTGGCAGTTTCAAGGCTTCGATACTTTTGAACCCGGCAGTGATCTGGATTCAATTCAACTAGAAATTCAACTGGGTTCAACTCGTCTAGAAAGTCGGAATCCACCGAGTTCCGACTTTCTAGATCCCGTCACGGTTGGACGACCGAGTGTCACCTGCTCTCTATGCCTCTGTGACCAGGATGGTGGGACCAGATTTTGGCTCAGGTACCCTGTAGGCCAAACAGAACTCCACAGCTGATGTGACCTAGTAGTTGGGTGCCATCTCAGTGAGATAGCTTCTGGGAGCCACAAAGGGCTCCCCTAGAAATGTCCTATAATAATTATACTGTACAGTTCTCAACATATCATTCAGTCTGAAAATGTAAACTTATTCATAAATCCTGATTCTGCCATATATACATCCAAGGTATTTAATGGTTCATTTGGAGGATGTCTACAAATTACACTTGCTTAAAAAATCTGCATCTAAATCTAATTTAAGTGTTTGTGTATTATATATATATATATATATATATATATATATATATATATATATATATATATATATATATATATATATATATATATATATATATATATACTGTATGTTGTACCTAGTAGCCAGAACATCATATTTGGCCTACTATGCAAGGCCCAATTTGCCTAATAAGCCAAGTTTTCCTGAATTTTTATATTTTCCTATTTTTTTCTTATGAAATGATAAATCTGTCCATTTCATTATATACAAGTTAATTTATTTAAATTTGAGTTAAAACTAATGTAGATATATGACTGAACCTGACCAACCCTACCTAATCTAACCTATCTTAACCTAACCTAAACTAACAACTAGTTCAAGAAATTATGGTCATAATATAATAATAATTCAAATTAACTAATTGGAAACAATTTATTGAAAATAAAGAAAATCACTTGGTCTATTAGGCAAATCCGGCCTTGCATAGTAGGCCGAGAAGTGCGTTCTGGCTACTTGGTACGACATTTTATATATTATATTATATTATATTATATTATATTATATATATATATATATATGTGTATATATATATATATATATATATATATATATATATATATATATATATATATATATATATATATATATATATATATATATATATCTACATCTACAGTTCTGCTACCAATTTATATTTTTTTGTATATATCTACAGACTACAGCTATGCCTAAAATAAAACTCTTCTATTACATGGGAGTTAATTCATGAAACAAGCTAGACGACCTTGGCACATGATAGCAAATATTATCAGGGCAATCTATGGGCAGTGAACATATTTAATGAGCTCATGAAACTTATGGCAAACCATGGTGTATGCAAATATAATCAACATATTTGAATTGCAAATTTATATTTTTGTCATTCTTGATTCATGGTTATAATATACAGATTATTATATTTGATTATTTAATAAGTAACAAATCTGGAACAAGCTAGAACTAGAATGG
>NC_091198.1:12307047-12364547 GCF_040958095.1 Procambarus clarkii
TATATATATATATACATACATACATACATACCACACATATATACATACATACACTGTGTATATACAGTGCAACTCTCACCAATTTGAGCTCTAATGATTTAAAAAGCTGGGTAGTTTGTACATAATTGGAGATGGACCGTGTCCACCACATGATTGGCTGGTTGGCACATCAGTTCAGGTTACCAAACAACTCACTCACAAATGAACATCAACCTAGCTTTTTTTTTTGTTTGATGAATAACTATTCAAACAATATAAAAAAAAAAGTACTATTATTATTACAAAATTTTTATAAATACAGTACTTTCTTTATATGCCAAAATTGTAACACTAGATTTTTCTTTCTTTTTCTTGGTAGTGTATTGAACATGCATTACTTCAACTATCATGCTTAAACAGCTTTTCCCTCGTGTGCCTACAGTATGGTCAAAGTCACCGGCTCAGATTTTATTCCTAACATTCGTTTAGTGACGTTATTGTATTATGTTATAAATTTACCTAATTATTTTTGTAAAACAAGATGCCGAAGATCACCTTAGGGGAAAAAGAGGTAAAAACACAATATGCTATCAGTGTGACAAAAGAATGAACTGATTAGTAACCTTGAGAGTGGTCAATACACTACAAGCTTACCAGCAGAAGACAATATTGAGAAAAGTACTGTCACTAATATAAAAAATGCAGAAAAAAATAATCTGATAAACATTTTTAGCTATTTCAGATTGTGGAGATTCTGGTACATAGAGCAGGAAACAAATGAAGCCTGCTGAACATTCACTGATGGATGTTGCTGCTGTGTATACTAAAAGTGGTTTACACAGCAGTGTACAGCAGGTATGGGTGGTATGATGCGAAGAGTTAAGGCTACAGTTGCTAACAATTTGGATCTAAAAATTTTAAAATGTTAAAGCCATTCAAATATTTTTAAGATATATCTGAACCCCTGCGTTTATTTACAACAAGCTCAGTTCATTTTGTATTACTGTACTGTATAGTTTAATTCCAATTTGTGAGAGGACACTGTACATATGTACCCAGTTTTAGCTAAATTATTAAAAATTTTGCTAGTTGCACTCTGAAAATATTTTCATCTATTGAAAGTTAAAATAGGTGTTGTTAATGGCATACCTTGTAAATATGGCCTCATCTAGTGATCTGGTTGCAAAAAAAAAAAAAAAAAAAAAAACAAGCTCTGTACAACGTTTCTTCTTTAATCTTGTCTTGTTTCAAACTGAATACCACTGGTTTGCACCAGTACCCAGTTTGTGCTTGAATGGGTGAAAGGATATGTATGATGCTATCTTGTATATGTATTTTGAAGAAGGGAGATTCATTGGTGACTAGACCAACTTTCTGATCTCTCTAGCTGCTTGGATAACGGAAGTAGGGTAGTTACGAAGCTCTTGTGCTAACCGCACTCCTCCAACGGAAAATATTGATTGGTCTGGTGGGAAAACACACAAGTTAGCATTATATATACATATATATAATTATATACTATATACTGTATTTTAGCACAAAAAGATCAAGACAAAAAAAAGTGTTGAATGTAATGAAACGCCATTTTCTGGGTGAGACCTGGAGGCTCCTTGGAGCTATCCAGGCTGATATGGATATATTAGACTTTGGCATCAGTCAATATGAATGGAGTTCTAGGCCTACTGGGGACCACGAGCCAGAACCTGGCCCGCCCCCCTCAGAGAGGCACGAGGAGCAATGGCCTATAGAAATGCACATGTGGTTAGGGAGCACTTTATGTCTGCCATCGACCAGGTCATGCACCCAGAAAGGTAAGCGTCCCAAAACAAACCCTTATTCTGGTTGAAACTACCACTGAAAGTCAAACGATTGGACAGAACTCCCCCAAATGAAAAGGAGCACACAAGCATGACGTCATCGCATCGCTTGTCTGCGCAAAACCCCCAGGAGGGGGAAGGGGGGAGCCCAAGACCCTCGCACCAGGGATCCACCCCTGCAGTTCTAAGGCAGGATATATAAACACGCAAAAAACTGCTGATCGGAGGGAAGGAGGGTTCCCGGGAAGCCAAGACCTATCTGGGTCTCACCCAGAAAGTGGCGTTTGAATACATTTAATGCTGGTTTTCTGGGGGGAGCCCCTTCGGCTTCCCGGAGCAACTTCACCAAAGAGAAGGAAAAAAAGGACGCACCCGGGAGGCATACGCCATGCACAATTCAAATCGAAAGTAAGACAACCAACAGCATTGAAGGCCCCAGCAAACGACCCGGGAAACCTGAACCCATGCACAGGGAAGAAGGGGAAACTGGGGCAACCCAAAGCGCGACCCCAGAACCAGAAGCCGAGGCATGCAAACAATGGCAAAGAGCCGTAACCGGACACAGCACATGATGCATCCCGGCTGAACCATAAAAGCATCAACAACCCAAGGGTCCAAGAAGGGGCAACAGACCCAGGGCTTCACCCGGGACAAGTCCAGAATGAACCTCA
The DNA here is from genome assembly GCF_040958095.1 of Procambarus clarkii. Classification (NCBI taxonomy): domain Eukaryota; kingdom Metazoa; phylum Arthropoda; class Malacostraca; order Decapoda; family Cambaridae; genus Procambarus; species Procambarus clarkii. The sequence goes on from NC_091198.1 coordinate 12,309,515, forward strand.
GGTCCGCACAGATCCATTACGGGACCGGGAACAGATGGGGAAACCCAACTGAGGGATGTCATCGTTTTGACCACACTCAAGCGAACCCACTCCAAAACGACCCAACAGAGTGCAGGAGAACAGGCCCGCCCCGCCAGCCCCCCTCCCCCAGGGCCCAAGCAGATTCCAAGGAAGAAGCGAGCATCTGCTGACACGCGAGACGCAAAGTGAAAAAGACACCGCATCCCGCAAGGTGGGCGCAAACTGCTTCAAAAGAGCAGACAATGCACACGTCACCGAGACCAAAGCACCAGTCTCAGGAATGGCTCCAAGCGCCTCCACACCCTATGCAAGCCGATCCGATGACAGCTCCAGGAGGGAAAAGAACCGCAAGACCAAAGCCAACAGGCCACAAGTGCTCAAGTCCTCAACAACCAGTGCAGCCAAAAGGGAGGGAACCTGCACATGAAGCTGCACCATGCCAACATCCCGAGGAAGGGCAGGGGCGAACAAGCATGCAGTGAGGTGCCCAACTTGCCCCTCAGGAAAACCTGAACCACTGTCAGCACCTCGCGCCACACAAGCATGCGGGTACGACAAAGTACACCAAGCATTCAAACACAGAGCAATCCACTAGCCAGGACAACTCTGGAACCTCATATTGAACCCAGAAGGAAGACGGACCCAAACCTGAATGAAGACGGATTCATAATAGAAGTGTAATCCAGGTTGCACAGGAGGTAAGCCGCAGTGGCTTCTTCTGCCTCATGAGGTTCAGAAAGTAAAAAACCTCCAGAAAGATGGAACCGATGAACCTGAAGGGACACAGAACTGAACCCAGGGAGGGGCCGACACCAAATCCAACACGTATATGGGAGGGGTGGAAAGGGGAAGAAAACCCCACTCCTTGCCACTGTAAGCCCTGCTCGGAGAGTAGAAAAAACTCGGGTTGGGTCCAATGGAGCCCAAAGTCCCCAAGTCAGCCCCTCCCCAACCTGAGAAACTTCCATACCAGGACCCTGGGCCGAGTTGTCCTTCAAAGCCCCGGCCTCAAAAGCAAAAGCTGGGACAGCCGGAAAGGCAGAAGGGAGGGGGCGTCAGCCAAACCCCGACGCCACGGCTGGAGGAACCGCCTCAAATGCCCGTCACCACCCTGGAAGAGGTTTCCCCCGAGGCTGCCTAAGTCTCAAAACCAGCTAAACCCCGCCAAGACCCCGAAGTCCTCAGATGCTTCAGAGCCGGAAGCAGGAGGGGGGTATACACCGCAACACCAGAATACACCACAGAAGGGAAAGAACGAGGGGGTGCGAACTGAACCAAGGTTGAAGCGACCAACACCCCCAAATCCTGGTCCCTAGAACCAAAACGGAGCAGCTTTGGGGCTTCTGGTGCAGCAATTAACCTAGCACATTGCAGCAAACTAAACCTAGCATGCAACTCCTGAGCTGCCTGCACCCGTATAGTCATCAATGGACAAGGTGAACAGAGTCACTAACAAGCAACAAAACTCGCAGGACCCCGGGTCGAAGATGTCACCGACCCAACAGGCAGCATGATGAGCAAAAAAGTGAGGCAAGGGGACAGACCAACCCTCAAATTCACACAAGGCAAGAGGGGACCCAGGGGTCGCATTTATTGAACCCCATGCGCCCCAACGGGGTTTCCCAGGCCCCTTAGACTGGTATCACTAAGAGAAGCCCAGGCAGGGTACTACGAACCGGCGCCCAAGTCTACCAACCAAACTTCTAAAAGCTGAACCCCTAAACGTGTCCACTCATGGGGACCTAGTGGAGGTACCACCAAGACAATGGTAACAACCTAACACAAGGGGCAGACCCTTCACCAGAAAAACAAAAATAAAAGAAAACCCCCGCAAGAGGACAATGTGCGCAGGCGGAACAGAGCTGGCTGCTATAAGAGGTGATAACTAGCTGTGCAGTACCCTGCGCTCCTACCAGTGCAAACTACCCCTTCCCAAAGACAAACAAGGGTGCAGAAAATACCCCAGCACTAAGGGCGGCCGATCACCGAGCAGCAAACGACCAAGCAGAGGAAGATCCCAAAGTGACTTGTGGAAGGTGGCCCCCAAGCCCCAAGAGAGTGCTTACAGGGCACCTAGGGAAGATGACCCTAGGCGCATGCAGCCCGAGTACTTGTAAGATTACTTCTGGCTTACGCACCACCAGAGAAGACTTTCCCCATACCACAAGGTCGCTGGTAGGCCTAGAACTCCATTCACATTGACTGATGCCAAAGTCTAATATACAGTATCCACATCAGCCTGGATAGCTCCGGGGAGCCGAAGGAAAAATCTTTTTCTGGGGAGCCCCCCAGAAAAAACAATGGAAACACAGGGAAACGAAAATATCATCTAAGCATACTTTTGAGAAGCGACTTCCTTCGTGGCTTTGAGAGAGAAAGAGACAGACAGATACCGAGACAGACAGATACTGAGACAGACAGTGACTGTGAGAGTGAGCGAGTGAGAGAGCGAGTGAGTGAGTGCGCGCGAGTGTGAGTGAGAGAGTGTGTGAGAGTGTTATTACCTAAGTGTAGTTACAGGATGAGAGCTACGCTCGTGGTGTCCCGTCTTCCCAACACTGTCATATAACGCTTTGAAACTACTGACGGTTTTGGCCTCCACCACCTTCTCACTTAACTTGTTCCAACCGTCTAACAATTTGTTTGCGAAAGTGAATTTTCTTATATTTCTTTGGCATCTTTGTTTAGTTAGTTTAAATGTATGACCTCTTGTTCTTGAAGTTCCAGGTCTCAGGAAATCTTCCCTATCAATTTTATCAATTCCTGTTACTATTTTGTACGTTGTGATCATATCGCCTCTTTTTCTTCTGTCTTCTAGTTTTGGTATATTTAATGCCTCTAACCTCTCCTCATAGATCTTTCCCTTCAGTTCTGGGAGCCACTTAGTAGCATGTCTCTGCACCTTTTCCAGTTTGTTGATGTGCTTCTTAAGATATGGGCACCACACAACCACTGCATATTCGAGCTTTGGCCTAACAAAAGTCGTGAACAATTTCTTTAGTATTTCGCCATCCATGTATTTAAAAGCACTTCTGAAGTAAGAAAGCGTAGCATAGGCTCCTCGCACAACATTCTTTACATAGTTCTCCGGTGATAGTTTTCTATCTAGAACCACCTCTAGATCTCTTTCTTTATCAGAATTCTTTAAAGATTTCTCATAATTTATAGGTTGTGTGGGGTCTATGTTCACCTATTCCACATTCCATAACATGGCAGTTATTCACATTAAATTCCATTTGCCAAGTGGTGCTCCATATACTTATTTTGTCCAGGTCTTCTTGAAGGGCATGACAATCATCTAGGTTTCTTATCTTCTCTATTATCTTAGCATCATCAGCAAATATGTTCATATAATTTTGTATTCCATCTGGTAGATCATTTATGTAGACAATGAACATCACCGGTGCAAGAACTGAACCTTGTGGTACTCCACTTGTGACATTTCTCCAGTCCGATACATTGCCTCTGATTACTGCCCTCATTTTTCTATCAGTTAGAAAATTTTTCATCCATGTTAGAAGCTTACCTGTCACCCCTCCAATATTTTCCAGTTTCCAGAACAACCTCTTATGTGGAACTCAGTCGAAAGCCTTTTTTAGGCTTTCGAAAGCCTGTAAAATCTCTGTGGCTCGATCATAGAAACTGAGTAAATTCGATACACAGGATCTTCCAGATCAAAAACCATACTGTCTGTCTGATATTATATCATTTCTCTCCAGGTGTTCTACCCATTTAGTTTTTATTATTTTTTCCAATATTTTGACTACGCTGTATTACACTTGTCAATGATACAGGTCTGTAATTGAGGGGGGGTCTTCCCTGCTGCCACTTTTGGAGATTGGAACTATGTTAGCCTTTTTCCACATATCTGCTATGATTCCTGTACACAGGGATGTCTGAAAAATCAGCTGAAGTAGAATGCTGAGCTCCTTACCTTGAGGTTACCTTGAGGTGATTCCGGGGCTCAGCGGCCCTGCGTCCCAGTCATCGACCAGGCCTCCTCGTTGCTGGACTGGTCAACCAGGCTGTTGGACGCGGCTGCTTGCAGCCTGACGTATGAGTCACAGCCTGGTTGATCGGGTATCCTTTGGAGATGTTTGTCAAGTTCTCTCTTGAACACTGAGGGGTCGGCCAGTTATGCTCCTTATGTGTAGTGCAAGTGTGTTGAACAGTCTCGGGCCTCTGATGTTGATAGTTCTCTTTCAGAGTAACTGTTGCACCTCTGCTCCTCAACGGGGGTATTCTGCACATCCTGCCATGCCTTCTGGTCTCATGTGCTGTTACTTCTGTGTGCAGGTTTGGGACCAGCCCCTCTACTATTTTCAATGTGTAAATTATTATGTATCTCTCCCGCCTGCGCTCAAGAGAATACAGGTTTAGGCTCTTTAGTCAGTCCCAATAGTTTAGATGTTTTCCTGAGTGGATTCTAGCAGTAAAGGATCTCTGCACACTCTACAGGTCAGCAATTTCTTCAGCTTTGAAAGGGGCTGTCATTGTGCAGCAGTATTCCACTCTAGAGAGCCTAGTGTCTTGAAAAGTATCATCATCGGTATAGCATCTCTAGTGTTAAAGGTTCTTGTTATCCAATCTGTCATTTTTCTTGCAGTTGTGACGCCTACTTTATTGTGTTCTTTAAATGTAAGGTCTTCCGACATCAGTACATCCAAATCCTTTACATTGCCTTTCCGTTCAATGTTATCATTTGACCGAGTTTTTTACGTGGTTTCCGCTTTTATATTTTCATTCTTTCCGTAGCGCATGAGCTGAAACTTATCTTTGTTAAACACCATGTTATTTTCTGTAGCCCATAGAAAGACCTGATTTACATCTGATTAGAGGTGTGCCGTGTCCTCTATGTTGTCTATTTTCATAAAAATCCTAGTGTCATCTGCAAAGGATGATACAGTACTATAGGTTGTGTCCTTGTCTATGTCCGATATAAGGATGAGAAAAAGTACTGGAGCAAGCACAGTACCCTAGGGGACTGAGCTCTTTATGGTTGATGGTCCAGATTTTATTTTGTTGACTATTACACATTGGGTTCTATTAGTCAGGAAATTGTAGATCCATCTGCCTATTTTTCTGGTAATTCCTTTTGAACGCATTTTATGTGCAATAACACCATGGTCACATTTGTCAAAGGGTTTTGCGAAATCTGTAAATTACATCAGCGTTTTGTTTGTCTTCCATGGCATCTAGTGCCATGTCATAGTGGTCCAGCAACTGTGATAGGCAAGAGCGCCCTGTTCTGAAACCATGGTGTCCAGGGTTATGGAGAGATGCTGTGATTCCATGTATTTTGTGATCTTACTACAGTACTTGGCACTCTCTCAAGATTTTTATGATGTGCGATGTTAGTGATATCGGTCTAATTTTTTGCCTCTGCCTTATTTCCTCCTTTATGGAGCGGTGCTATCTCTGCTGTTTTTAATATGTCAGGGATAATGCCAGTATCTAGGCTTTGTTGCCAAAGAATGTAAAGCGCCTGTGATAGCGGTTTTTTACAGTTCTTGATGAATATAGAGTTCCAAGAGTCGGGGCCTGGTGCAGAGTGCATAGGCATACTGTCTATGGCTTCTTCAAAATCCAGTGGGGATAGGTGACATCTGATATATGATTTGATGTTGGTATCATATCCATGAAAAATTCATTTGAGTTATCAATCTTCAGTGTGTTCAGTGGCTCGCTGAAAACCGTCATACTGATTCCTCAGTATTTCACTCATTTCTTTGTTGTCAACAGTGAAAGTTCTATCTCCCTTTCGCAGGGGCCCGATACTAGATGTGAATTTTGATCTTGATTTTGCATAGTAGAAATATTTCGGATTTCTCTCTATTTCACTGATGGCCTTTTACTCTCTTTGCCTCTCCTGGGTTTTGTATGATTCTTGTAGCTTTAATTCAATTGTTTCTATTTCTCTACCTACCCTTCTTCGCCGTTCTTGAGATAGGGTGCGACTCAAGTTGTTCCACGATTCATTTTCTTCACCTATAGAGGGAACAACGTTCCCATTCCAATCCGCATCTCTTCCTCTTTTTTCTTAGGAGTATGCAGTTTGAGCATATTTCTATTGCTACTGAGCTTATTTTTTCCAGGCACTGGTTCAGGTTTGCATTTTCTAGCTGTTCTTTCCAGCTTCTTTCTGTGAAGTCTTGGTTTATTTGTTCCCAGTTTATCTGTTTATTATTGAAGTTGAATTTGCTGAAATCTCCTCCATCAGGAATCGGGACTGGTTTTGAAGGTTTACTCCCCATGCTAGTCAGAACTTCAATTAAGTTGTGATCTGAGTAACAGGTATTTGTAATCATTATGTTCCGGATCAATTCATCATTATTAGTGAAAATGAGGTCCAGCGTGTTCTCCTTCCTAGTTTATTCTACTATTTGCTGGTTTAAGGCAAACCTGTTGAACATCAGGTCATTTGCATGTGCCTGTTCATTTAGGCTACTTCCTGGAATTCTCTCCGATACAACCGTATCAGCTATGGTCTTCCATTTCAGGTGCCGTAGGTTAAAGTCCCCAAGCAGGATGATGTTCGGGGTTGGATTTGTGAGGTTTTCTAAGCAGTGTTCTATTTTCATTAGTTGGTCTTTAAACTGCTGATGATTTGCCTCCGGTGACTTATATACAAGGACAATAACTACATTTAAGATCTCTATTTTGATTATTAGCAGTTCCACCATATCATTTGTGGTGTTTAGCAGCTCAGTACAGATGAGTGTGTCTTTGATGTAGAGGCTGACCCCACCCTGTAGCCTGTGTTTCCTGTCACATCTGAAAAGATTGTACTCCGAAATCCATATTTCACCATCATGGTAGTCCTTGGTGTGAGTTTCTGTTAGGGCTGCAAACACTGCATTTGCCTCATGTAAGAGGCCATCTATGAAGTGCACTTTGTTACATTTGCGTGTTTTTATACCCTGAATGTTGGCAAAAAGAATGATGTTATGTTTGTGGAAGTGCTGGATGCTTTACTTGGTGTTAATATCTGAGGCTCTGGTAAGGAGGCCACTGTGTTTGCGTCCTCTCTAGCATTTGACCGAGTTGATGGTAGAGTCTGGACATTTTTAGCCATTCTTCTCCTCCTCCTCTTGCTAAAAAATCATCCTGGTAAATAGTGTTGTGGCTGCTTTCATCGAGATGGTTTGCCCGTCTTATTCGCTTGGTACCTTTTATATGAAAAGCTGGACATTGTGTGTTGAAACATTCATTCTTATTTAAAGAGTTCTTGCACAGTTCTGGGTGAGAGAGATCACAGCTTTTGGTACATTTACCTGTACTAAGAAGGGTCCTGCACTTTCTGGGGTGATCATATTTACGTAGTCCATTTGTTCTCCCCGATATCCCATGCTTACAGATACCCCATTTATAATATCAGCAGATTTTGGGTTCATGTTTTGTTTGTCTCAAAATCCCTTGCGCCAATATTGTGCCCGGTTCAGGCGCCGACACTGCGCCCAACCCCAACGTCGCGTCCGGCGCCAGCATAGCATCCGGCCCTGACGCCAACGTCGCATCCGGCCCCGCCGCCAACGTCGCATCCGGCCCCGACATGCTGAGATGTAGCTCCAATTCTGTTTCTGCCTGGGTGTCCTTGACAATTTGTTTAAAAACATTGGAGATTTCCGTGCAGGCTGTTAGAAGTGATTCTCTATGCTCTGCTGGCGTTTTATCCAGAATTGCGATCATCTTCAAGACAGTAATATTATCCTTTTTGCAGAACCAGTACTCCAAGTGGTCTCTGGGACCAATTCTCCTGGCATTATTTGACATATTGGCACATTTACTGTGTATGGCTGCTGAACATTGTTGGCACTGGAATCACTGGTGGTAATCTACTTCCTTGTTGCATTCTGTGCACATCTTTACTAAAGGCATTCTGACCATAATGCTTCTGGTCAGTGGTGGTGGTGGTGGTAGGCACATTCTCAGTTCAGCTCAGTTGCACATTCTCTCAGAATCCATGGTAATTACCTAAGTGTAATTACCTAAGTGTAGTTACAGGATGAGAGCTACGCTCGTGGTGTCCCGTCTTCCCAGCACTCTTTGTCATATAACGCTTTGAAACTACTGACGGTCTTGGCCTCCACCACCTTCTCACTTAACTTGTTCCAACCGTCTACCACTCTATTTGCGAAGGTGAATTTTCTTATATTTCTTCGGCATCTGTGTTTAGCTAGTTTAAATCTATGACCTCTTGTTCTTGAAATTCCAGGTCTCAGGAAGTCTTCCCTGTCGATTTTATCAATTCCTGTAACTATTTTGTATGTAGTGATCATATCACCTCTTTTTCTTCTGTCTTCTAGTTTTGGCATATTTAATGCTTCTAACCTCTCCTCGTAGCTCTTGCCCTTCAGTTCTGGGAGCCACTTAGTAGCATGTCTTTGCACCTTTTCCAGTTTGTTGATGTGCTTCTTAAGATATGGGCACCACACAACAGCTGCATATTCTAGCTTTGGCCTAACAAAAGTCATGAACAATTTCTTTAGTATATCGCCATCCATGTATTTAAATGCAATTCTGAAGTTAGAAAGCATAGCATAGGCTCCTTGCACAATATTCTTTATGTGGTCCTCAGGTGATAGTTTTCTATCTAGAACCACTCCTAGATCTCTTTCTTTATCAGAATTCTTTAAAGATTTCTCACATAATATATAGGTTGTGTGGGGTCTATGTTCTCCTATTCCACATTCCATAACATGACATTTATTAACATTAAATTCCATTTGCCAAGTGGTGCTCCATATACTTATTTTGTCCAGGTCTTCTTGAAGGGCATGACAGTCATCTAAATTTCTTATCCTTCCTATTATCTTAGCATCATCAGCAAACATGTTCATATAATTCTGTATACCAACTGGTAGATCATTTATGTACACAATAAACATCACTGGTGCAAGAACTGAACCCTGTGGTACTCCACTTGTGACATTTCTCCATTCTGATACATTGCCTCTGATTACTGCCCTCATTTTTCTATCAGTCAGAAAATTTTTCATCCATGATAGAAGCTTACCTGTCACCCCTCCAATATTTTCCAGTTTCCAGAACAACCTCTTATGTGGAACTCTGTCGAAAGCCTTTTTTAGGTCCAGATAGATGCAGTCAACCCAACCATCTCTTTCCTGTAATATCTCTGTGGCTCGATCATAGAAACTGAGTAAATTCGATACACAGGATCTTCCAGATCGAAAACCATACTGTCTGTCTGATATTATATCATTTCTCTCTAGGTGTTCTACCCATTTAGTTTTGATTAGTTTTTCCAATACTTTCACTATTACACTTGTCAATGATACAGGTCTATAATTGAGGGGGTCTTCCCTGCTGCCACTTTTGTAGATTGGAACTATGTTAGCCTGTTTCCACCCGTCTGCTACGATTCCTGTACACAGGGATGCCTGAAAGATCAGGTGAAGTGGAATGCTGAGCTCAGATGCACATTCTCTCAGAACCCATGGTGAAACGCCATCTGGGCCAGCTGCTTTGTTCTTACCGAGCTCCTTGAGCATTTTTTCCACTTCGTCTCTAGACACCTCTATGTGTTCTATGTTGTTCTCTGGAATTCTTATTGTATCTGGTTCCCTAAAGATTTCATTTTGTACAAACACACTTTGGAACTTTTCGTTTAGTGTTTCACACATTTCCTTTTCATCTTCCGTGAATCTATTTCCCATTTTCAACCTCTGAATATTATCCTTTACCTGCAATTTGTTGTTTATGAATTTATAGAATAGACCTGGTTCTGTTTTACATTTGTCCGCAATCCCTTTTTCAAAATTTCTTTCTGCCTCTCTCCTCACTGCCGTGTAGTTGTTTCTCGCATCTTTGTATCGCTGGTATGTTTGGGGGTTCGGCCTCTTCCTGTATTGATTCCATTTTTGTGTCTTTCGGTCTCTAGCCCCCTCGCAATTTCTATTGAACCAATCCTGTTTCCTAGTTCTGCATCTCTGTTTTTGTATAAATTTTTTTTGTGCCTTTATCATATATTTCACAAAACTTGCCATACATCTCATTCACTTCCTTGCCTAGCATCAAGTCTGTCCAATTATACTCACTAAAAAAATTTCTAAGGTCACCATAATGTCCTCTCCTGAAGTCTGGTTTTTCAACTGCTTCAACCTCCTTATTTTCTTCCAGCTTATAATGCATTGCATACTTTATTCCCAAAAAGACATGGTCACTTTTACCCAAGGGAGGAAGGTACTGAATGTCAAATATCTCTTCCTCCTTCCTGGTAAATATCAAATCTAGCATGGAGGGAACGTCCCCTTCCCTCATCCTCGTAGCTTGTTTAACATGTTGATACAAGAATGTTTCCAGGATGAGGTCTACAAATTTACAGGTCCAAAAATCTTCTGTTTTAGCTTCATATGCTTCCCAGTCTATGGATTTCAAGTTGAAGTCACCGACTATCAACAGTCGTGATCTATCGTTATCCGCTCTCGCTATAATCTCTCTCATTATTGTTATAAGACCTTGACGTTTACTATCTAGCTCCTCCTTTGACCATGTGCTGCTTGGCGGTGGACTATATGCATTTATCATCATTAGTTTATCATCCTCATAGCAGATCTCTAGTGCTATTATGTCAACTTCTTGTGGATTGGCAGTCATTATTTCCTTCACCTTTAGGTGTTCTTTTACCAGCACAGCAACGCCACCGCCTTTCCTAATTTTTCTGTCCCGTCTCCAAATTGAGTAGCCCCTTGGGAATATGACCTCATTTAAAATTACATCTTCAAGTTTTGTCTCCGTGAGTGCAACAATGTCTGGTGTCTGCAGCTGTATTACATCACTTAACTCCAGTACCTTCGATCTCACTCCATCTATGTTGGTGTATGCAATCTTCAGGAACTTGTTCCCCCTCTCCTTATTCTTCACTCCCCCTCTCTCTATTGATTTTGTTGGTTTGCCTTTATGTACCACTTTACTGGTTTGCCTACCCCTATCACTTTGTAGAAAAAAGAATTTATTTCTTCTTCATTCCTGCTCTCATTTAAATGTTTTGCCTCGGCGAGGTTCAGTTTCAGCTTCTCTCTATCTTCTTTTGAAAGATCTCGTCTTAACGACCACCCTTTCCCATCCTCATCCCTTTGCAATTTTCTAGCATTCCTTAGTACTTCTTCCATCTGTTTGGCACCGTTTAGGGTGATCCTCAAAGGTCGATCTTTCCCTTTTACGTACCTGCCTATTCTCCTGTAGTCGCACACATTCTCTCTGTTTGTAAGACCTTCCACGAGGCCAACAATTTTATCTACTACTTTAGCTTCTTCTACAGCTCTTTCTGACCTAGATGTTATCGCCTTTTCTTTGCAGCCAAAAATGATCAGGGACTTACTCCGATCAACTGTGTTTTGCACTAACTTCGGGTTAGATGCCAATTCTTTCCTCACTTCTAGCCTAATGTTTGTTTTATCTTGGTTGCTGCAGTGTTTGACTTCCTTTACTGCTTCTTCTATTTTTTCCTTCTCCTTGGCCACTTGTGCATAAGTGAGTTGCATATCTTTCTTGCACTGTTCTATTCCCTGTGTAACTTCCTCCATCTGTGCTGACAAAAGCTGTTTCTCCTGTTGAATTTCCTTGCCTAACCTATTGTAGTCATTTATGTTTAAATTTACTTTAACTTCTTCCAAAGCTATTTTTAAGAGTTTATTTTCTTCTTCCATGGCTTTGCAATTTGTTTCCAATTGATTCTTATCCTTGCGCAAGTCTTTCACTAAACCCTCAAGACATAAAACTTTGCTATTCAAATGGTCATTACTTTCTTTCAATTTACTAATTATTTCTACATGAGAGTTCACTATAGTATCTAAATTTACCAACTTGTTATGTAGACTGCTAATATCAATGCTTTCTTCATTGAATCCCTCAAAATCAAGCTCTGTTTTGTTTTTCCCCTTGCCAGTGGCCATCTTGAATGTTCTTCTCTGCACTGTAAACACTAGGGCAACTTTTTCTCATCCGATTTTTCACTTCCCTTAGCACTTTCCTGTTATCTCACCTATTTTTCAAGAGCACTATACCTTTATGTTCTCTGGGACACCACTCACTACCATCAACCTGTACTACAATACTTAGGATTGTTGAAATATGCTGGAGCTCCTCTGCTGCAAGTGTTGACCCTAGGGGTGTCACCTTTTTGATGAAACTGGTGAAGATGGTGAAACTCCATCTGGGCCAACTGCTTACTTAGCTCCAAGAGCATTTGTTTCACTTCGTCTCTAGACCCCTCTATGCTGTTCTCTGGAATTCTTATTGTGTCTGGTTCTCTGAAGATCTCCTTTTGTACAATCACACTTTGGAACTTTTTGTTTAATGTGTCACACATTTCCTTTTCATTTTCCGTGTATCTGTCCCCCCATTTTCAACCTCTGAATATTATCCTTTACCTGCAGCTTGCTTTTAATGAATTTATAGAAAAAGTCTGGATCCAATTTACATTTGTCTGCTATACCGTTCTCAAAGTTACTCTCTGCCTCTCTCCTTACTGATGTGTAGTTGTTTCTTGCATCTTTGTATCGCTGATATGTTTGGGGGTTTGGCCTCTTCCTATAATCATTCCATGCTTATGTCTTTTGATCTCTGACCTTCTCGCAATTTCTGTTGAACCAACCGTGTTTCCTACATCTGCATTTCTGTTTTGGTATGAATGTTTGTGTGCCTTCATCGTATATTTCGTAAAATATGGCGTACATCTCATTTACTTCCTTGCCTAGCAACAAGTTTGTCCAATTATGCCCATGAAAAAAATTTCTAAGTTCCCCATAGCGTCCTCTCTTGAAATCGAGTTTAACAACTGTTTCAGTGTCCCCATTATCTACTAGATTATATCGCAGAGCATATTTAATGTCCAAGAGAACGTGATCACTCTTTCCCAAGGGAGGAAGGTACTGGATGTCAAATACCTTTTCTTCTTCTTTCCTGGTGAATATTAGATCCAGTACTGAAGGAACATCCCCTTCTCATTCTTGTGGCCTGCTTGACGTGTTGATACACGAGTGTCTCCAAGACGAGGCTAACAAATCTGCGTGCGTGTGTGTGTGTGTGTGTGTGGGGGGGGGGGGGGGTAGCAACTGGTGGTGGCGATCGATGGCAGTGACTGGTGGAGGCGATCGATGGCAGTGACTGGTGGGGGCGATCGATGGCAGTGACTGGTGGGGGCAATCGATGGCAGTGACTGGTGGGGGCAATCGATGGCAGTGACTGGTGGGGGCAATCGATGGCAGTGACTGGTGGGGGCAATCGATGGCAGTGACTGGTGGGGGCAATCGATGGCAGTGACTGGTGGGGGCAATCGATGGCAGTGACTGGTGGGGGCAATCGATGGCAGTGACTGTGGTAGTGGTGATGTCAGTGACTGTGGTGGTGGTGGTGATGTCAGTGACTGTGGTGGTGGTGATGATAGTGACTGGTGGTGGTGGTGATGGCAGTGACTGTGGTGGTGATGGCAGTGACTGTGGTGGTGGTGATGTTAGTGACTGTGGTGGTGATGGCAGTGACTGTGGTGGTGGTGATGATAGTGACTGTGGTGGTGGTGATGTCAGTGACTGTGATGGTGGTGGTGGTGATGACAGTGACTGTGGCAGTGGTGATGATATTGGTAATACTAAGTACAGGTAAGATTTTTTTTTTACAAATGCAATGCTGTATAAACTTGTGGAAATAGCAAACAATGTTAGTGGTTCAGGACTGAACATTATCCACTTGGTGAGGTTTCCAGAATGGTTTCCCTCAAATGCATTAGATCAATATTAGACATCTTCAGAAATAAAATTTACCTTAATTCTGGAAATGTATGAACAGTCTTACATACCGGCATCTAGTTCGTATATCTGTTGGGGTAACTCGGCAAAATAGGTGTGTCTGAGAGCGCCCTCTGATGAGATCCTCTTATTGGGCTGAATCTGCAAGAAAGAAAATAAGAAGTGGATAATATATTCGCTGAAATTATTTACCAAAGGATTCCACATTTTTTTTTTTTTGTGGGGGCGGTCAGATAGGAGTGGATAGACCAGTCGCTGTTTGCTTGCAGCGATAAGGAAGCGGAGAAATTACGACAAATGATTTGTTTCCCATTGGTGAGGATGGGATACCTCTCAGGCTGATCAAGTTCCATTTAGGTCAATGACCAACCTGCCCAAGGATGTAACTTACAACAGTTGCCTAACCCCTAGGCACTTATTTACTAATAGATGACCAGAGGCATCGGGTGTCATATATGGTGTTTGGGATTCGCTCTAGACACTATCATCTAGACAAAATATATTTATGCCAAATCAATCCAACATTTACCATTTTTCCAACAGTGTACAGTAGCTTGCACAGTTAACAATTATGATTAATGGGATGGTAGTTAAATGCAAGAATATAATATTTCTATAATTTGGAGACTGTAAGCACCATAGCTCATTTTTAGTTACCTGCAAAGACTCCTCCTTTCCTTATCTTATTATACAGGACCAACAAGAAGGCAACTCCTGGGAAAAGATGTAACCTTCGAATATACAGTGACACCGACTTATGATTGTCCCTACTTACGAATTTTTCGAGTTACGCTGTAAATTTCATCAGAAAATGCGACTCTACTTACAAGTCATCGACTAATGACCTTTGTTGATAAGCATTCGGGTCAACCAAGCGCATGGTTCCTGGTGGCATGGGCCGACCTGCCTCAGTTTATCAGAGCCGCCCGCTTAGTGACGATCGCGCTTGTAAGGACTTCATTATTTTGGTGCTTTTTTTGTTTTTTGAACATAAAACTAATTATTAAATACTGTACTGTATCACACCATGGGTCCCAAGAAAATAAGTGGTAAGGTTCAACATAAGAAAATACAAGTGAGGATGACCATAGAAGAAAAACAAGAGATCATTTGTAAACATGAAGATGGTGTGTGGGTTGTTGAGCTAGCTAGGCAGTACAACAAATCTATGTCAACGACATTCACCATACTTGCTAAGAAAAAGGACATTATGAGCGCTGAAGTGGCAAAAGGCATAACAATAATCACAAAAACAAACACTTGAGGATGTTGAACAGTTATTCTTAATTTGGATACACAACAAGGAGTTAGCAGGTGATAGCATTTCAGAGGCCATCATTTGTGAAAAAGCAAAGAAAATTGCAAGAAGATCTTAAAGAAAACCCTGGAACGAGTGATGCAGATGCGAAAGAGTTTAAGGTGAGCAGAGGATGGTTTGAGAAATTTAGAAAAAGAAATGGCATTGATAGTGTTGTGAGGCATGGTGAGGGTGCCAGCTCAGACAAACCAGCAGCTGAAAGATGTGTTGGCAAATTTAAAGATTTTGTGCAGAGTGAGGCATACCTACCACAACACGTGTTTAATTGTGACGCAACAGGGTTATTCTGGAGAAGATTGCCGAAGAAGATATACATTACCAAGAAGTCGTTGCCCGGACACAAGCCTATGAAAGATAGGCTAACTCTTTTGCTGTGTAGTAATGCGATTTGAAAATTAAACCCTTGCTTGTGTATCATTCCGAAAATCTAAGGGTTAAATCCAAAGGGAAAATCCAAGGGAAATCCAAATCCAAGGGAAAATCAAAATCCAAGGGAAAATCCAAAATCCAAGGGAAAATCCAAAAATATAATGTGCAGAAAAACAAAATGTGTGTGATGTGGAGGGCTAATGGTAAGACATGGGTGCCAAGGCAATATTTTACCGAATGGGTGAATGAGGTGGTTTGCCCGTCCATCAAAAAATATCTGCAGGAGAAACGTTAACCACTCAAGGCCCTACTTCTCCTCAACAATGCTCCTGCCCATCCTCCAGGCTTGGAGGATTCATTGTTGGAGGACTTTAGTTTTGTTACAGTAAAGTTCCTTCCTCCCAACACCACTCCTCTATTTCAGCCTATGGACCAGAAAATCACTGCCAATTTTAAGAAACTATGAAAGGGCACTTTTCCAAAGATGTGTCAAGGTGATGGATGCCACAAACCTCATCTTCAAAGAGTTCTGGAAAAACCATTTTAACATTTATAGTGCTTTAAAACTCATAGACAAAGCCTGGCAAGATTTGACTAAGAACCATGATCTCTGGCTGGAGAAAATTGTGGTTTGAATGTGTTCCAGAACAAAACTTTGAGAGGTTTGAGCCTAAATATGAAGTGCCTCTTGTTGAGGAAATTGTTTCTCTGGGCTGGCAATTGGGCTTGGAGTTGGATGGTGTCGATATTGAGGAGTTGGTAAAGGAACACAGCAAAGAACTGACCACCGAAGAACTCCAAGCCCTTCACAAGGAACAGCAACAAGAGGCAGCTGTGGAAATTTCTTCAGGGGGGAAAAGAGGAGGCAGTACAGACTGTCCCTTTCTCAACAGTTAAGAAAATGTGTGCAGCATGGGAAGAATTGCAAACATTTGCTGAAACTACTCACCCAAATCAAGCTACAGTAGGCTGTTGCCTTAACCTTTTCAATGACATTGATGCATCACCACATACAAATGTTAAGACTAGGGAAAAACAAATCCCTATGGAAAGATTTTTAGTGAAACAAACAAGCACTGAACCACAATCAGGTCCTAGTGGTATGCAGGCAAAACATGAGAGAGTACCCCAGAGAAGTCATCACTGCCTGATGTTATAATGGAAGGGGACTCCCCTTCCAAACAGTAACACCTTTCCTTCTTCCCCCTCCTCATCATCTACCATACGCAAACAAGAGTCCTCGATAAAGGTAAGATAAACATATGTACTGTATTGTAGTTAGAAAAAAAATTGTATTCAGTATAAAATGTATTTTTAAGTTAATATTTTTGGGGGTGTGGAACAGATTAATTAAATTTACATTATTTCTTATGGGAAAATTTGTTTCATCCTACGACCTGTCTCTGGGAACAGATTAAATTCTTAAGTCGAGGTCCCACGGTATATGTACAGTATACAGTAGTTTTACTACCTTTTCTATTTTAATTGAATAATATTCATCTGCTGTCATTATCATTGTATGTTTTATTATTTTATTTTTTATTTTTTTGAAAGATAGCTTCAGGGAGCCACTGGGGGCTTCCCCAGAAAAAGTTTTGTATATTACTTACCTGTAGGAACTGTGTAGCTAAGGACTCAGCATGGGGAATGTCATTGAGTCTGGGAAAGAGAGAAGCCAATCTGCGTTGTCGATGAAGAACAAGGCGATGTGGCTTGTAGTTTGGAAACTGTGTGACTCCTGGCCACGTATCTTCAGAAGGCGTTCCAACAACCTGTAAATAGTCTAGTTAATTGCAATGTTTGATTTAATTGTAGTTTTAAATTATTGTTTACAGAATGTCATACCTTACCTTGATCATACCTTGATGGGGTTCTGGGATGAGTTCTACTCCCCAAGCCCAGCCCGAAGCCAGGCTTGACTTGCGAGAGCTAGGTTCAACAGGCTGTTGCTTGGAGCGGTCCACAGGTCCATATATCCACTACAGCCCGGTTGGTCCGGCACTTCTTGAAGAAAATTATCAAGTTTTCTCTCTCCTAAAGACATCCACGTTTGTTCCAGCAGTATTTTTTATGCTCGTTCTGATGCATAACACCAGAGATCCAACCATGGACCTCTGTTTTTCACTGGCTCAACTCTGCATTTCTTTCCATATTGTTCACTCTAGTATATTTTTTCTGTGTAAATTTGGGACCTGGCTCTCTAGTATTTTCCAAGTACAGTGGTACCTCGGAATATGAGTGTCCCTGTATATGAGTTTTTTGGAATACGAGCAGGATTTCCTCGGAAAACGTGTCTCGGAAGACGAGGGTTACCTCGGAAGGCGAGTTTGTTGATACGCGTACAGGCCGACCTAGCGCATGGTGGTACGGCGATCGTCGCCTCTCACCCCTCAGTTTACCAGTGCCTCGCACCCAGTGACTATCCCACGTAAATTCTTCACCCGGATTTTCAGTGTTTTGCTGGATTTTTGGTCATTTGACCATAAAAGATAATATATATCTCGCCATGGGTCCCAAGAAAGCCAGTGGTAAGGTTTAACCTAAGAAAATAGTGTTGCGGTTTGGGCGATCGAGTGGCAACACTAAAAAGTGTATACTCTTTTCACTGTCCTGACATTAATTTTCGATTTACGTATTTCATTTTTGTACCAGTGTGTTTGCAATAGAATGTTCTATAAGAACATTAGTATAAAATGTCACACAAGGATGCGTTAGACCGGCACCAAATAAAAAACTACGTCGATTACACTTGTCGTGTCTACAATACAATGGTCTTACCTCGATGGTGCAATGCTACGCCGTTCTCCCAAATAGGCTATGCGACTATTAGAGAAAACGGAAATTTTATGGCGGACATTTTCAAACTATCCCAAAGTCGATCTCATAACAAATAGAATTTAGAGAAAGATTTTTTCTCGTGACGCGTGAGCGAGTCCGCTGTGCGACCTCAACACAAAAAGTGGCAATGCTCTTGAGCGCAGTGATAACACTAAAGTGTTAAGAAAATGTGTGAAGTATGGGAAGAATTGCAAAGTTTTGTTGAAAAAACTCGCCCAGATAAAGCTGTAGCAGGCCATTGCATTGACCTTTTAAATGACAATGTGATGTCTTACTACAGACAAGTGTTAAAATGTAGGGAAAAACAAGTGTCTGTAGACAGATTCTTAGTAAGACAAGCAAGTCTTAGTGGTATGCAGGCAAAACGTACCAGAGTGTGCACACCAGTGAAGACCTCACTGCCTGATGTTATAATGGAAGGGGACTTCCCTTCCAAACAGTAACACCTCTTCTCCTCCCTCCTCCTCACCATCTTCCAGCAAGATAAGTAATAACTTGAACATAGTTTTGTAGGTTTATTTAGATGAATTAGGTATAGAAATTTAGTTTCATGTGGGGTTTTTGGGGTAGTCAGGAACGGATTAATTCATTTCTCATTATTTCTTATGGGGAAATTAGCTTTGGAATACGAGTTTTCAGAATATGAGCTGTCTCCAGGAACGGATTAAACTCTTAAACCGAGGTACCCCTGTATGTATTATTTTATACCTCACTTCTCTCCTTTCTTGGGTGTACATTTGGAGAGCTTTGAAACAATTCCAATAGTTTAGGTGCTGTATCGTGTCTATGTATGTCGTATATGTTCTCTGTTCCCTCTATTTCAGCAATCTCTCCCACTCTGAAAGGGGGAAGTGAGTATCGAGCAATACTCAAGATGGGACAGCACAAGTGATTTGAATAGTACAACCATTGTGATGGGATCCCTGGATTTGAAGAAGGCTCTCCATAATCCATCATTTTTCTGGCTGACACTATATTTGCTTGGTTATGCTCCCTAAACATTAGGTTGTCAGATGTCATTATTCCCAGATGCTTTACATGTTGTTTTCCCTATTATGGGCAGATTTGATTATGTTTTGTACTCTGTATTTTGTTTAACCCCTGGGACCCCTGGGCTGCTCTTGTGATTATAGCCTGCAACATGCCCAGGCAAAAGAATTAAAAAAAAAAAAAAATTAAAATTTCCTCTTATAAAAGTGTTCATTTGTGTTACCTGACCACGGGGAAAAAAGTTGTAGGTGACAAATTTGGGCCACAATAAGGAGAGGAAGTCTGGCAAAATTGAGGTGTTGATAGAGCAATTGTCGGAGGTGGTCAGCTCTGCCAGAGCTGTCAGGCGGGAGTTGCCACAAAAATATTACAGTATTACCTAATTATTTCAATGTCCCTGATTTTTTCTTAGTTTTTGCAGTAATATTATTCAATAGTGTGTAGTGTGATATATTTATATAATAAAATGTGTGAATCATCTCTATACTCGAAATTATGGTGTACATATTAGTATATTAGTGATTCAATTATTATGTCAAACTTACGAATGTCATGGGCACGAGGACAGACCGCAAGCTCGCTGGACCAAATAACCCTGAGGAAAATCTGGGAGAGACAAACCTTGGAACAGGGAAGAAGGGAAACCAGGTCAACCCAAAGCGCGACCCCGACCACCGATGCCGTGGTGCACAGGCAATGGAGGAGAGCCACAACTGGACACAACACATAATGCACCACCAGCCTAACCAACCAAGCATCAACAACCCAAGGACCCCTCCAGAAAGCAGCAGTTTCATTCTTTGCCAGAAAAGAAGGCGATGGCTGCAACTGAATAAACCTACCACCAGGACCAAAAGAGCAGTAACCCCTGTGCTGGAGGAGAGCACGAAGCTCTCCAACCCGACCCCCAGAGGCCAATGCCAACAGAGCTTTGGAAAACAATCCTGAGCCAAAGGGGCCACCACAAACCGAGGAAGAGAGAAAAAGGAGAGCACCCGGTCCAATGACCAGGACTGCTCAGGCGGCACATGAGCAAACCGGAGGTGAATCAACGCATGAGACAGTTTGCGGAACGGAGCAGACGTAACATCAATACCGAATGCAAGCTGCACCGGCTGTGCCAATGCCGCACGATACGAGGCGACAGTATTCGGCATAAGATGAAGGTCCTGGAAAGAGGGACAATAAACCCACGGTTTCAGATGGGACAAGTCCAATGAACCCGAGTTCCGCACAGCCCCGTTTCGGAACCAGAAACAGGCGAAAAACCCACCGGAGAGACAAGGTCGTATTGACCATGCCCAAGTGAACCCACTCCAAGATGACTTAACAGAGCTGAGGAGAAGGGGCCTGCCCTGACAACCCCGAACCCCCCAAAGGAGGAAGAGCCACCCAACGCCACTGCAGGCTGCACAAAGCGACTTTAAACGTCCACAAATCGTAGGACCAGGCACGAGCGAACAGCGCGAGCCTCATCCTCATCGCCCCGTCAATGGGACAAACTGCAAGAGGGCCGACGCTCCTTATGGGAACCCAACCTCCGCATAGAGCGGTCATCAAGCTGACCAAGACAAAGACAGTTCCGAAGCCTACGCCAGTTCCGAAACTGGCACCACTGCCTACTATGACAGGAGGAACCCCGCACAGTGGTACTATCCTTATGGGAAGACCCCTCCCCCCCCTCGTGCCCCCTGGAGAACCAACAAGTCCGACATGGGATGGCAACTAGAAGCAGCTGCCTGCAGATACTGCACAACTGCAGATTCTGCAAACAGCTATGGGCAAAAAGGTATAGAAATCTTAAGAGCCAGGGCCCAAGCACATTCCACAGAGGAAGCAAGCACTGCCTGCCGACGGAAAGAAAAAAAAAGTGACACTGCATCCCGCAGGATTGGAGCAAACAGCTTCAAAAGAGCAGACAATGCACACACCGCCGAGGCCAACGCACCAGACCCAGGAGCGGCCCCAAGTGCCTCCACGTCGTCCTCAAGCCAGTCCCATGACTGCTCAAGAAGGGAAACTAATAAGACCGAAGCCAACAGGCTACAGGCATGCAAGTCCTCAGCGACCATCGTAGCTGAAAGGGAGGGAACTTGCACATGAAGCTGCACAATGCCAACATTCCGGGGAAGGACGGGTGAATAAGCAAGCATTGAGGTGCTGAAACTCACCCCCCCCAGGAAAACCTGGACAACTGTATGAGCCTCGCGCCACTCAAGCGCACGGGAATGACAGAATGAATGCCATGCCTCCAATGAGAAAAAGGGGCAATTTGCAAGCCAGGACGACTCTGGAACCTCATAACAAACCCAGTAAGGAAAAGAAGATCCATACACAAAGGAAGACTGATCCATTATGAAGGCGTAATCCGAGTCATGCAGGAGGTAACCCGCAATGGCCTCCCGCACCACATGAGGTGGGATGCGTGTCGCCGAAAACGTCTAGAGGGACGGGACTGAAGAACCCATGGGATCACAGAACTGAACCCAGGAAGGGGTAGACACCAAATCCAACTCTTACAAGGATGGGGAAAAAGAAAATTCCACGCCTTGTAACACCAAGCCCCGCTCAGAGGGTACAAAAACCCAAGCAGAGTCCAATGGATCCCAAGGCCTCCAAGTCATCCCATCCCCAACACTGGGAATCTCCTTATGAGGACCCGGGGCCGAGCCGTCCTCCAATCCCAACCCGCATCAAAAGAAAAGACAGGAGCCGCCAAAAAAGCAGGAACGAAGGGGGTCCACTGGTCAGACCCAGAAACCTTGGCTGGAGGACCAGGCTCGAATGCCTCCACCACACCGGAAGGAGCATCCCCCAAAACCGCCCAAGTCTCAACACCAACTAAACCTTGCCCAGACCCCGTAACCCTTGGAGCTGAAGGCGAGGGAGGAGGACCAGAACGAACAACAGAAGGGGGAGAACAAGGAGGCACGGACGGAACCAAAGTTGAGGTGACTAACACCCCCAAGTCCGGGTCCCTATAACCAAAGCAGGGCAGTCTTGGGGTATCTGGGGTAGCAACCAACCGAGCGCATTGCAGCAACCGAAACTGAGCAGGCAACGCCAAAGATGCCTGCACCTGCATATCAGTGGACTGAGTGAATTGGAGTACAAACAAGGAATAAAACTTGCAAGACTGAGTCGAAAGTGTCACCGACCCAACAGGCAGCATGACGGAGGCACAACTGGCGAGTGTCACCCTGAGACAAGGGGACGGAGCAACCTTCAAGCTCGCACGAAGCAAGAGGGGAGCCAGAGGTCACATCCATCGTACCAAAGAGCCCCCAAGAGGTTTCCCAGGGGCCCCCTTAGTTACATTATCTCACTAAGGGAAGCCCAGACAGGGTACTGCTAACCGGCACCCAAAATTACCAAGCGAACTGCTAAAACTGAGCCCCCAGGATGTGTTCACTCACTAGGGCCTAGCAGAGGACCAACTAGATACAATAGGATGTGACCAAACCAAGGGGCAGATACCCCCCCCACCAACCAGGCAGAACAAAAAGTAAAAAAAAAAAAACTGCAAGAGGATAGCATGCCCAGGTATAACAAAGCCGGCTGCTATGAGAGGTGATAGCTAGTTGCACAGTACCCTGTGCCCCATCCAGTGACAAAACTATGCCCAACCCAGAGGAAAACGGGGGTGTAGGAAACACCCCAGCTGAAGCCAAAGGGGGTTAATCACCGAGCAGCAAAAGACCTATTTGGAGGTAGCACCCAAGAAGACTTGTGAAAGGTAACCCCAAGCCCCTAAGGGCAGTACTTACAAACAGGGCACCTAGGGAAGGAAACCCTAGATGCATGCAGCCCGAGTATTTGAGAAATTACTCCTGGCTCGTGCACCACCGAAGAGACAGAACTGGAAACTCAGGAGCCAGAGGTGCACAACCTTGCCAGTTTCACATCAGCCACACAACTGCAGGGTGGGTAGACGGTGCAGGGGTCTGGGGCTCCCTCTTCCCCCCTCCCAGGGAGGGGGATGGTTGCATAGACAGCGATGCGGTGATATGGTGATGTCAGGCTCGTTAGCTCGTTTTCATTTAGGAAGTTTTGTCCACTAGTTGGGCTTTCAGTAGCAATATGTTAACCAGAACAAGGGTTTGTTTTGGAGCGCTTACCTTTCTGGGTGCCTGATCCTGTCGATGGCAGACATAGAATGCTTCCAACCATATGGTTGGAAGCATTCTATGCTTCCTTCTACCTTCTTCCTTCTACATTCTACCTTCCATTCTATGGAACATATGGGGGGTTTCTATAGGCCATTGCTCCTCGTGCCTCTCTGAGGGGGGCAAGGTTTTGGCTCATGATCCCCAGTAGGCCTAGAACTCCATGCACATTGACTGATGCCAGGATCTAATACATTCATATCAGCCCGGATAGCTCCAGGGAGCCAAAGGGGCTCGCTCCCCCCCCCCCCCCCCAGAAATGTGGTAGGGGAAAAAAATTCCTGTTGAATGTTTATAAGTTCCCTGTTTATTTTTCCCAGACTTTCCTTTTTATTCTTTAGTATTAAGTGTTTTCCCCCCTCCTCACACCTTTGTTAAATATAATGTCTAGTTATTGTATGGTTTTGCCTGAAACACTTTCCGTAATAGTGGCTTCATAGATTGTGTAACTCGTTCCTACAATTTGTGCATAACTCCTTTATTTATGTACACATTATTTTGAATAAACTTTGTCATTACCTGCAATACCTCAAATCTTATCTTAATGACAGGCTCCAGTATGTTTCTGTGAATAATACAATTTCTCCCACCCTACCCATCAACATTGGTGTTCCTCAGGGCAGCATACTTGGCCCTCTCCTCTTTCTCATCTACATTAATGACCTTCCAAATGCCTCCCAACACCTCAAACCAATTCTATTTGCTGACGACACAACCTTCATTTACTCCAGTCCTGACCCCCTTACCTTGAGGTTACCTTGAGGTGCTTCCGGGGCTTAGCGTCCCCGCGGCCCGGTCGTCGACCAGGCCTCCTGGTTGCCGGACTGATCAACCAGGCTGTTGGACGCGGCTGCTCGCAGCCTGACGTACGAGTCACAGCCTGGTTGATCAGGTATCCTTTGGAGGTGCTTATCCAGTTCTCTCTTGAACACTGTGAGGGGTCGGCCAGTTATGCCCCTTATGTGTAGTGGAAGCGTGTTGAACAGTCTCGGACCTCTGATGTTGATAGAGTTCTCTCTCAGAGTACCAGTTGCACCTCTGTTTTTCAATGGGGGTATTCTGCACATCCTGCCATGTCTTCTGGTCTCATGTGATGTTATTTCTGTGTGCAGGTTTGGGACCAGCCCCTCTAATATTTTCCACGTGTAAATTATTATGTACCTCTCCCGCCTGCGCTCAAGGGAGTACAGTTTTAGGCTCTTTAGTCGTCCCAATAGTTTAGATGTTTTACTGAGTGGATTCTAGCAGTAAAGGATCTCTGCACGCTCTCCAGGTCAGTAATTTCTCCAGCTTTGAAAGGGGCTGTCATTGTGCAGCAGTACTCCACTCTAGAGAGCACTAGCGTTTTGAAAAGTATCATCATCGGTATAGCATCTCTAGTGTGAAAAGTTCTTGTTATCCAACCTGTCATTTTTCTTGCAGTTGTGACGGCTACTTTATTGTGTTCTTTAAAGGTAAGGTCTTCCGACATGAGTACATCCAGATCCTTTACATTGCCTTTTCGTTCTATGTTATGATTTGCCTGAGTTTTGTACGTGGTTTCCGTTTTTATATTTTCATTTTTTCCATAGCGCATGAGCTGGAACTTATCTTCGTTAAACACCATATTATTTTCTGTAGCCCATAGAAAGACCTGATCTACATCTGACTGGAGGTTCGCCGTGTCCTCTATGTTGCCTACTCTCATGAAGATCCTAGTGTCATCTGCAAAGGATGATACAGTGCTATAGGTTGTGTTCTTGTCTATGTCCGAAATGAGGATGAGAAAAAGTACTGGAGCAAGCACAGTACCCTGGGGGACTGAGCTCTTCACGGTTGATGGGCTGGATTTTATTTTGTTGACTATTACACATTGGGTTCTGTTGGTCAGGAAATTGTAGATCCATCTGCCTATTTTTCCGGTAATTCCTTTTGAACGCATTTTATGTGCAATAACACCATGGTCACATTTATCAAAAGCTTTTGCGAAATCTGTGTAAATTACATCCGCGTTATGTTTGTCTTCCATAGCATCTAATGCCATATCATAGTGGTCCAGCAACTGCGACAGGCAAGAGCGCCCTGTTCTGAAACCATGTTGTCCGGGGTTATGGAGTTGCTGTGATTCCATGTATTTTGTGATTTTACTTCTTAGCACTCTCTCAAAAATTTTTATGATGTGCGATGTTAGCGCTATCGGTCTGTAATTTTTTGCCTCTGCCTTATTTCCTCCTTTATGAAGTGGTGCTATCTCTGCTGTTTTTAGTATATCAGGAATAACGCCAGTATCTAGGCTTTGTCTCCACAGAATGTGGAGGGCCTGCGGTAGTGGTTTTTTACAGTTCTTTATGAATATGGAGTTCCAAGAATCCGGGCCTGGTGCAGAGTGCATAGGCATACTGTTTATGGCTTCTTCAAAATCCAGTGGGGATAGGGTGACGTCTGATATATGATTTGATGTTGGTATCGTATCCATGAAAAATTCATTTGGGTTATCAATCTTTAGTGCGTTTAATTGCTCGCTGAAAACAGAGTCGTACTGCGTCCTCAGTAGCTCGCTCATTTCTTTGTTGTCATCGGTGAAAGTTCCATCTCCCTTTCGCAGGGGCCCGATACTAGATGTGGTTTTTTATCTTGATTTTGCATAGGAGAAAAAATATTTCGGATTTCTTTCTATTTCACTGATGGCCTTTTGCTCTCTTTGCCTCTCCTGGGTTCTGTATGATTCTTGTAGCTTCCGTTCAATTGTTTCTATTTCTCTACCTAACCTTCTTCGCCGTTCTCGAGATAGGGTGCGACTCAAGTTGTTCCGCGATTCGTTTTCTTCGCCTATATAGGGAACGACGTTCCCGTTCCAATCTGCATCTCTTCCTCTTTTTTCTTAGAGGTATGCGGTTTGAACATATTTCTAGTGCTACTGAGCTTATTTTTTCCAGGCACTGGTTCAGGTTTGCATTTCCTAGCTGTTCTTCCCAGTTTATTTCTGTGAAGTCCTGGTTTATTCGCTCCCAGTTTATCTGTTTATTATTGAAGTTGAATTTGCTGAAATCTCCTCCACCGGGAATCTGGACTGGTTTTGAAGGTCTACTCCCCATGGTTGTCATAACTTCAATTAAGTTGTGATCTGAGTAACAGGTATTTGTAATCATTATGTTCCTGATCAATTCATCATTATTAGTGAAAATGAGGTCCAGCGTGTTCTCCTTCCTAGTTAGTTCTACTATTTGCTGGTTTAAGGCAAACCTGTCGCACATCCGTAGCAGGTCATTTGCATGTGCCTGTTCATTTAGGCTACTTCCTGGTATTCTTTCTGATATTACTGTATTAGCCAGGTGCTTCCATTTCAGGTGCCGTAGGTTGAAGTCCCCAAGCAGGATGATGTTCGGAGCTGGATTTGTGAGGTTTTCCAAGCAGTGTTCTATTTTCATTAGTTGCTCTTTAAACTGCTGAGGGTTTGCCTCCGGTGACTTATATACAAGGACAATAACTACATTTAGAATCTCTATTTTGATTATCAGCACTTCCACCATATCATTTGAGGTGTTTAGCAGCTCAGTACAGATGAGTGTGTCTTTGATGTAGAGGCTGACCCCACCCTGAAGCCGGTGTTTCCTATCACATCTGAAAAGATTGTACTCTGAGATCCATATTTCACCATCATGGTAGTCCTTTGTGTGGGTTTCTGTTAGGGCTGCAAACACTGCATTTGCCTCATGAAGGAGACCATCTATAAATTGAACTTTGTTGGTTTTGCGTGTTTTTATACCCTGGATGTTGGCAAATATAAATGATGTTATCGTGTTAGTGGAAGTGCTGGAAGCCTTACTTGGTGTTAATATGCTTGCTCTAAATGCCACAGTAAATACTGAGCTAGAGAAAGTCCATCTTTGGCTAACTGCCAACAAACTCACCCTTAACATTGACAAAACGTTTTATATTCTGTTTGGCAATAAATCCTCTAATCATTTAAATCTCAAAATAAACAATACCCAAATTTGTAACAAATTAGATGGCAAATTCCTTGGCGTTCTCATCGACCACAAGCTGAATTTCCAGGGACACATTCTAAATATATCAAAAAAAGTTTCAAAAACTGTTGGCATTCTTTCTAAGATCGAGGACCGTCAACTGATTTAGAAATGGCAAATGAATTTAATAGTTTCTTTTCATCGGTTGGTGCTAATCTTGCCAGTAAAATCCCACAGACTCAGACACATATTAACACATATCTCTCAGGCAGCTATCCAAACTCTCTTCTCCTTTCACCAATCAGCCCGGCAGATGTTGTGTCCATCATACACTCTCTAAAAACCAAGGCAGGGAACACCAGTGAAATTCCGTCCATTGTGTACAAGAGAGCCTCCCATGCCCTTGCCCCACCCATAGCACTACTGTTCAACAAATCTATAGAGTGTCACACCTTCCCTGATATCCTCAAAAAAGCAAGAGTAACGCCAGTCCATAAAGGAGGCAATCCGGCGGACATAAACAATTATAGACCAATATCAAATCTACCCATTCTATCAAAAATATTTGAAAAAATTATTTACAAACAGCTCTATTCCTACCTCGTAAAATTCGACATACTCAGCCCCTGCCAGTTTGGCTTCCGGTCCCAAAAGAGCACCAACGATGCAATCATTAGTCTCCTTGACGTTATCTACTCAGCCCTTGACAAAAATGAGTTTCCGATTGGACTCTTCATTGACCTAAGAAAAGCCTTTGATACTGTTAATCACAACTACCTCTTACTTAAACTCCAGCATTATGGAATCCGAGGCCTTGCGCTTGACTACATCCGATCCTATCTTAGTGACAGACACCAATATGTAACCATCAATGATACAACTTCGTCCACTCTACCAATTACCGTTGGAGTGCCACAGGGCAGCATCTTAGGACCTCTTCTATTTCTTATATATATAAACGATCTGCCTAATGTCTCTATTATTCTCAAACCTATACTGTTTGCTGACGATACTACTCTTATCTATTCAAACCTCAACCCACATACACTAAATAATGTTGTGAATAATGAATTAAAAAAAGTCCACTTATGGATGTCAACGAACAAACTAACATTAAACATCGAAAAGACTTACTACATCTTATTTGGAAGCAAATCATAAAATGCAATTCAGCTACAGATAGACAACATTAACATCAGTAATAAAGATGATGGCAAGTTTCTTGGCCTATTCCTAGACAAGAGACTCAACTTCAGCACCCACATTCAACACATAACTAAGAAAGTCTCTAAGACAGTTGGTATACTCTCCAAAATCAGATATTATGTTCCTAACTCTGCTCTCCTCTCACTATATTATGCACTAATTTACCCCTATCTTAATTATGGTATCTGTGCATGGGGGTCTACCACTGCAAACCACCTTAAGCCCATCATCACACAGCAAAAATCTGCTATCAGAATGATAACTAACTCAGCTTTCAGACAACACTCAGCTCCCTTGTTTAAATCCCTAAACTTGCTAAATATTAACTCCCTCCACACATTCTCTTGTGTCAACTACATTTACAAAACCCTGTTCTTAAATGCAAACCATGCTCTGAAACTCTCCCTGGACAGATGTAATAGGACCCATTATCACCACACTAGAAATAAATATCTCTTTGATATCCCCAGGGTCAAACTTAATCTGTGTAAACACTCTATGCAAATTAAGGGACCTAGTTTATGGAACTCACTCCCTAGTGAATTGAAAAACTGTAAAACGTTTGCCTTATTTAAAAGCAAAACCAAAAAGTACCTAACTTCATCTTCTTAGTTTTCCTACACTGAGCTTTAAATTTGCTCTGTACCTAGTGTTACCCAATCTCCTAATTTTTATGTAATTTCAAACAACCTTATCATTGTGTTCATTGCTGTCTTCTTTTATGTGCTAGCCATATGCTGTATTGTGACTACCAATTTTTGTCAACTACCATTCAAGCTGTCATTGCAACCAATCTTATATTGTTTCTGCTGTATTATGCCTACCAATTTTTTTGTCAACTACCATTCAAGCTGTCATTGCAATCAATCTTAGCTACCTATGTGCTTTAATATACTGTACCTACAATTTTCTCTCATCTTTTTTTTCATTTCATGTAATCTGTTATCATTTTTTGTCTATAATTTTGCAAGTATTTACCTCCTTAAAATTTTCTTAGATTAAGGACCTGCCCGAAACGCTGCGCGTGCTAGTGGCTTTACAAGACTGTAATTACCATATTTGTATCCTCACATTCCTTATGTACATTCTTGTATATGCATAAATAATAATAATAAAAAATAATAATAAGATCAGATATTATGTACCCCGCCCTGCCCTGGTGACTCTCCATTACTCCCTCATCTATCCATATCTCAACTATGGCATTTGTGCTTGGGGTTCTACTACCCAAAATCATTTACGTCCTCTAATTACTCAACACAAAGCTGCTATTAGGACAATATCCAACTCTAGCCCCAGACATCACTCAGTACCCCTACTCAAATCTCTGAATATGTTAGATATTAAGTCATTGCACATTCTCTCATGTGTATTATACATATATAAAACCCTGAACTGTAATGCCAATCCTGACCTCAAAAGATTCATTGAAGGTTGTAACAACCCATGAGCACCACACCAGAAATAAATACAGTTTTGATATTCCTAGAGTACGACTTAATCATACTAGAAATGCTCTACAAATCAAGGGACCCAGAATGTGGAATGATCTTCCCAACCATGTTAAAGACAGTACCTCTCTCAACCAGTTTAAGATAAAAACGAAGCACTACCTAATAAATTCCCTGTAACCTACCTTACCCCTCTGTTGTCAACCCATGTATGTTTTTTGTTTTGTTTTCAAAACAACGCTGTTTGAGTAATTTTCTGTAATAATTTGTAATTGTATTTGTGCTGCTTTTTCAACCATGTTCCCCCCTCTTTTACCTCTATTTTTATTTTGTTCTCAACACATTTTATTCTTTTTACCCATTAGTTTTAAGCTTTAGTCATTAATGTTTTTCCTGCCCGAAACGCTTTGCGTAATAGTGGCTTTAGGCATTGTATGTACTAGCTCTATCTATTAACCCAACAAACTTTGTAAAATCTCCTTATGTACCTTACCTAAATAAAAATTATTATTATTATTTTATTATTCAAATTTAACTTATTGAATAACACCTCTTGCTTGATAATTTTTTAGGCCTTTTACGAGTACAGTACTGATTTGCACTTCAATAAGCTTGTGATCTGAGAATGTGGTATCTGTGATTGTAATGTCCCTGATTATTTTTTCATTGTTTGTGAAGATCAGATCTAGAATATTTTCATTCCTAGTTGACTTTTCCCTTACATCTACACTAATGATAAAGATGCACATTTTACACAAGGCAAGGAGTTCATTTGAAAAAAAATAAGTCAACACTGTCAACAATACACACCTTAAATATTTTATCTAGTTGGTCCTGTATATCTCTAACCCCGGGAAAGGCAGGCACTCCAGTGATCATTTCTGTGAAGATGCAGCCAACTCCCCACATGTCCAGTGAGGTGGAGTAGTCAGTGGAGCCTAACAACACATCAGGCGGCCGATACCATAGTGTCACCACTTCGTGAGAGTATGTGTGAGATGGAACAGATTTAGCTCGTGCAAGACCTGCAAATAGTGCTAAGAATTAATTTTTGTACAGTATAACAAAGTATTTATATTTTATATTGCATATACTGAACTGTACAAAACATTATTTGTATGCATATATGCTATAAATGAACAAAGCAAACACTGTGTGTCACAAGGTATGTTTCCTTATTTTATCCTTTAGATAATAAAAGACGGCAATATAATATTGTATTTCAGCACAATTCTAAATTTTAACATGAATTATACCATATTGCATGTTCAATTCTTTAACATACCATCTACCTCTTTCTGAAATTAGTCTAACCCAATACTGTACACAGTTCCTTATCTTTAAATCAAAACTTACCAAAGTCTGCTATCTTAAGTTCACCAATTTCAGATATAAGAAGATTTTGTGGCTTGATGTCTCTGTGGAGGATTCGTCGACGGTGGCAATAGGACAGACCCCGTAGCAGTTGAAAAAGAAACAGCTTTACATTTCGGGGATGAAGACCTCCACCATGTTTCTCGAGGTATTGGGACAGGTCTGTGTGCTATTGGGAAAAGTTTCAATTAAATTATGATTCATACATGTGCAAATATGGATGACATAGGCAGTAAAAAAAAAGAGCTCTAATAAATAATGCAACCTCTGGAGCAGGTATCAATCCTCAAAGAACAATATAGATTACCTTGAGGTTACCTTGAGGTGCTTCCGGGGCTTAGCGTCCCCGCGGCTGATTATGAAAACGATTAGATTATGAAATATACAAAACGGCCTTAAATTCAGCCACACAGGAAATCAGATCAGATCAACAAACTACGAAAGAACACTTGCTCGAAATATAAAGGAAGATCCAAAGTCTTTCTTTGCCTATACAAGAAGTGAAACCAAAACAAAGGACTCGGTAGGACTTTGAACTGACGAGCCCAACTAAGTATAATTGACAATAAGAAGCCAGTCAACACTGAATATTTTACATCAGTGTTCGTGCTAGAGTGTTTAGACAACATCCCATTATCCAATCAAATGTTTCAGGCAGGTGAAGAGAATGAATTAAAATATGTCCCCATAACATGCGATATAATCAGGAAAAGCATTGACAATCTGAAAGATTCAAAAGCCCACAGGTGTGGATGAAATGCAATCCAAAGTTAAGGAACTGGCAGATAAACTAGGCCTATTACTGAAACATTTTCAGAACATCTCTGGGCCAAGGGAGATACAAATATTACCTTATTTTCAAAATAGGCAGAAAGAGCTTAGCAGAAAACTACCAACCGATCAGCTTGACCTCACATCTCTGCAAGCTCATGGAGGGAATCATCCACAATCTCGCCATGAATAATCTTGTAAAATCAATGCAACATGGTTTAGTTAAAAATAAATCCTTGTCCTTGTTACATCTGACCTTTTGAAAAAGTGGTCTGGATTAATATCCTCCAAGCTGTCAATATTTTAAAAGTTACGATGAGATTAGTCCTGTCATATATGGTTTGCAGTGTTGTTTGCTCTGTGGCCCTCGACCATTCCTGGTATTAAAGTTGACGTGGTTCGGGAATGATTTTTTTGTCACCTAGTGTTGAACTTTCTCCAAAGCAGATATGTCTTTCTGAAGATGAGGTCTCCATGTTTGGATACAATAATCCAAGTGCCGTAGAGATTTATACAGTTGAATAACTACCTGCTTCCTGAAATCAAAGATGCATCTGAATAGATGACATAGATGAGAATATTATCATCAATATCAACCCACATTATTAAATTTGCAGATGACACTCTGATTTATGATAAAGTAGTTAGTGAAAATGCAAGATCTTGCACCTGGGGAAGGGAGAAATAAAATGCACATCACAACTACCAAATTAACAACATTACCTTGCAGAAGATTGAGGAACTGTTCGGTAGTACCTGTGAGTTCATTGATAAAATCTTAAACTGAAGAAGGCTCAAAGAAATTGTACCATTCTGATAGATGAGCAACAAAATTGTCCTGTTGATCGATGGGTACAGCCAGCCTTTTCCGCTTGAACATTCCACCGAGGAGGATAGAGCTTTACCTGAGGGCCACTAACCCTAGTGGCCTCGATGAGGACAAGAAGCCGGTGGCTTGTCGGAGGTCCCAAATTTGCCTTGATCTTTTCCAGATAGATTTTAAGATTTAACAGTTATGGCATTTACGGCTTTGGCGGGTAGGCGGTTCCATGGGTTAACCCTGTGGGTGAAAAAGCATCTCCTGTTCTCAGTTCTACATTGTGGCTTGTTGAGCTCGAAACCGTTGTTCCTTGTTTGTACAGTACTGTATTACATCTGACCTTTTGATGAAACTGTCCGGATCAACATCCTTAACTTGTTCAGCATTTTAAACGTTTCAATGAGATCTGCCCTGTCATGCCTGGTTTGCAGTGTTATTAGCCCTGTGGCCTTAAATCCGTTCCTGATACGAGGGATGACTTGACTCTGGAGTGACTTTTGTTGCCCGATGTTGCACTTTCTCCAGAGCAGCTATGTCCTTCTGAAAACGAGGTCTCCATGCTTTCATACAGTAATCCAAATGGGGGTTACCTTGAGGTGCTTCCGGGGCTTAGTGTCCCCGCGGCCCGGTCGTCGACCAGGCCTCCTGGGGTGCACCAAAGATTTATACAGTTGATTCATTACCTTCTTTTCCTTAAAATTAAAAGTACTCTCGAATATTCCAAGGGATTGGTTAGCTTTTGTGACTGTTGCTCCCGCCTGAGGTGCAATTTTCAGTGAGTTATGTATTTTGACTCCAAGGTTCCTTTCTTCACCAATCTGCTGTTGGGTGACGCCATTAATTTGGTAGTTGTGGCACGGGTTGTTGTGCTCCACATGCAGGGTGAAACCATAACAAAGGACTCTGTAGGACCTTTATCTGATGAGACCAACCAAGTTATTGATTTGTTATTAATATTATTAACAAGTTATTAATATGATTTGTTGATATTAACAAGGATTTGCCAATCTTCTGACCATTTGTGGAGTTCGTATAGATCTCTTTGTAAGGCTTCAATATCGTTATCATTTCCCACGTTACCATAAATTTTTGTGTCATCTGCAAATTTGAGGATGTGGTTTGTAATATTCGCATCTATGTCATTGATGTACTGTATATAACAAAACGGGTTGGCCCCCCAAAATGGACTCCTGTGGTATCCCACTTATCACATTTCTCCATTCAGATTTGTTCCCATTAGGCACGCGACCATTTGTTTTCTTTCCTTCAACCATTCATTGTTTTATCCATTCTAATATTTTACCATTTATTCCACGGGCCTGTAATTTCCTTGTCAGTCTTTCATGTGCTACCGTATCAAAGGCTTCAGCAAAATCCATGTATACAACATCCACCAGAAGTCCTGGTGGATGTTGAGTAGCTGGTTTCCGTTTCCAAAAATGTGAGCAAGTTTGTAAGGCAGGATCTACTTTTTAATAAACCCATGTTGTGTCAATTGTATAAGATTATTCACAGAAAGATGATGAAGATTCCCTCCCTAAGGATTCCCTCCCTGAGGAAATTTTCTGCCGAGTTCTTTCTGCCTTTTTCGAAAATAGGGATGACATTTGCATATTTCCAATCTAGGGGGGAATACCCCTTGATCTAGAGATTTTGTGAAAAGTTGTTTCCGCGGTAGGCATAGTTCTTCTGCCAGTTCCTTTATGACTTTCCTTTAAGCTTTTGATGCTTATCTGCCGCCATACTTGTCACTATTGACGAGGTACAAACGATGTGGGAGACGTTGAAACAGACACACAGTTCAAGAATACCTCCATAGATATGCGTCGGTTGAAGGTCGCCCACAACCTGTGCATTATCGTGATTACTAAATAGTGACAACAGTTGGTGGTTGTTACGATTACTGAACTGTGAGTTACCAACATTCCTACGCCTAGCGTTATAATCACCTATCATGATGGTAGGCTCAGTCTGAACACAGATAGGAAGGTCATTATAATTAAACTTATCATTAGGGGCACACAAGATAAAGATATTAAGGGCAGAGTTTCCTACGTAAATCCTCACACACCATGATACAGAAGCCCTTCGGTTGACTTGGCTGGAAGTGGCTGTTGAGGAAGGGACTTCTGCTGGAATTTAAGATCCCAAGAGATAAAATCATCAGGGCAAATGGCGGGACCTTTGACGAGCTGCTGGCTTCACATCCACGTCGAGGCCACTAAAGATGGTACCCCTCAGGTAAATTCGGGTTAATAATAATAAAATGTCAAGCCTAACAGACTTCCTGTTCACGACTGTGAGAATCCACAACGTGAACCATATTCACCAAATACTTGCCACATATTCGAAGACGAATGTGAGCGTCTCTCTGGTGTGAATGATGTCATGTAGAGTAACGATATTGGCATGTTTAAGTTGCTTCAGTAGCGAGGCTTCTCTGATGGCCGTGAAGGGGGCGCCCTCCTCCTCCTGCAGCCTGATCTCCTTCAACGCCACCACCTGGTTCGTTAAGCTGCGGGGGGAGAGAAACCTGTGTGAGCTGAGCCACAACAACATTATGAGTATTTACCGAGACATGATATGGGGTAGAGATTGCGATGGAAGGGGTGGGGTAGACATGGCGGGGAAAGAGGTTGGGGTAGAGATGGAGAAGAGGTTTTTTTGAGTGAAGAGGATGGAGAGGCATAGATGAAGGGAAGTTTAGAAGTGGGAAATACAGTGAGAGTTATGAAAGCAGGCGGACTGTCCGCCTTGCTGACTATACCAAATACAAGAAGAAGGGTAAGGGTAGAGATGAGGAAGTGGGGGGGGGGACAAGAGAGGGATGAGAGGGGGGGACAAGAGGGGGTTGAGGGAGGAGGGGGGAGGCCGCGGCATCATGAGAGAGAGAGGTGGCCTAAATAACGCATCACGAGAGGGGAGTGTCAGAGTAAATTGAGTGTAAAAGTAATCAAAGTCGTCCCATTAATCACCTGGTGCCTCCTGGGAGCCCCGGCCCTCCACCCCCACACCCTTCGCCTTCCCCCACACCCCTCGCCTTCCCCCACACCCCCTCGCCTTCCCCCACACCCCCTCGCCTTCCCCCACACCCCGTCGCCTTCCCCCACACCCCCTCGCCTTCCCCCACACCCCCTCGCCTTCCCCCACACCCCCTCACCTCACTCCACACCCCCTCACCTCACTCCACACCCCCTCACCTCACCCCACCCCCCTCACCTTTCCCCCCACCCCGCAACCCTCGTAGTATCTTGTACTATCATGTTGGACCCATTTCTATGATAATCCTATATGGGTCCACCCCCCCCCCCCCCCCATCAGGGAGGTCTCTACAGGCAGGAGCTCACGGGCTTGCTCAAGCAGGTGAGGATCTTCCAGGCAGCAGACTGATCTGTGATGACTTTTTTGCCGGTCCTCTTTCCTCCTGTAATTAACACAGAACTCAGTTTCTTCTTGCCAATTTCATTGTAGTTTCATCTACCTCACGACCCGCAGAAAAGCGCACTACCAACTGTACCATGATGTGCTAATCTGAATCCAACTTTCTCTCCGACTTAATTGGAATTTGGAAGGCACCAGGTGAACGAGATACCTCTCGTTCTTGATGCGCATTACACGATGCGCATTTATTCTTGATGCACATTACACGATGCGCATTTATTCCAAAATGAATACTCTGATGGTATTATTTATGACGTGGGAAATATGGGTTGAGGGGAGCGTTGTCTTGTGTTGACGAGTGACCGGCTGGAGCAAGCGACAGGAAAGGGCACTGAGCAAATGTTTATTATACAGTAACTCAGCTCTCATAGCTGCAGCAGTGACCCACAGCAGGGGCCGCGGCAGCAGTGACCCACAGCAGGGGGGCCGCGGCACCAGTGACCCACAGCAGGGGGGCCGCGGCAGCAGTGACCCACAGCAGGGGCGCCGCGGCAGCAGTGACCCACAGCAGGGGCGCCGCGGCAGCAGTGACCCACAGCAGGGGGGCCGCGGCACCAGTGACCCACAGCAGGGGGGCCGCGGCACCAGTGACCCACAGCAGGGGGGCCGCGGCACCAGTGACCCACAGCAGGGGGGCCGCGGCACCAGTGACCCACAGCAGGGGGGCCGCGGCACCAGTGACCCACAGCAGGGGGGCCGCGGCACCAGTGACCCACAGCAGGGGGGCCGCGGCACCAGTGACCCACAGCAGGGGGGCCGCGGCACCAGTGACCCACAGCATGGGGGCCGCGGCACCAGTGACCCACAGCAGGGGGGCCGCGGCACCAGTGACCCACAGCAGGGGGGCCGCGGCACCAGTGACCCACAGCAGGGGGGCCGCGGCACCAGTGACCCACAGCAGGGGGGCCGCGGCACCAGTGACCCACAGCAGGGGGGCCGCGGCACCAGTGACCCACAGCAGGGGGGCCGCGGCACCAGTGACCCACAGCAGGGGGGCCGCGGCACCAGTGACCCACAGCAGGGGCCGCGGCACCAGTGACCCACAGCAGGGGCCGCGGCACCAGTGACCCACAGCAGGGGGGCCGCGGCAGCAGTGACCCACAGCAGGGGGGCCTCGGCACCAGTGACCCACAGCAGGGGGGCCGCGGCACCAGTGACCCACAGCAGGGGGGCCGCGGCACCAGTGACCCACAGCAGGGGGGCCGCGGCACCAGTGACCCACAGCAGGGGGGCCGCGGCACCAGTGACCCACAGCAGGGGGGCCGCGGCACCAGTGACCCACAGCAGGGGCCGCGGCAGTAGTGACCCACAGCAGGGGGGCCGCGGCAGTAGTGACCCACAGCAGGGGCCATGGCAGCAGTGACCCACAGCAGGGGCCGTGGCAGCAGTGACCGACAGCAGGGGCCGCGGCAGCAGTGACCCACAGCAGGGGCCGCGGCAGCAGTGACCCGCAGCAGTGACCCACAGCAGGGGCCGCGGCAGCAGTGACCCGCAGCAGTGACCCACAGCATGGGCCGCTGCAGCAGTGACCCACAGCAGGGGCCGTGGCAACAGTGACCCACAGCAGGGGCCGCGGCAGCAGTGACCCACAGCAGGGGCCGCGGCAGCAGTGACCCACAGCAGGGGCCGGTGCAGCAGTGACCCACAGCAGGGGCCGCTGCAGCAGTGACCCACAGCAGGGGGGCCGCGGCAACAGTGACTCACAGCAGGGGCCGCGGCAACAGTGACCCACAGCAGGGGCCGCTGCAGCAGTGACCAACAGCAGGGGCCGCTGCAGCAGTGACCCACAGCAGGGGGGCCGCGGCAACAGTGACTCACAGCAGGGGCCGCGGCAACAGTGACCCACAGCAGGGGCCGCGGCAACAGTGACCCACAGCAGGGGCCGCGGCAGCAGTGACCCACAGCAGGGGCCGCGGCAGCAGTGACCCACAGCAGGGGCCGCGGCAGCAGTGACCCACAGCAGGGGCCGCGGCAGCAGTGACCCACAGCAGGGGCCGCGGCAGCAGTGACCCACAGCAGGGGGGCCGCGGCAGCAGTGCCATGTGTGCCACAGCCGGCTCCCCGGGGCCTCCTCAGGCGTGTCCCCGTCGCTGATATTACTTGACATCTTGGCTGGTCCAAGACGCCTCGCACCATCTTAATGACGCCGCCACGAGCAGTTGTGTTGTCTCTCTTGCTTCACTACCAGCTGACCTCGCTCTTCTCTCTTGTTTGTCCTCTCTCTTCCTCTGTTGTTTGTCCTCTCTCTCTCTTCCTCCCTCTCTTGGTTGTCCTCTCTCTCTTCCTCCCTCTCTTGGTTGTCCTCTCTCTCTCTCTTCCTCCCTCTCTTGGTTGTCCTCTCTCTCTCTCTTCCTCTCTTGGTTGTCCTCTCTCTCTCTCTCTCTCTCTCTCTCTCCCTCTCTTGGTTGTCCTCTCTCTCTCTCTCTCTCTCTCTCTCCCTCTCTTGGTTGTCCTCTCTCTCTCTTCCTCTGTTGTTTGTCCTCTCTCTCTCTTCCTCCCTCTCTTGGTTGTCCTCTCTCTCTCTCTTCCTCCCTCTGTTGTTTGTCCTCTCTCTCTCTTCCTCCCTCTCTTGGTTGTCCTCTCTCTCTCTCTTCCTCCCTCTGTTGTTTGTCCTCTCTCTCTCTTCCTCTGTTGTTTGTCCTCTCTTTCTTCCTCCCTCTCTTGGTTGTCCTCTCTCTCTCTCTTCCTCCCTCTCTTGGTTGTCCTCTCTCTCTCTCTTCCTCCCTCTCTTGGTTGTCCTCTCTCTCTCTCTCTTCCTCTCTTGGTTGTCCTCTCTCTCTCTCTCTCTCTCCCTCTCTTGGTTGTCCTCTCTCTCTCTCTCTCTCTCTCTCTCCCTCTCTTGGTTGTCCTCTCTCTCTCTTCCTCTGTTGTTTGTCCTCTCTCTCTCTTCCTCCCTCTCTTGGTTGTCCTCTCTCTCTCTTCCTCCCTCTCTTGGTTGTCATCTCTCTCTCTTCCTCCCTCTCTTGGTTGTCCTCTCTCTCTCTCTTCCTCCCTCTCTTGGTTGTCCTCTCTCTCTCTCTCTTCCTCCCTCTCTTGGTTGTCCTCTCTCTCTCTCTCTCTCTTCCTATGGTGTTTGTCCTCTCTCTCCATCTGTTGTTTGTCCCCTTTCTCTTTCTCTCTTCCTCTGGCGTTCGTCTTCTCTCTTCCTCTGTTATTAGTCACATCCCCCCCCCTTACGACTGAACCTACAACCATAACATCGCCAAGCCCCATACTCTACCACTAGACCACCGGGACTTGTCACTCCAAAAAGCACAACAATTTAGATTGGCATCAGTAGCGGCCTCCAGACTCCCTGTGATTTCAGCAGGAATTCGGTGGTATGACTTTTTTCCAGTCAGTGGTGGTCTAGTGGTGGAGTACGCGGCTTGGCAATGCTGCGGTCGTAGGTTCGTAAATGGTTGATGTAAAGCCAGGAATGTTAGCTGTGTGTCCAAGGTTTGTTTACTGTAGGTGCAGCCTGTACATGACTGTAAAGCTGCCGTCCAGTTGGGTAGGTGTGGAGCATATGACTGTAAAGCTGCCGCCCAGTTGCTATCACTGCCCCCCCCCCCTACAGCCCACACACTGCCCCCACCCTCCCACAGCCCACACACTGCCCTCACCCCCCACAGCCCACACACTGCCCCCACCCCCCACCCTCCCACAGCCCACACACTACCCCACCCCCCCACCCTCCCACAGCCCACACACTGTCCCCCCCCACCCTCCCACAGCCCACACACTGTCCCCCCCCACCCTCCCACAGCCCACACACTACCCCCACCCCCCCACAGCCCACACACTGCCCCCCACCCTCCCACAGCCCACACACTGCCCCCACCCCCCCACCCTCCCACAGCCCACACACTGCCCTCACCCCCCACAGCCCACACACTGCCCCCACCCCCCACCCTCCCACAGCCCACACACTACCCCACCCCCCCACAGCCCCCCCACCCTCCCACAGCCCACACACTGTCCCCCCCCACCCTCCCACAGCCCACACACTGTCCCCCCCCACCCTCCCACAGCCCACACACTACCCCCACCCCCCCACAGCCCACACACTGCCCCCCACCCTCCCACAGCCCACACACTGCCCCCACCCCCCCACAGCCCACACACTGCCCCCCCACCCTCCCACAGCCCACACACTGTCCCCCCACCCTCCCACAGCCCACACACTACCCCCCACCCCCCCACAGCCCACACACTGCCCCCCCACCCTCCCACAGCCCACACACTGCCCCCCCACCCTCCCACAGCCCACACACTGCCCCCCCCACCCTCCCACAGCCCACACACTGCCCCCCCCACCCTCCCACAGCCCACACACACTCCCCCCCCCACCCTCCCACAGCCCACACACTGTCCCCCCCCCACCCTCCCACAGCCCACACACTGCCCCCACAGCCGACACACTGCCCCCCCCCACCCTCCCACAGCCCCCACACTACACTCCCCCTCCCCCCCCCACACACACACCCTGACTGTAAACTGACCACAGGCATCCTGTACTTTAGAAACATTCAAAACGTGACCACGCCGCCCCGTGCCATCGTCACAAGAGCCCGGACACGCTGCCCAAGCCCGGCGCCACACTGACGGCCGTAGACAAGGGTGGCCGCGGAACACTGTAAGGAACCACTCACTTGCTGTAGCCCTTGTAGACGGTGGCGTAGGATCCCTCGCCCAGCTGGTCCAGCTTCATGTAGGCCTCCGTCCGCCCGAACGGGGAGTCACCCTGGTGAAACACAATTATCACATCTTGTAGAATCTTGTATAAAGACGCCAAACATCATACATTTGAGTAATTACGGTAATTATAAATTAATACAATAGAATCAGAAGCTTATTCGTAAATAATATATATATAATATATAAATAATATATTATATATATATATATATATATATATATATATATATATATATATATATATATATATATATATATGTATATATATGTATGTATATATATATATATATATGTGTGTGTGTGTGTGTGTGTGTGTGTGTTATTAAATATGACCGAAATAGTAAGATTAATAATTCTAACACGAATTTTCTCAATATTTCTTATGTTTCTTTTTACTGTCGATGGTAATTGAAAATTCAATTCTCCAAAATTCATTTTTATTTCTAGTTTGACGCGTTTCGTAATAACTTATTACATTTTCAAAGACTTTAGTTTATACACACACAACTATAACCTGCAAACACTAAACAGAGTTTTACTATGCTATCATTTAAATAGCTTTTGTCTTATATACTCGCATTTGGGTGAGGTGATATGTTACAACAGTTTTGGATGAGGTGAACAAAACTT
This sequence comes from Procambarus clarkii, assembly GCF_040958095.1. Taxonomy (NCBI): domain Eukaryota; kingdom Metazoa; phylum Arthropoda; class Malacostraca; order Decapoda; family Cambaridae; genus Procambarus; species Procambarus clarkii. The sequence continues at coordinate 12,351,303 of NC_091198.1, forward strand.
TCAACACAAGACAGAACACGGTACAATGGGTATAGAATGGAAGTAACTGCAAAGGGCCTATTGGCCCATATTTCTTGATGCTTCTATATTGGTGCGGAGTCTTGAAGTGGGTAGAATATAATTGTGCATTAATTGGCTGTTGATTGCTGGTGTTGACTTCTTAATTTGTAGTGCCTCGCAGACGTCAAGCCGCCTGCTATCGCTGTATCTATAGATGATTTCTGTGTTGTTTGCTAAGACTTCTCTGGTGATGGTCTGGTTGTGGGAAGAGTTTATATGTTCCTTAATGGAGCCCTGTTGCTTATGCATTGTTAATCGCCTGGAAAGAGATGATGTTGTCTTGCCTATATACTGAGTTTTTTGAGGCTTACAGCCCCCAAGAGGGCATTTAAAGGCATAGACGACATTGGTCTCTCTTAAAGCGTTCTGCTTTGTGTCTGGAGAGTTTCTCATGAGTAGGTTGGCCGTTTTTCTGTATTTTTTTGTTTCATAGTAATAGAGAAATGGAATGCATTAGGCAGTAATGTGGTGGAGGCTGACTCCATACACAGTTTCAAGTGTAGATATGAGTGTCCAATAGGCTCAGGAACCTGTACATTAGTTAATTGATAGTTGAGAGGCCAAAGAGCCAGAGCTCAACCGCAACAAGCACAAATAGGTGAGGTGAAGGGACGACGACGTTTCGGTCCGTCCTGGACCATTCTCAAGTCTATCAAGTTCTCAATCGACTTGAGAATGGTCCAGGACGGACCGAAACGTCGTCGTCCCTTCACCTTCTAGTGTGTGGTCTGGTCAACATACTTCAGCCACGTTATTGTGACTCATCGCCTGCACAAATAGATGAGTACACACACACACACACACACACACACACACACACACACACACACACACACACACACACACACACACACACACACACACACACACACACACCTGTAGCTGGTAAGGTGCTCCAGTGGATAAGGGAGTATCTAAGCAATAGGAAGCAGAGAGTTACGGTGAGGGGTGAGACCTCCGATTGGCGTGAAGTCACTAGTGGAGTCCCACAGGGCTCTGTACTCGGTCCTATCTTGTTTCTGATATATGTAAATGATCTCCCGGAGGGTATCGATTCATTTCTCTCAATGTTTGCGGACGATGCTAAAATTATGAGAAGGATTAAAACAGAAGAGGACTGTTTGAGGCTTCAAGAAGACCTAGACAAGCTGAAGGAATGGTCGAACAAATGGTTGTTAGAGTTTAACCCAACCAAATGTAATGTAATGAAGATAGGTGTAGGGAGCAGGAGGCCAGATACAAGGTATCATCTGGGAGAGGAAATTCTTCAGGAGTCAGAGAAGGAAAAAGACTTGGGGGTTGATATCACGCCAGACCTGTCTCCTGCAGCACATATCAAGCGGATAACATCAGCGGCATATGCCAGGCTGGCCAACATACGAACGGCATTCAGAAACTTGTGTAAAGAATCATTCAGAACTTTGTATACCACATATGTCAGGCCAATCCTGGAGTATGCAGCCCCAGCATGGAGTCCATATCTAGTCAAGGATAAGACTAAACTGGAAAAGGTTCAAAGGTTTGCCACCAGACTAGTACCCGAGCTGAGAGGTATGAGCTACGAGGAGAGACTACGGGAATTAAACCTCACTTCGCTGGAAGACAGAAGAGTTAGGGGGGACATGATCACCACATTCAAGATTCTGAAGGGGATTGATAGGGTAGATAAAGACAGTCTATTTAACACAAGGGGAACACGCACAAGGGGACACAGGTGGAAACTGAGTGCCCAAATGAGCCACAGAGATATTAGAAAGAACTTTTTTAGTGTCAGAGTGGTTGACAAATGGAATGCATTAGGAAGTGATGTGGTGGAGGCTGACTCCATACACAGTTTCAAGTGTAGATATGACAGAGCCCGATAGGCTCATGAATCTGTACACCTGTTGATTGACGGTTGAGAGGCGGGACCAAAGAGCCAGAGCTCAACCCCCGCAAACACAACTAGGTGAGTACACCAAAGGTACATCCCCTCTCTCCTCATTACCACTACATCTGTTTTTACATTCAAGAGGCATCTTCTTTACCGGCTTTCCCCCTTTGTGTGTCTCCCCTCACCGCTGCTCTCCGCCGGTTCCCGTGTCGCAATGTTTACCGTGTCCCTCCCCTTGGGCTGACTACCTGATCAACCAGCCTATCCTCCTACCAGGAATGTACTTACCGTAACGATGTGGTCTATTAGTACAACCTGAGAAAAGTGTGTTTATTAATGTTGCTGTTAAAAGCCAACCATCCTAGGCTTAATACACGCTGCCCGAGGGCTACTATAGTACGTATGTGTGCTATACTAGGCAGCGCCACTCATCCTGTGAGTGGACACACCGCCATAGTGACAGTATTGGGCAGCGCCACTCATCCTGTGAGTGGACACACCGCCATAGTGACAGTACTGGGCAGCGCCACTCATCCTGTGAGTGGACACACCGCCATAGTGACAGTACTGGGCAGCGCCACTCATCCTGTGAGTGGACACACCGCCATAGTGACAGTACTGGGCAGCGCCACTCATCCTGTGAGTGGACACACCGCCATAGTGACAGTACTGGGCAGCGTCACTCATCCTGTGAGTGGACACACCGCCATAGTGACAGTATTGGGCAGCGCCACTCATCCTGTGAGTGGACACACCGCCATAGTGACAGTATTGGGCAGCGCCACTCATCCTGTGAGTGGACACACCGCCATAGTGACAGTATTGGGCAGCGCCACTCATCCTGTGAGTGGACACACCGCCATAGTGACAGTATTGGGCAGCGCCACTCATCCTGTGAGTGGACACACCGCCATAGTGACAGTATTGGGCAGCGCCACTCATCCTGTGAGTGGACACACCGCCATAGTGACAGTATTGGGCAGCGCCACTCATCCTGTGAGTGGACACACCGCCATAGTGACAGTATTGGGCAGCGCCACTCATCCTGTGAGTGGACACACCGCCATAGTGACAGTACTGGGCAGCGCCACTCATCCTGTGAGTGGACACACCGCCATAGTGACAGTACTGGGCAGCGCCACTCATCCTGTGAGTGGACACACCGCCATAGTGACAGTACTGGGCAGCGCCACTCATCCTGTGAGTGGACACACCGCCATAGTGACAGTACTGGGCAGCGCCACTCATCCTGTGAGTGGACACACCGCCATAGTGACAGTATTGGGCAGCGTCACTCATCCTGTGAGTGGACACACCGCCATAGTGACAGTATTGGGCAGCGCCACTCATCCTGTGAGTGGACACACCGCCATAGTGACAGTATTGGGCAGCGCCACTCATCCTGTGAGTGGACACACCGCCATAGTGACAGTATTGGGCAGCGCCACTCATCCTGTGAGTGATATAATAAATAAAAAGATAAAAAATGAAAATCTCACCAAAAAACGAGTTCCTAGAGACAGGCTTCAGATGAGCTGACGCGATATGACAGCTCTTTGCAATTTCAATAGGAAATTTAGTAAAATTCTTATTGAACCCCTAGTCCTTATTTAGAGAGAGAGAAATGGAAAGGAAGGAGGGAGGGTGAAGGGTGGAAAGAGAGGGAGGGAGGAAGGGAAGAAAGGAAGAGGAGGGAGGAAAACAGAGAAAGAGAAGAGAGAGTACCAAATTTCGTGCCATAAAAACTGGTGATATAAATGTTAAATTATGTAACTAGGTTATCAAGACTGTAACTTGCTTAACTAAATTTTGGAGTTCAGTTCCCAGAGATCCTTGTGTGCCTCTGTAACCTTTTTCTGCTTCCCCTCAAGGAATGGTTATGTGGTTCATAACCACTCGTATAATGGGTATGGAGTTCATAACCATTTGTATGATGGGTATGGGGTTCGTAACCCCTCGCATGATGGGTATGGGGTTCGTAACCCCTCGCATGATGGGTATGGGGTTCGTAACCCCTCGCATGATGGGTATGGGGTTCGTAACCCCTCGCATGATGGGTATGGGGTTCGTAACCCCTCGCATGATGGGTATGGGGTTCGTAACCCCTCGCATGATGGGTATGGGGTTCGTAACCCCTCGCATGATGGGTATGGGGTTCGTAACCCCTCGCATGATGGGTATGGGGTTCGTAACCCCTCGCATGATGGGTATGGGGTTCGTAACCCCTCGCATGATGGGTATGGGGTTCGTAACCCCTCGCATGATGGGTATGGGGTTCGTAACCCCTCGCATGATGGGTATGGGGTTCGTAACCCATCGCATGATGGGTATGGGGTTTGTAACCCCTCGCATGATGGGTATGGGATTCGTAACCCATCGCATGATGGGTATGGGATTCGTAACCCATCGCATGATGGGTATGGGATTCGTAACCCATCGCATGATGGGTATGGGGTTCGTAACCCCTCGCATGATGGGTATGGGGTTCGTAACCCCTCGCATGATGGGTATGGGGTTCGTAACCCATCGCATGATGGGTATGGGGTTCGTAACCCATCGCATGATGGGTATGGGGTTCGTAACCCATCGCATGATGGGTATGGGGTTCGTAACCCCTCGCATGATGGGTATGGGGTTCGTAACCCATCGCATGATGGGTATGGGGTTCGTAACCCATCGCATGATGGGTATGGGATTCGTAACCACTTGTATGATGGGTATGGGGTTCGTAACCCATCGCATGATGGGTATGGGATTCGTAACCACTCGCATGATGGGTATGGGGTTCGTAACCACTCGCATGATGGGTATGGGGTTCGTAACCACTCGCATGATGGGTATGGGGTTCGTAACCACTCGCATGATGGGTATGGGGTTCGTAACCACTCGCATGATGGGTATGGGGTTCGTAACCACTCGCATGATGGGTATGGGGTTCGTAACCACTCGCATGATGGGTACGGGGTTTGTAACCACTCGCATGATGGGTATGGGGTTCGTAACCACTCGCATGATGGGTATGGGGTTCGTAACCACTCGCATGATGGGTATGGGGTTCGTAACCACTCGCATGATGGGTATGGGGTTTGTAACCACTCGCATGATGGGTATGGGGTTCGTAACCACTCGCATGATGGGTATGGGGTTCGTAACCACTCGCATGATGGGTATGGGGTTCGTAACCACTCGTATGATGGGTATGGGGTTCGTAACCACTCGCATGATGGGTATGGGGTTCGTAACCACTTGTATGATGGGTATGAGGTTTGTAACCACTCGCATGATGGGTATGGGGTTCGTAACCACTCGTATGATGGGTATGGAGTTCGTAACCACTCGCATGATGGGTATGGGGTTCGTAACCACTCGCATGATGGGTATGGGGTTCGTAACCACTCATTTAAGAGGCCAGTCACAAAGTGGACTGTGTCGGTATTGTGTGTTTTGATACCTTGTATGTTGACAAATATGAAAGATGTTGTGGTATTCGTGGACGTGTTGGGTGTTGTACTTGGTGTTGGTATCTGTGGTTCTGGTAAGGGCGCCTCATTATCTGTGTCCTGTTTAGCATCTGGCCGAGTTGACGGTACCGTTTGGGCATTCCTTGCCATTCTTTTTATCTTACTATAAAATCCCTCCCCCCCCTTTTCCCTTGTATGTATGGGTGTTATTGTATTCATAATGGTGGTCTGATTTTATTCGCTTTGTTCCTTTGATATGAAAATCTGGGCATTGTGAAAACGCTCCTTTTTTTGCTTAGCGAATTTTCACACAGTTACGGGTGGGAAGTATTTGCAGTTATTAGAGCGACATGTTCGTGTATTTAGGGTGTTTCTGCAGTTTCTTGGGTGGTTATATTTGCATGTTCCAATAATTCTTCCTGACAGCCCATATTTACGCCCACCTCCAGCATAATATCACCAAATTCCACGTTCATGCTTCGTTCATCATGGTTTATCTCCACTACACTAGGAGGTGGCTCTCTGTTGATAGATGTAGGAGAGGGGGATGTCTGATTTGTTGCTAACTTCCTTTTGTGTTACGTCTGGGAGTCGGTCTGTGCCTACACTGTGTTCATCTGTACTCTAAGGTAACCTTACCCTCAACCTTACCTTGAGGGCACCTTACCCTCGAGGTAAGGTAACCACTGTGTGTTGTAGTCCACCAATGTCTCCACACACCTGGACCTTCTCTTGGCAATGTCTGAGCTGCAATTCTCCGCAATTTCTGAGCCTGCAGTGGCGAAGTGATGTCTATCCTCTTCAGAGGAAAATATTTTTCAACAAATTTGATATTTTTAGAAAGATGTTGTTGTCCACATCGCAAATCCTGTATAACGAGGTATTAGCTATTCCCTTTTTTCCTTAAAGTATGTGGTAGATTGGCACATTTTGTGTGTGTGCAATCACTCTCCCATCCTACTCACAGGATGGGTATGGGATCCACTACCACTCACAGGATGGGTATGGGCTCCACTACCATTCACTGGATGGGTATGGGCTCCACTACCCCTCACAGGATGGGCATGGACTCCACTACCACTCACAGGATGGGTATAGAGTATATCCTAAATTAACAAAATGAGCCCCACGCCCCACAGTACACAGTACTCAGCCTACGAAACAAGTGAACAGCGCCGGGCACAGCACCACCACCACCGCCCCCGAGACTATCGTTTATTCGCCACAAAATACAAAAAATCCGTGTAAACAAGAACAAAAAATATAAACGAATGAACATAAAAATTAAACATAATTATGTGAACAAATTATTCAGTTACAAACAGGAGATATCGATGCCACATTTACACTAAATCTGACTTCAAATAATCGAAATTTTTAACAGACAGATTTTTTAACAGCTGAAATTTTTAACAGATAAAATGGAAATAGCCTGATGCTGGCCTTAATATTCCTGGTAATCTATATTCCCTCTCTCTTCTCGCGCAAATAAAATGCAATTAATAAGTCCAGAAATAATTTGGTCTGCGTCCTCCCCCCCATCTGTTAATTAGGCTTATTTCTTGTTCTTTATTTGGGCGAGACTCTTCCATTTTCCGGTAATTAGAAAATTCTTATTATTAATTCGTTGAATAAAATGGAAATCATGTCCTTTAATTATTATAAATATCGGAGAGCAAGGGTTATGGGGGCAGGAATAGGGATCCAGGGGCGTTGTCTGATACGTTATAAAACTATCTTGAATTATCTGGGTATTGAACTCGGATCTGTAAAGGACGACGCCGTTGGCCTACCAACGAGGTCAGGATGCTCACAATAAGGAAGAGGTGTGAAAGTCACACTGGTGCTCAATGAGAGACTTGCCCCCTCCCACAGCAGCCCCACAGCACCCCCTCTGTAACGGGGGGTGGGGGAAATGGCTCTATCTTGTCCATTATTCCACCCCCCCCCAGTTAACTAACGAGACCGGGGGAAACAGCTCTCTCTAGTCCGTTATCCCGTCCCCAGTTAGCTAACTATTCTAGATCACCCTCCAGAGTTCCTAAGGCAACCTCTCTCGTTCAACACCTTGTAACCTAGGTATTGGAATACCTAGGTTCCAAGACTACAAGGCGCCGTCACTTGATCAGTTACCCGAAAACTCTTGAGAGAACTCTAGAATACAGAGTCATTGCCACAAACGTATAAGAGAAAACGAAAGGAAAGAAATGAATAGTGAAGTAATTAGTGAGGGTTTGGGGTAAGAGGTAGGGAGGTGGGAGGAGCGAGGAGGGCCATTAGCTGAAAGTGAGAGTTTAGAGAAGGGCGGAGGGAGAGGTGTAGATAGGTAGATGTAGAAAAGTAGATAGTAGAGGTAGAAGAGTAGATAGTAGAAGACGAAATGCTGCCACCATCCATTCATGATCATTACATACAAGACAAGGAATGGAACTTGCCTGTATCACAAACTATTCTCAAAAGATGTTATTACCATGAGTTCATTATTAGTATGTTCCCTCTGTACCATGTATCATTCTAAACCATGTACTCATTAAATCATGTAACCAATAATCACAGAGGCTTTCTCAAATCCTCAACTCAAAGCTCTAGGGAACAAAGTTAAACACAATTTAAATAATAAATTCATAATTATATTTCACATGAAGTATCATAATTTAGCAATTCAATTAAAATGTTCCAGTTTAATATGCAAAGTGAGTCATCATCCAAGAATTCGAGAACCCTACAACTTGACTGCCCCTGATCATCACACAACACTTGTAAAACACGACAAGTCACCTTAATGTTCACTCACCGAGTACTGAGTCTAAGTTGAATAGAGAGGGGGGGGGGGGGTCTGTAGCTTGACAGAGACTGTCTCGCCCCTGCCGGCCGACAGCCTCCCTGGTAGGGACGTCGTCTCTCTCTCGTCTGCTGCTCTGTCTGTTAATGCTTTCTGCTGGATAGCTCTCCGAGTTTATATTGGGGAACCTAGTAGCTAACTCCGCCCACAAGTAGATAGCCTCCGGCACTACCAAGCCACTCCTTAAACGTCGGCATGTTTGAAGGCTACCAGACTACAATTATAAGCTTAGCGGAAGCAAGGTGAAATTGTCATGATCTGACCTCAGGTCACTTGAGGTCATTAACGCTTTGAGGTGTGAGATCTCAGGCAGACAACTGGCGCCTCTCAGATCCTTGTCTGTGACTCATGTACTCTATATATATTTTAAATAAACTAACTCAAACACTTTTACAGTGTTACATCTCCCCTTCTCCCCGAAAATAAAGTTTTTGCAACACTGCTAAAGCAAGCTAGCCGTGTGCGACAACTTTATTAACGAAAAGAATACATCCTAGCTAAACAAATATACATCATCCTACTCTAAAAAATGAAATATATAGACAGACGTCCATTGTCTCTGGCTGGGCGACGTCACTGCTTGGTCTTGTAGATAATCCTGTACCACATTTCTTCAACACAACTGCCTCCGTCGCTTCTCCGTCGTTAACGCACAACAACACTTGGTCAACCCGAAAGCCGTTACTACTTGAACTGAGCACAGGACCGTGGAATTCGGTTGTCCCAGCTGATCTGTAATTGGCCCTACGTCAGTCACCATGAGAGACGTATATTGGGGTTCTTCACAGCTATAGGGACTACAAGTTTCGAGACCTTCATATAGTTGCCAACAGTAGAAATCCCATCCTACTCTTCTTCCTCCCTGTTGCTCCAGCACGCCTCCTTCAGAGAGCTACTTCTGACAGCCACATCAAGTCCGCATGACACAGGAAGAATCACTCAACAGAGCAACATGCTTGTAGGAGGGGCGGCCAGTTAAGGCAAACGATCCTGTCTTGCAATTACGCTCCATGCAATGATGCTGACACCAGCAAGGGACACTAGGTATCGTGTCTCACTCAGCTTGTCTTATCTTCTTTCTTCTCTCTTCTTTCTTCTCTCTTCCTTCTTCTCTCTTCTTTCTTCTCTCTTCTTTCTTCTCTCTTCCTCCTCCCATGGGTCTTAGACAAGCGACCTGGGGTCCATTAGGGGTCTGTCCGTCCTGGGGTCCATCCTGGGTAGACCGATGTTGGTGGGACAGACTGGAGTCGTTGTTGCTCCTCTTCCATCATTACTGGGTCGTCTGGGGTCGTCTGCAGAACGACCTGGGGTCCACTGGGGTCCGTAAGTCTTGGGGTCCCCTGGGGTCCGTCCGTCCTGGGGTCCACTGGGTAGACCAATGTTGACCGACCGAGAGGGCTGCATCTTGGGGTCCCCTGGGGTGGTGGTGGTGGTGGAGCCGTGACCTCCAGGTAGTGGGCTGGTCGTGGTGGTGGTGATAAACGCCCCTGAGTGTGGTACATAGCAGCCGTCTCCCTCTTTTGTATGTGCGTCTCTCCTCTCTTCTGGCTCCCACCTGTGGATGAACAGAAAGGCGACAATATCGTGCTCCCAAGATATTTGTGTGACCCTGTAGTTTGTATAGGGTTACACAGTCATATCATAACGCTCTCCTCCTGGCAACAACTACACTTCAATTTTTAATAATTCAATTAACTCTGAATGATATTGACTTGGTGGAACATAAAACAGTAACAGAGTAAAGTTAGAGAAGAGAGAATAAGGTCATCACTACTTTTAACTTGTCACAAAAAAAAAATCAAAACTAATAGACAAAACACTAGCCTAAACTTAACTGTACCGTTCCTAATCTTAAGTACATAATTAACCATTACTCCCACCCTTAACCTACAGCCACCTACGTGACCCAGAGTGTCTCCCTAGCTTCTCCGCCGGTCAACAACCCCAAACTGTTGCCACCCCTGTGACCAGACTATCTAACGTCGAGCGTCCCCAACGTGAAGTCTACTGACATACTAAGGCTCCCCCTAGCATGCTGTACAATACCAGTACACCTCGGGTTATTGCGTTCAAATGGAGTAAAACAGTCGATCGCAATAATCTGAGCAGAACCACACTTAAACTACTTAAGAACTACACCTGCCACTCCCCACTGACCTGGAGACCAGCGGTGGCTGGGTGTCCCCGTGGGACATGCGAGGTCACCTGTCACACTCAGCTGACCTGCACTACCAACACCGCTAAGTTCCAAAATCACCAAATCTTATCACTAACATTAATCACTACACACGCAAGTTCTGGTGAACATTCCCTGAACTTCACAAAACTCACAAAATCACTAAACACAACACCAGAGAATCACAATCTCCTAACCTGAAAACTCGCTAAATCGCGAAAGTAAAACACCTGTCAAGATCTCCCTGATAGCGCCTGAGCGGCAAAAAGACACGTGGGACTGAACAATGTTAAAAGAACACCAATACCTTAAACATTGTTCAACACCGCTGCCAACATTGTAACGGGGGGTGGGGGAAATGGCTCTATCTTGTCCATTATTCCACCCCCCCCCAGTTAACTAACGAGACCGGGGGAAACAGCTCTCTCTAGTCCGTTATCCCGTCCCCAGTTAGCTAACTATTCTAGATCACCCTCCAGAGTTCCTAAGGCAACCTCTCTCGTTCAACACCTTGTAACCTAGGTATTGGAATACCTAGGTTCCAAGACTACAAGGCGCCGTCACTTGATCAGTTACCCGAAAACTCTTGAGAGAACTCTAGAATACAGAGTCATTGCCACAAACGTATAAGAGAAAACGAAAGGAAAGAAATGAATAGTGAAGTAATTAGTGAGGGTTTGGGGTAAGAGGTAGGGAGGTGGGAGGAGCGAGGAGGGCCATTAGCTGAAAGTGAGAGTTTAGAGAAGGGCGGAGGGAGAGGTGTAGATAGGTAGATGTAGAAAAGTAGATAGTAGAGGTAGAAGAGTAGATAGTAGAAGACGAAATGCTGCCACCATCCATTCATGATCATTACATACAAGACAAGGAATGGAACTTGCCTGTATCACAAACTATTCTCAAAAGATGTTATTACCATGAGTTCATTATTAGTATGTTCCCTCTGTACCATGTATCATTCTAAACCATGTACTCATTAAATCATGTAACCAATAATCACAGAGGCTTTCTCAAATCCTCAACTCAAAGCTCTAGGGAACAAAGTTAAACACAATTTAAATAATAAATTCATAATTATATTTCACATGAAGTATCATAATTTAGCAATTCAATTAAAATGTTCCAGTTTAATATGCAAAGTGAGTCATCATCCAAGAATTCGAGAACCCTACAACTTGACTGCCCCTGATCATCACACAACACTTGTAAAACACGACAAGTCACCTTAATGTTCACTCACCGAGTACTGAGTCTAAGTTGAATAGAGAGGGGGGGGGGGGTCTGTAGCTTGACAGAGACTGTCTCGCCCCTGCCGGCCGACAGCCTCCCTGGTAGGGACGTCGTCTCTCTCTCGTCTGCTGCTCTGTCTGTTAATGCTTTCTGCTGGATAGCTCTCCGAGTTTATATTGGGGAACCTAGTAGCTAACTCCGCCCACAAGTAGATAGCCTCCGGCACTACCAAGCCACTCCTTAAACGTCGGCATGTTTGAAGGCTACCAGACTACAATTATAAGCTTAGCGGAAGCAAGGTGAAATTGTCATGATCTGACCTCAGGTCACTTGAGGTCATTAACGCTTTGAGGTGTGAGATCTCAGGCAGACAACTGGCGCCTCTCAGATCCTTGTCTGTGACTCATGTACTCTATATATATTTTAAATAAACTAACTCAAACACTTTTACAGTGTTACACCTCCCCCTCCCCACAGCAGCCCCACAGCACCCCCTCCCCCTCCCCACAGCAGCCCCACAGCACCCCCTCCCCCTCCCCACAGCAGCCCCACAGCACCCCCTCCCCCAGCAGCCCCACAGCACCCCCCCTCCCACAGCAGCCCCCCCTACCACAGCAGCCCCCCCTCCCACAGCAGCCCCACAGCACCCCCACGGTACCTGCTGGGGGTCACGTGACCCCTCTCCACCTCACGTAAACTGCCAAGTCACAATATTGTGGGTAATTATATTACAACCACTTGGATCTCCGGGGAATTGAACTCGGGCTTGTAAGATAAAAAAGCCCTCTGAATGGATGTATATATTCAAGTACTGCATCTGGCATGTTACACTGTGACTACGTAATATAGGGTAAATGGGGGGGGGTCAACCTATACGATAAAATGACTATTACTCAGCACTGAGCTGCTGAACATCACACATCACACAGTGGAAGTGCTGGTAATCAAAATAGACATCCTAAATGTGGATATTATCCTTGTATACAACTCACCAAATTCTCAGCAGTTTAAAGACCACAAAATGAGAACAATATTGCTTAGAAAACTTCACAAACCCTGGAGCCAGATTCATGAAGCAGTTACGCACGCACTTACGAACCTGCACATCATTTCTCAATCTTTGGCGGCTTTGTTTACAGTTATTAAACAGTTAATGAGCTCCGAAGCACCAGGAGGCTGTTTATAACAATAACAACAGTTGATTGGCCAGTTTTCATGCCTGTAAACTGTTTAATATATGTAACCAAAGCCGTCAAAGATTGAGGAAAGATGTACAGGTTCGTAAGTTCTTGCGTAACTGCTTCGTGAATCTGGCCCCCCTGTCCCCCCAATAATCTTGCTTGCCAACTTGAAGCTGTGGCATCTAAAATATTAAAATGTGGTAAGTTCAATAATATTTGACAGGATCCCTGGAAGCAATCCAAACTGTCAAACAAATAATCTCTTATGGACATGTGACAGATTTGCTCTAAACCAGCATATAATAAAAACTAAAAAAACACCCTGGACCTTATTTTCAAAGTGATGAATTGATAAGGAAAATTATTATTAAAAATACCTGTTACTCAGATCACAACCTAATCGAACTTCAGACGAGCATGGGCTT
>NC_091198.1:12379547-12382373 GCF_040958095.1 Procambarus clarkii
GGAGGAACACGGAGCGACGTCCGTTATCTCTGAGCGCTGGCAGGTGACTGAGAGCTCCCGACGGCGAAGGCCCCTCCCTGAGTGAGTGAGGCGGAGTGAGTGAGGACCGCCGCCGGGCGAGGTGGAGTATGGACCCGCCCAAAACGGGGGAGTCCACTCTCACTGTATGTACAGGACAGATAGAGGTTTGAGGCAAGCATTTTGTGTGGTTATTTTTGTTTATGTGTTAAAGGGGAAACAATTTTATTGGAGTGTCGATGGGTTGCAGGTTTGTTCTTTGGGGAAGAAGTTGCTGAGAACTTCGAAGCCAGCACAGAAGGAGTAGTTGATGAGACTCCCAGGTAGTGGAATAGAGGACCTCGAGCTGCGAGGAGAAGCAGTGAAGACGAGTGTCACGTGCTTCTGTAGAGGTGGTGAAGCACCATAGTTGCTCGAGGAAACTTCATGGTGTAGCAACCAAGAGAGCTGTGGAGGAACCTAGCAGAAGTAGTAGAGCACCATAGTTGCTCAAGGAAAACTTCATGGTAGCATCCTGGAGGAGCTGCAGAGGATCCTGGTAGTGAAGCCCGGAAGAACCTAAAGATATCAGGGTAGTGAACTTCCAGAGGTGGAAGGGAAGTTCTGGTGGATTACTTGTAGGGAGTTGATAGTATTTGGTTGTCATTAGCGTGCAAGACGCAGTGCGAGGTGAGTGACTGTTGGCATTCTTATGTCAACGAGTGTTTTATACTGAAGTTTAGAGTTACAGTCGTAGGCTGGATTACCTACAGATGTATGCGTTCCAGGACTGACAGTGATCGATTGATCATCGTTGTGTATCAATGAACATTTATACTGATATATGTTATTGCATTCAAATGCTGATTTTCTACATATATATATTATCTTGCTGATGGTGCAACAGTGTATGTAGACTTGATCAACTTGAGGAGGTTGATAGTATCAGGTGGTGAACCAGGAGATAGGATACCACTTGATATGCTGATAATAGAGTTCTGATGGGGTTGGAGTGCAACTTGATTGTGATATTATAGAGTATAGGATTCATTATTATTATATGTGTGTATGTATCGTGTATGTGCTTTGTCCAGTAAATGTATCCCAATTTGCTGGTGTTTGCCCTTGTCCTAGTGAGGCTTCCCAGGAGGTAGTAAAGAGAGAGAGAGAGAGAGAGAAAGAACCAAGAACCACTGCTGTGGACAGGGTAGAAGGTAATATTAATAAGTCAAAGGGGGATTGAGGAGATCATATCACCTGAAGAGAGAGTGGGGAGTCACAGCGGCTCGGGTGGGTGTGTGCACGTGACAACGAGGCTAAGTGTTGGAGCCGCATCCCCTAAATGTGTGACGTTGAGCCCCTCTCCAAGGGCCAGAAGCGCCTAGTGTGATCTCCTAGCGAGGTATAAGCACTCTACCGAGTTGTGGGTTGGGTTGTCTGCAAAGGAGGAACAACGACGACAACACCACCAACCCACAGACTATAATACCCCCCAGTGATGCTGCCCTCCATCCCCCCCCCCCAGTGATGCTGCCCTCCATCCCCCCCCCCAGTGATGCTGCCCTCCATCTCCCCCCAGTGATGCTGCCCTCCATCCTCCCCCAGTGATGCTGCCCTCCATCCACCCCAGTGACGCTGCCCTCCATCCCCCCCCCAGTCATGCTGCCCTCCATCCCCCCCCCAGTGATGCTGCCCTCCATCCCCCCCAGTGACGCTGCCCTCCATCCCCCCCAGTGACGCTGCCCTCCATCCTCCCCCAGTGATGCTGCCCTCCATCCTCCCCCAGTGACGCTGCCCTCCATCCTCCCCCAGTGACGCTGCCCTCCATCCCCCAGTGATGCTGCCCTCCATCCCCCAGTGATGCTGCCCTCCATATCCCCCCAGTGATGCTGCCCTCCATATCCCCCCAGTGATGCTGCCCTCCATATCCCCCCAGTGATGCTGCCCTCCATCCCCCAGTGATGCTGCCCTCCATATCCCCCCCAGTGATGCTGCCCTCCATATCCCCCCCAGTGATGCTGCCCTCCATATCCCCCCCAGTGACGCTGCCCTCCATCCCCCCCAGTGACGCTGCCCTCCATCCCCCCCCAGTGACGCTGCCCTCCATCCCCCCCCAGTGACGCTGCCCTCCATCCCCCCCCCAGTGACGCTGCCCTCCATCCCCCCCAGTGACGCTGCCCTCCATCCCCCCCAGTGACGCTGCCCTCCATCCCCCCCAGTGATGCTGCCCTCCATCCCCCAGTGACGCTGCCCTCCATCCCCCAGTGACGCTGCCCTCCATCCCCCAGTGACGCTGCCCTCCATCCCCCAGTGACGCTGCCCTCCATCCCCCAGTGACGCTGCCCTCCATCCCCCAGTGACGCTGCCCTCCATCCCCCAGTGATGCTGCCCTCCATCCCCCAGTGATGCTGCCCTCCATCCCCCAGTGATGCTGCCCTCCATCCCCCAGTGATGCTGCCCTCCATCCCCCTTTGATGCTGCCCTCCATCCCCCAGTGATGCTGCCCTCCATCCCCCAGTGATGCTGCCCTCCATCCCACAGTGATGCTGCCCTCCATCCCACAGTGATGCTGCCCTCCATCCCACAGTGATGCTGCCCTCCATCCCACAGTGATGCTGCCCTCCATCCCACAGTGATGCCTGGTTACCTACTTGAAGGGGTTCTGGGAGTTCTACTCCCCAAGCCCGGCCCGAGGCCAGGCTTGACTTGTGAGAGTTTGGTCCACCAGGCTGTTGCTTGGAGCGGCCCGCAGGCCCACATACCCACCACAGCCCGGTTGGGCCAGCACTTCTTGGAGAAAACTATCTAGTTTTCTGTTGAAGATGTCCA